>NC_052101.1:85886154-86189184 GCF_015852505.1 Tachyglossus aculeatus | reverse complement strand
ACTTCTCTGGGCCTCAGTTCCCTCGTTAGTAAAATAGGAATTAAGATTGTAAGCCCCATGTGGGACAGGGACTGTGTCCAACCTGATTAGCTTGTATCTACCCCAGTGCTTACTACAGTGCCTGGCACAGAGTAAGAGCTTAATAGACACCATTAAAAAAACCCACATACCACAAAACACCAAAAAAGGTACAGTCTTCGTGAGTACATAACGTAGTCAGCAACAGTCTTTTCTGCTACACTCACACCCATAGGGAAACCTTCCTTGTCAGTGGGGTAATTTCAACTATAGATAAAAAGACTGGACTGGAGACTATTTTGCAGAGGGAACCATCCGTGTGGAGGGGGAAGGGCTTCATCCTTATTCAGAACAACCAAGTTTCATTTCTGCTTCAAGTTTGGCTTGATTGTTCATTAGCGAGGGCAGCCATGTGGGGAGGATTGGGCTTACTGTGTTCTACTTACAGGGATTTCTTTCTTCCCCATTATTCCCACTTAGCATCCCACGGCTGGAAGGGACCTCAACATGCCTTCTATTTCATTCTCCTGCCTCCAGGCAAGGCTGAGCTAAACCTTCCTTTGAAGTCCTGATGTCTAAATCAGTAATATGAAGTGCTGATGTCTAAAATCAGTAATAACATCTTTTTTCTAGTTCCTAAAGAAAAGGTCTGGTGAATTATCAATAATTTCCTCTCTCAGGATGCCGACCTCTCCACTCCTGCCCTTAAGACTTCCTTTTCAATCATGCTTGGCCAAATTAAGTCAAGCAGAGAACATCCAACTGTCCAACCACTTAAACTACTTATTTTAGCCATTTAATAGTACAATTTTTATAGCTTGAGGATTAAGCTCCACTGGCAGCCAGGAAACATAGGGCAGGTATCACAGTTTCAACTTTCTCTGTGTTCCCCAAGCACCTAATACAGTTCTACATCCAGCTGATGCTCAACTGCTGGTGATGCTGATTTGCATTTCACATCTGCATGGTATTCTAGAACATTGGATGTTTCATAATGAATCCTTAAAAGTTCTTCAGGTGTGGGAGGGGCAGGGGAAGCGGCTCAAGGGGGAGAGATATTAAAAGCTTTTTGTCTGTGAACTACAGTGCTTCATAAGGAATTCCTTGTCAACCGAGGATTAGTTTCTTTCTCCAAATCTTACAGAGAAAAATATGGAATAAATACATTTGTTCAGATTTTACACTTTTTTGAATTCCTTCTGGAGAGAACACAAGCTAATGGAATAAACAGCCAAACTCACTAATAATAATGATGACATTTATTATTTACTATGTGCTAAACTCTGTGCTAAGCACCAGGGACACTAAACCCCTCAGAACAGCTGCAACAGCTGATAATGCCTCATTTATTTCTTGCTCCAAAATTACTCAAAGTTTTTCATACATAGTCTACAAGTTCATCTCTATTGACAGGTAATCTTTGATACAGGTGACTGTCAAGACAGGTTTCACTGCAATTGGATTTTCATCAGTTTTCACTTCACTTTTTGCTTTTAATTGTAAATCAATTTTGATTTATGATATGCTTCTCCACCATTTCTATGCTAAATAAGGAAAGTGGAGGAAATAATTAACTGCTAATAATTATTTTTTAAAAACCCTCTGGTGTAGAACACTATCAAAGGCCTTTGGAAAATCTCTCTCCTAAACCTACTTCTCCTAACTTTCCCATCTCTGTCAATTCCACCACAATCACAACCGTACCTGTCACCGAATCCTGCAAACTTGGTGTCATCCTGATTTCATTCCCACATTCGATTTCTAAATTCTCTGGTTCTTCCTCCACAACATTTTCCTCACACACCTCTTCCACCAACTTGCTCCAAGCTCTTGTCTCCTCACCAGTCTTCCTCCCTTCAGCCTCATCCCCCTTCAGTTTCCACTAAACGCTGCTGTTAGGATTATCTTCCTGAAACGCCATTTGGCACCCGATGTTCCACTCTGCCAAACCTCCAATGGCTAGCCATCTTCCTCCATGGCAAGCAAAAATTCCCCACAACTGGCTTTAAGGCTCACCACCAGTTCTGCCCATCTCAAATATCAGCTATCTTCATCCACTAGTCTCCATCTTGCACTCTGCTCTCCTCCAAAACTGTATCTCTTTCCTGATGCTCCTCTAGCTTCCATCCCCATCCCACTGCTGATCCCTCATTCACACTGTTCTCCAGGCCTAGAACTCCTCCCTCCCTAAATCCAACAGACCATAATCAATTAATCAAGGTATTTAACCAATGCCTACTGTGTGCAGAGCACTGTACTACGCCTGTCTTTCTCCCCCTCATTAGACAGACAACTTATCGAGGGCAAAGATACGTGTCTTACTTCGGTTTTATTTTCCCAAGCACTTAGTTCGTGCTTCCCATGAAGGTCCTTAATAAATATTACTGATGGATTAAATGCAACCTCTGCCTACTTCTGTGTTCTGAAAAGAGAAAGCATGTTCTATAAAATTAATTACATACACATAAAAACCAAGTCCATATGGCAGTATATGTCATATCTGCCATTTCAAAATAGGCACTCAGACTAAAAAATGACTCTTGCCAGCAATTCGCTTAAATGCTATTTTTGCAGATAATATGCTGAATTAAAGATGCCAGTCCTTCACTTGGGATCACGGCACTTAGAGCTGGGCGAGTACTGAGAAAGCTCAACCCTGCAATGCCAAATTGAAAGGTAATCAGTTAGAGTGCTTTTCTTGGAGGAGAATGAAACACACCTGGCCAATATATTCGAAAGACCAAGGAGAGACACAAAAGTTGTTTTGTTTTATAGCTTGCAGCTGAATATGAATTCTAAAGTGTTTTCTGAAAAGACTCAGCAGGACTAATAGGCTCCATTTGCATTTGCTATCTCTTTCCCTGTAGTTGAAATAAATATGTTGATGGAGGTTTGGTCAAACTACCTCTTCCTTCTCCCCATCAATGTGCACATCTATGACACAAGGGTATAATTTAAGCTCTGCACACAAATTTCCTGGAAGTATTATTTTTATAAACATAAGGGATACATACAAGGGCATTCAGTTTATGAATTTCCAAGCCAACCAATAAGCAAGAGACCTGAAAGCAATATAGTATAAATGATTTAAAAATGATGAGAAATGTGACCTCACTTGGTGGCTCATTACTTTATAGTACATAAGCTAGCTAGGAATTTATTTTTATGTTGACTAATTATAGGGACTCTTCATCTTAAAGGAGTGAAAATAATAATTCACTTTACTTAGGATCAGTTCCTAAAACAACTGGATTCTTCAAATTGTGATCAATTCATTTTATTGAAACTGGCCTAAAATTGCACAGCATCACTACATTAAGCTAAACAATTAGTTTCGGTGTCAAATACTTTGACCACCAAATAGAACGGTCTGTTGCCTGAGACTTTTAGCTTCAAGTCTGCATTTTTATCATGGAAATTAAAGGTCACACATACACAAAGACAAGTTATTTACAACAGTGCAGTTTTTAAAATGGTAGAAATCTTATGTGTGACTGCATCCTTGGGAGTAGGGTCGGGGGGTAGGAGCGACCACCACATAACTTCCAGTCAGTCCCAGAAAGTTTTATTGAGTGAGACTGGAGAAGTGCTTTGAATGATGGGAGAGAGGAAAGTAGCCAAGCAGAGAAGGGTGAAGGATGTGTGTAAATACAATTGAATGAATGAATGAATTTATTGAGCGCTTACTGTGTGCAGAGCACTGAACTAAGTGCTTGGAAAGTACAATTCAGCAACAGAGACAATCCCTACCCAACAATGGGCTCACAGTCTAGAAGCGGGGATACAGACATCAAAATAAGGAAACAGGCATCAGCAGCATCAATATAAATAGAATTATAGATATATACACATTAATAAAATAGAATAATAAATATGTACATATATACACAAGTGTTGTGGGATGGGGAAGGGGGTAGAGCAGAGGAAGGTGAGGGAGTCGGGGCGATGGGGAAGGGAGGAGGATCAGAGGAAAAGGGGGGCTTAGGCTGGGAAGGCCTCCTGGAGGAGGTGAGCTTTCAGTAGGGCTTTGAAGGGAGGGAAGTGTGCTAGTTTGGCAGGTTGAGGAGGGAGGGCATTCCAGGCCAGAGGTACGTGAGGCAGGGGTCGACAGCGGGACAGGCAAGAACAAGGCATAGTGAGAAGGTTAATGGCAGAGGAGTGGAGTGTGCGGGCTGGGCTGTAGAAGGAGAGAAGGGAGGTAAGGTAGGAGGGGGCATGGTGATGGAGAACTTTGAATCCAATAGTGAGGAGTTACCTCATCTGTAAAATGGGGATTGAGACTGTGAGCCTCATATGGGACAGGGACTGTATCCAACTCGATTTGCTTGAAATCTACCCCAGTGCTTAGTACAGTGCCTGGCACATAGTAAGCACTTAAATACCATCACAACCTTGAGGGACCTACAAGTGCCCCAGGGAGCAGGGACAGTGCCAGACCTCCCCAGGAGGTTCTGAGAAAACCGGAGAAATGCTGGAACCAAACTGGGACCTCCAGACCTATCACAACCTTAGCATGCCTCCCAGAACCATGACTTGTCCAGGTCGAGTCTGTGGCCCGGGCTTTCCCTCTACCTCCCTGAGGCAGCCTCAGGGCACTCTCGATCCCCTGTGGGTTCAAGGTGCCTGCAAACATGGTGCCTTGGATCTTTTCTTCACTACTTACTTTGTCAATCTGGGGAAGATTGGTCTCTGGGTAGCGGCTGGGGACATGGCTGGGGACTGAGTTGGCATTGGCTGTTGCATTAAAGGCTCGACCGGAGTTGGGAAAGGAGTCCAGACAGGGAGACGACTAGGACCTACACACTCCTTGATTCTGACTGTGGGGGTTGAAGGAGAAACTGGATGAGAGCTGCAGTGCAGGCACTGGTTTAGCAGTTGTGCCTTTGCCACGCTGACTCTGAAATGGCACTGAGAAATTCTGTTCAGGCCTCCAAATCACCACACCCATGACTGGGGCTCCTTTACCCCTGGTGGAGTCCTGTGGATCTGATAGTCAAGACTTGATTTAGGAAAGGGATTTTGTGTGGGGATTCTAGCCTCATGCAAGGCTTCGGGTATGGGACGCCCACCCCTCTGAGTTGAAGTGGGAAAGCTTGGTTCCTGCCCTTGCAAACTAGTGCTCCACTGTGCTCCCCAGAAACACGTGGAGTAGATATTTTCTGCTGTTTGGGGGAGAGAGCCAATATGCTTTCCAAAAACACTCACTAGGATTGATTTAAAGCAAGTGGGAATTTTTAACAGAGGAAGATATTTGATTTTTCCTAGCACTACAGAAATTATGGCCAATAGACTGTGAACCCAAACCATGAGAAAGTAAAAACGGATTCCAATTTAGCCAAAGAGAACAGAATACCGCAAGGGAGGCCCCGAGAAATAGTATCTGATTTCTCCACCAGATTTTTTGGGAGCCCTAAACATTAAAAATCATATCAGTCAATAAGGAATTTAAAGAGCACGAACTATTTACAATGTTAGAACTTACGGGAAGCTAAATGACCTGAGATAGACTTTATAAAAATTATTTACTTTGCAATGCCTGTCATTCAAGGATCTCAGAGTGCTTTACCAACCACTGGGCTGCAAGGAATTTATAATGACTACCATATTTTGCTATGGTAGTAGGAGAGATTAGTGAGGCCAACTGTAATTTCTAGAATAGGCAATTAGCCAGTAATCAGGCTGCTTCAGCACTTCCAAATAATCACAGAGCTTTAGATTTCCTCTTCAAATGAACCACACACACATATACACACACAGACACACCCCATACACACATACACAGTCTCCTGGGGACTGGGCCAAAGGAAATGGGTAAAAGTCTGCTTTTGTGGATTTTGATCAATACAGTCTACCTTCTCTTAAATCTCAGAGGTGGTCTCCAGCCCAGGAATTGAGGAGGTTTGCACATGATTAACTCCCGAACCAGTCATATGAGGGGTGTCTTAAACTAGGACTTGCAAATCTAAAATAAAATTTTCCTCACCTTCGGTTCACTATTATTATTATTATTCTAATACACTCATTAACTGATAGGCCATAATTAGGGAGAAGCCTGAAAGCTCTACATTGTTAGACTTTAGCTGAGTCTCACAGCCGAAGTTTAGCTGCAAGCACGTGTGCAACTACCAAAAGGAGTACTTTCTACTGCACATGCACACTCCATATTTCCACATGCAAATCGGGTAATTGAGTGCTTAACTCCCGGGTTTGCACAGGCAATTACCAGATTTGTGCACACCAACACTGAAGCATTTCAATAAACACTCACCCTCTAGATTCTCCAGAAAGGAGTTGGATATGAGAGCTGACTGTTGAGCCCATGTCTCTGCTGGACCTGGCGGCTGGTATTCCAAGTCAGAAATAAAATGGTCTGTGTCAGAGAAGAAGACATAACTACTGAATGGAGCAAACCAGAAAGCAGATGGAATTTAATAGTCGCGCCTCACGAGGAATTCAATTTGGGTTTGTTTTCTTCTTCGTTTGGTAGACATTGGGCAGTTTACCCTTTAACTAGATAGGAATTTAATTCAAGTTCTAATACAAGGAGGGATCCCATAATTATACATTTATTAATCAAGGGCTTCTCTAGGGTGGGTTACTGCAAAGACATTTTCTTTGAGTTACAGATCTAAATTTTTAGGGTGATGGCTGATGTAATAATTGGTAAAGGAACTTAGAGGGTCTATAATGGGTTACAGTGATTCTAAAAATTGGGCACCTTTAAATGAAAGTGCAATGCAAACAGTAATTCTCAGTTAGCCTAAAAGGTACAATTATCACAAACAGGGTCACTGCTTTAAATTCACAGATTATGTAACACATAAGCAGAGTGAACAGAGGCAGGAATTTTGGAATGACATCCTCCTTTGACCCTGCCTCCAGCTTTGATGCTGACTCTTTCTTGGGCTTCGATGAGCCACGTTTTGGTTTTGGGATATTTAACCAAGACAGCTTCTGGAGTAGTCTCAGTTTAACATGGGGCAGCCCAGGCTGCAGTCTGCTGTTACACTGCCGAGTACTCTAACTTTGGTTCGAGACTAGCAGAAAGAACCCCGGCGTGTGAGGGTATGGCAGAAATAACAAGGGACAAAAAGCAGAGCTGGGACCCGGGACCGGGTAGCATGAGATGAGAGAAGGAGCAAGACAGGGGGAACAAGACATCTCCATCTGGATGTCTGCCCGCCATCTAAAACTCAGCATGTCCAAGACTGAACTCCTTATCTTCCCTCTCAAACCCTGCCCTCTCCCTGACTTTCCCATCACTGTTGACGGCACTTCCATCCTTCCCGTCTCACAAGCCCGCAACCTTGGTGTCGTCCTCGACTCTGCTCTCTCGTTCACCCCTCACATACAATTCGTCACCAAAACCTGCCGGTCTCACCTCCGCAACATTGCCAAGATCTGCCCTTTCCTCTCCATCCAAACCGCTACACTGCTCGTTCAATCGCTCATCCTATCCCGACTGGATTACTGCATCAGTCTCCTCTCTGATCTTCCATCCTCCTGTCTCGCCCCTCTTCAATCCATACTTCACGCCGCTGCCTGGATCATCTTTTTGCAGAAACACTCTGGGCATGTTACTCCCCTCCTCAGAAATCTCCAGTGGCTACCAATCAACCTACACATCAGGCAAAAACTCCTCACCCTCGGCTTCAAGGCTCTCCATCACCTCACCCCCTCCTACCTCACCTCCCTTCTCTCCTTCTACAGCCCAGCCCGCACCCTCTGCTCCTCTGCCGCTAATCTCACTGTGCCTTGTTCTCTCCTGTCCCGCCGTCGACCCCCGGCCCACATCCTCCCCCTGGCCTGGAATGCCCTCCCTCCGCACATCCGCCAAGCTAGCTCTCTTCCTCCCTTCAAGGCCCTACTGAGAGCTCACCTCCTCCAGGAGGCCTTCCCAGACTGAGCCTCCTCCTTCCTCACCCCCTCCTCCCCCTCCCCATCTCCCCAGCCTTACCTCCTTCCCCTCCCCACAGCACCTGTATATATGTATATATGTTTGTATGTATTTATTACTCTATTTTATTTGTACATATTTATTGTATCTATTTTATTTTGTTAATATGTTTTGCTTTGTTGTCTGTCTCCCCCTTCTAGACTGTGAGCCCACTGTTGGGTAGGGACTGTGTCTATATGCTGCCAACTTGTACTTCCCAAGCGCTTAGTACAGTGCTCTGCACACAGTAAGCACTCAATAAATACGATTGAATGAATGAATGAATGAATGAGAAGATATAAGAGATGGGCAGGGAGAGGAGGCTCAAGGGAGAGGCAGGAGACAATAGGGAGGACCCTAGAGAAGCAGCATGGCTCAGTGGAAAGAGCCCGGGCTTGGGAGTCAGAGGCCATGGGTTCTAATCCCAGCTCCACCACTTGTCAGCTGTGTGACTTTGGGCAAGTCACTTTACTTCTCTGTTCCTCAGTTACCTCATCTGTAAAATGGGGATTAAGACTGTGAGCCCCATTTGGGACAACCTGATTACCTTGTATTTCCCCCCCGCCCCCCCCCACCCCGGTGCTTAGTACAGTGCTCGACACATAGTAAGCGCTTAACAACTATTATTATTATTATTATGGGACAGGATCATGACAGAAATGTTTATCTTCTGTGGCTACTCTTGTCCCAGCCTCCCTGGCACGGCTGTGAGCCCGTTGTTGGATAGGGATTTTCTCTATAATAATAATGGTATTTGTTAAGCGCTTACTATGTGCCAAGTACTGTTGTTGCCAAACTGTACTTTCCAAGCGCTTAGTACAGTGCTCTGCACACAGTAAGCACTCAATAAATATGACTGAATGAATGAATGAATAAATACCATCATCATGGTTGCCGTAGGCCAAAGAGGGACCTGGGCAGTTCAAATTGTTGGCAAGTGGGAGGGGAACTGGTCATTTCTGCTGTGGCAGTTGAGAGGGGATTCCATCGGAGTGCAGGGAGCATGCTCCTAGCTCATGCCCCGCTGTATTCCAAACCCTTCCAGTCAACTGCCAACCAACACCATCTTTGAGCCAATTCGATTGCTTGGACACAACCACCTGGATGGTGACAAATCCCATTTTATGTATTTGAAAGGAGGGTCTGATTTTGGAAAGCCATGCTAGTGGCAATGCTGGTCCCAATGAAGAGGCTCCAAATCCAAATTTCTGCCCCTTTCCCTTAGCCTTCCATTTAGTTTTTCATTAAAACGGGGCCAATACAGGATATATTATCGGTCTTTCAGGAGTGGGGGAACAATGAAACCATTTCTAATCCCTCTGAAGTGTGTTAGATTCATACAATCCCAAATGGCCTTCCAATTTAAGGACTGCTTTCTGTCCCCGAGCCTGTCAAAATAAAGAGTGGAGGCATTATTTTAGTATCGCCAATCCTGGCCTCCCACCTTGGAAGGGTCAAAACCCCTCCTCGCTCCAATGAGATCTGCCTTAGTTTCAGACGGTCGAGTAAATGACTGCCACATTTTTTCCTTGATATTGCCAGATTATTGCCTGTTAGGTAGATATGTTCCCAAGTCAAATGAAAAGATGGTTATTTTCACCTTGGAAGAAATATATACATACTAGGAGTTCAAGTTTGGTTCTCCTATTTGGCCCCACCATGATAAAAAAAATACCAGAATTGCTATTTTTGGCAATAGTTCATGTTCAAGAAAAACAGCTACAAATACACTTAATCTGTAGTGCCTACTATGTGCAGAGAACTCTACTAAGTGCTTGTCAGAGTGCAATAGAATTGGCAGACATAATCCCTGCCCTCGAGGAGTTGACAATGTCACAGAGAAGACAAACGGTAAAATAAATTACAGATAGGATGAAGTAATATACGTAGTCAGTAATATAGATCCTTCTCTGCATCAAGCAGAAACTCCTGACCGCTGGCTTTAAAAAGCACCCAGTCAGCTCTCTTTCACTCATTCATTCATTTAATCGTATTTAGTGAGTGCTTACTGTGTGCAGAACACTGTACTAAGCGCTTGGGAAGTACAAGTCGGCAACATATAGAGACGGTCCCTAATCAACAACGGGCTCACAGTCTAGAAGGGGGAGACAGACAACAAAACAAAACATGTAGACAGGTGTCAAAATCGTCAGAACAAACAGAATTAAAGCTATATGCACATCATTAACAAAATAAATGGAATACTCTTCCCCCTAGTTATCTCCGCTTCACTCCCACTACACCCCAGTTTGCACACTTTGCTCCTCAAATCGATCGAAGGCAGTTACCAGGTGCTTTCCGTGCACGGAGCACTGGCTCTTGGGACTGAAGCCAATCTACTGATTTAGTTTCTCTCGCTGCTGACATCTTGCTCCCACCCAGCAGACCACTGCTCTCCCCATCTTCAAGGCCATTTTGAAATCACATCTTTTCCAGGAGGCCTTCCCTGATCAAACTCATGTCCCCACCCTATTGCCACTTCTGCTCTTGCATGTCTAATCACTTGGGTACTCACACCCTCCTGTTGAACTTCTATCCATATCTGTATATGGACAGAAAAAAGGCAGCCTGGCCTAGTGGAAAGAGCACAGGCCTGGGAGTTAAACAACTTGGATTCTAATCCCAGCTCTGCAACTCATCTGCCGTGTGACCTTGGGTAAAGTCACTTCACTGTGCCTCAGTACTCTCATCTGCAAAATGGGGATTGATCCATGTTCTCCCTCCTACTTGGACCGCGAGCCCCAGATGGGACCTGATTATCTTGTACCTACCATTTTTTACTTATCACACAGCAAGCACCTATCACAATTACTATTTTTAGTACTCTATTGCTTCCTTTTACCTGTAATTTTAGTGTCTGCCTCAGCTAGATTGTAAGCTCCTTGAAGGGAGGGATCATGTCTACTAAAGCCACTGTACTCCCAAGTGCTTAATGCAGTGTTCTGCACAGGTTACCGAGTAAGCGCTCAATAAATACTATTGATTGATATTCCCCAACTCCCATGTCAGCACTTTCACACCACCTAAGCATTTAAATGGGAGGGTGGCAGGGCTGTCAACTGTGATTGGAAAGTGGGGTGGAGGAGAAGATTTGGGAGGGAAGATGAGGAATTTTGTTTTGCACATATTGAGCTTGAGGTGCTGATGGAACACCGACATAGAGATGCACTGGAAGCAGGAGAAAATATAAGCTAGCTGGGAAAGAGAGGTTAGAGCTACCAAGGTAGATTAGGGAGTCAATCCATCAATGTCATACACTGTGCGCTTACTGTGTGCAGAGCACTGAACTAAGCACTTCGGAGAGTACAACAGAGTTGGTAGACACGTTCCCTGCCCACGATGAGTTTACAGACTCATCATCCCTAGAGGTGGATATAAACTCTAGTCTGGAAAATCCCCGTGGGAAGGGATCCTGTGTACCGACTCTAGAGTACTCTCCCAAGCGCTTACTAAGCGCAGTGCTCTGCACACAGTAAACACTCAAATATCACTGACTGGTACAGTTGAAGCCTTGGGAGTAGATGAGCTCCCCAAGGGAGTGAGTAAAAATTGTGATGAGGATCTAGGACAGAGCCTTGAGAGACAGGGACTGTGTCTAAGTCTCACCTGTGTATTTTTTCTCAGCACTTAGTGATCTGCACACAGTAAGTGCTTAATAAATGCTATTTCGACCACTACCAATAGCTGGGGGTGGGGGGAGAGGTAGAGGAAGAGCAGCCACAGAGGCTGAGAAGGAATGACCAGAGGTTAGCAGGAGAGCAAGGAGAAAACCATCAGAAAAACCAAGGTACAGTGTTTCCAAGAGTAGGGAGTGGTCCACAGGGTCGAAAGCAGCTGAGGGTTAAAGAGGATTAGGACAGAGTAGAATTCATTAGATTTGGCAAGGGGGTCATTTATATTACTATAAAATGTCACTCTGGTATCTCCCCATTAAAAATTTTATGGAACAAAATATTTCCCCCCAAATCCCTTTCAACAATCAAGCCAATGCCAAATTAAAGAAAGATGTTTTGCACCATTTCCCTGAAAGCTAAACACTTCAAGTTGGTCAAACCAAAATGGGGAGGCAAACTCCAGAGATGTGAATATTCCACAAAGAGGCCCTTTCCCCTTTTTCTTGGAATTCAAACATCTGGCTGGCCAGTGGGAATTGTGGATATCGGTAATTGTTTGCCTTCGCTTTATAGTCAGCTCCTGATTTTCCACACCGGGGGAACAAGGGAGGGGAGAGAACAGTACACGTCATAGGGAGGAAAATAATTTAAATCCTCAGACAACCAAAAAAACTAGATTTTAGCCAAATATGCTTCGACCTTACTCTCATTGAATCTATTGCCACAGCTGCAATTGAGCAAAAAAATAGATGTGGGTTTCACATCTGCCTTTGTCCCACTACCTATCCTGAAGTGGAGTTGCTAATGAACAATGAAATAGCCCAAAGAGGCAACAG
Organism: Tachyglossus aculeatus; assembly: GCF_015852505.1. NCBI lineage: Eukaryota > Metazoa > Chordata > Mammalia > Monotremata > Tachyglossidae > Tachyglossus > Tachyglossus aculeatus. The sequence continues at coordinate 86,176,780 of NC_052101.1, read as the reverse complement.
GTAAGAGAGGGAAAATTTTCTATTTGTCTTATATTTTCCATGAACTGAAAGACACTGCATCCCTATCATATTTCTCAAAATCTAGTAGACAAGAGATGGGTGTAAATAGCTGATCTGTAAATTACACAAAGTCCAGGTAATTCTGGGTTAATATACTGACGTTCTTAGAAGTACATATTAATGACCCAAGAGAGATTGTGTTCCATGCAAATACCACCCATGCATTTTTGCATCTGCTAGAACCTTTGGGCCACTTACAATCTGGCCCCCAAGGAGATGCCTTGCGTTTGCAGTTTGCTTCAACCCCTACACACCCAAGGAGAAAATCTCCTCAGTTCTGGAAACAGAAGAAAACTGGGGAAAAATGTAGCATCTCAGAACTGGCAAACAAGACAAGAAAGCTAGCCAAGAGAAAAAAAAAAATCTAAAACATGGACATGTAACTCAGTGAAGCAGATGAAAAATCCCAAATTCCCTTTAAAACTCTTAGTCATATTTTCTCCATGACCTAGGTGCTCTGAGTAACACATCCACCCAAACTGAACATCTCATTTTTTAGAACCTGCCACAGTACTTGCAGTTACGGAACTTCAAAGCAGGGCACTATTGATGGTTAAATGACACATTTAACCTAATGACCTGATTAATGAATGAAAGCTCTAGTAAGTCTAAAGGATTTAAAAAAAGGTAGAATACAACATATGCTTCCCCTGCTTGTCAGCTCTACTCAAAACAACAACAGCTGTAGTTGGGTTGAATCTCTGCAACTACACAAGATTAGTTAATGCAATATATTTAGCATTGTCTGTCACGGCACAAAACCCACAGATGGTAGTGTCAGCTTTCATTGCTGCAGCAGGCCAGGGTATATTTAACCCACATCGCTTGCTCTTCATCAAGTATATCAAAAAGCAGGAAGCCGGCTAAGGGAATCGGTGGTGCCGTCTGACAGTTGTGGGGTAAGAGAGGCATTCAGAGTTGAAAAGGGGGTGGTCAAGAGGCTCAATTAATTCTTTTAATTCAACCTTAAAAGAGATGTGAAAGAGATTCCCATACCCAAATACCTTTTGGAACAGAGGAGTCCTGAAAAACTTGATCAAATTGTGGTGATCACATATGGCATTTTAGATCAAAATGGCCACCCTATCAAAAGATTGGCAGGTCACCCACATAACTCCCATCTACAAGAGGGTTCCAGAGGTGATCCTGGTAATTATAGAATGGTAAGTCTCACTGCTATACCAGGAAAATTTAACAGAATCAACGATTAAGTTGAGGATTGGTGAGCACTTTAAAATACACACCTGTTGGGGGAAAGATAACGATTTCTGTGAGGGGGAAATCATGCTATACCAATCTGTTGGCGTCAACAAGCATACATATGGCAGGAAAACAGTGGATATATAAGCAGACAGCTCAACCTCAGAGTATGGAAAAATTGCATCCTAGTAACCATTAATTCCAATGGGAATTAATTGGCTAGCAGACCGATGGTTCAAAGACACCTCCATGCCAGACATTTTTTTGAAACAAATTCCCATATTATGTTCACCACTAATAGAATGCTTTATACCCCATACCACTCCTTGTTATTTTACTCAGTGAAATACTGCAGGGTTGCAAAGACACAATGAAACACCAAGTATTGTGCAGTAAGACAGAGGCTGGGAAGTTCATCGAATCACACACTGTGTATGTGACTCTGGTCAATTGTGTTTTTCTTCACCAAATCCACTTGCACCAACATGTGGCTTGTGTTCTATCCGAGAGATTAGTGCTGTGGGCAGAGCACTTCCTAATTCTTCCACTGTGAAGAATACCGTTATAAGTAAGTCTCACTCCTATGCCAGGAAAATTAGTAGAATCACCAATTAAATTTAGGATCAGTGAGCTCTTAAAAAAAAAACAACATGATTTGTTGGGGGGAAAAGATCATATGATTTCTGTGACCATGTAACTAAGACATGTGTTACAGATCTGGGTGAATTCTGATATTTTTCAAAATGCCTTTGAAATGCTGCAGGCTTTTGAAAAAACTAAGAGAGGTTGGAGGGATGTTTCTGTCATTCTGGTAAAAAAAAAAAAAGAAATAAAGGGCAGAATTAAACGACCACTTTTAAAAGTGAAAATAAAGCTAGATCTTGGGCTAATTATATATTTTATTTATATATTTAGCTGTACATTTGGGTATTTGTTCTACTGATGTGTTTGTACTGTTGCTTCCTCCTGCTTCCACAATCTGTATATCATTTTTGTTTGTCCCCCCCATGTTAAATCGTAAGCTCCTTGAGGGCAGGGAATGTGTATTTGTCATTTTTGTATTCTCCCAAGTGTTCAGTACTGTGCCTAGCATTCTGTAGGCACTCAATAATCTTCTTCCCTCCCTGATCGCCATCTTCAAATGTTCACCCTCTAGTGGCTCCTTCCCCATCACTTTCAAACATGCAAATTAGCCCCTCCGTACTTCCTTGATTTTCATTCCCTTTACCATCTTTCCTAAGATCCCCATTCCCAGCAGGTTAATCTCACACACAGGTGCACTCCAGAAATGTGGACTGGCCAGGGTTTGGAGTTAGGAGAAAGGAGAGTGTAGGAATTGTCTGACAACAGGTCAGACTTTCAGATCTGTACTCAAGATCCTATTTGCTTAAACCAAATCCTCCACCACATTATTTATCACCTTCTAGAATCTCTTCTCTTTGCGCTTTGTTCAAGGCAATGGTTGCTCTCCTTGACATCCATCTAGATGTCAAGACTTTCCCTCTAGACTGTATGCTTGTTGGGAGCAGGGAATGTGTCTGTTATATTGTTATACTGTATTCTCCCAAATGCCTAGTACAGTGCTCTGCATACAGTAAGTGCTCAAAAAATACAATTGATTGATTGATCCATCCTCCTACTTATAAATGTTCCATCTGTTGCCATACATCCTCTCTGAAAGGATTCATTTAGTTAGCTCAGCTTCTGAGATGTTTGGACACCAAAACTTGGCATAATTCATTCATTTATTCAATTGTATTTATTGAGCGCTTACTGTGTGCAGAGCACTGTACTAAGCGCTTATAAAGCTTGAAGTTATATGACTTGGACTAGTGAGCCTTAATCATAAACCAAAAATAATAGAGTCACCCTGACATGTTGGTAGTAAAGGCCCCATGCCAGATGGACATCTACAGATAAAGACAACTAATAGCAAGAACACTGGAAATATCCAAATGGAAAGGGCATAAAAGTATGATGGCGCTGTGTGTGTGTGCGCGCACACACACATATGCACACAAGACTCCCTAGGACATCTGCGAAGGCAATGTGCAGAGGGTAGGCAGACTCTGAAGACTCACAGCTTTGCACTTCCCTCCCTACTTGGATCACGAGCCCAATGTGGGATAGGGTCTGTATCAGACCTAATGAACTTACATCTACCCAAGCTTGTAGAACAGTGCTGGATACACATTAAGTGTTTAACCCCCAACCCCACCACCCCCTCCAAAAAAAGCCCCAAGCAAGCAAAAACTCCTCATGATCAGCCTCAAGGTTCCTCCCCAACTCTCCCTATCTTACAGAGTTGCTCTCTTCACTCACTACTCCCCAGCTCACACTCTTCACTCATCTCAATCTCACCTAATTGTACCTCACTAACAATTCTCCCATGCCTGTCCCTTTGCCTGCACACTTCTTCCGGCCTGGATCTCTTTCTTTCTCACCAAATCGGATAACTACAGCCCTCCCAACATTCACCGTCCTCATAAAATCCCACTTCCTCCAACAAGCCTTCCCCAATTAACCTCCAACACCCTGAGTGATATCAACCAATCCCTAGCCCTTAGGTATCTATTAGTATCCTTCCTCAGTACTTGCATCTATGTAAATCAATTATATAGTATGAATATTCTATTTGGAAACATCAACCAGTGGTATTTATTGAGCACTTGCTCTGTGCAGAGCACTGTACTAAGCTCTTGGCAGAGTACAAAACAGTTGGCAGGCCCAATCCCTGCCCACAAGGCATGTACATTTACATTTGTCAGAGTGTAAGCTCCTTGTGGGCAGGGAACCTATCTTCTACTTGTGTAATACAATTTCCCAAACACTTAGTAAATGCACTGCATCCAGTGAGCACTCAATAAATTCCTTCGGTGAGAGTGGTCCATCTTCTTCTAGCTCTACCTAATGACTGCCCTAAAAACAGCTGCTGGCTCACCCAGCCATGAAGGATGGGGGGAGCCCCAGGGTGGTGGTGGGGGAGGGGGAGTTACTTAGAACTAGGGATAAGAGGCAGCTACTCTGGGGTGGGACGACCCAGGGCTAGTATCATGAGATAACTGCATGTAGGACACTTAATGGAGAAGAAACTCTAATGAGGGGGAACCTTGGTTGGAAACTCATTTGGAGCTCCCTGGGGGGTTAGTACTGGAGATTAATTTATTAGGAGGGGCCACCTCAGGATCAGGGCGGGCCTGGAGCTACTCAGGACTGAGAGGCAAGGAGCCACCTGAGCTCTGTTAGTACTCTTTCGCATTTTCCCATCCTTGCCCCATTTACCCATTCCTAAACTGTCTTGAGATGTTCTTCTGTGTATGGTTGCTACGCAATGAATAGCGAGGAAGTCAGCAAAGGGAGGATGGCTGGTTGGACTTGTGGACCTAGATCAATTTTCACTCTGCAGACCCCAATACCAGGGAATGGCCAAGGAAGGAAAAGACCACCATCTTAAATAAAAGCTTTGGCAATAGATCTAGGGGTACATTACTTGTTTGGATTTTGCTGCTGCAGCAGTCCAATAACCACTATCTCTGGTCAAACCAATACCTTCTAACATCCCTAAATTTTCTTCTCTATTTCCCTAACTTTCCCTTTCGTTATTATGGGCCATGTGTCCACTAATATAGGCAAATCTGCAAACTTGGGGGATTTCATTGCACACTTCTACTTCTAGAACATTGATGGAGATGTTAAACATAACCAACCCTTGCACTGATCCCTGGGGGACCCTACTGTTTACACTTCTCCATCCTGAAAAGTGGTTATTTACCTATAATTTGGCTTCCTTTTTTCTTTTTTGCTAGTTTTCTACTCATGAGAATGTTCCTTCCAATCTTCCTTTTTAAAGCCTTTAAGTGGAATTTTGTTAAAGGCCTTTTGGAACAATATATATTTTTAGGTCCACTGGTCTCTCTCTATCCATATGTTCACTGACCCCTTCAAAAAACTCCAGAAGATTTAGTGAGGCGAAAATTCCCCTCACAGAACACGTGTTGTTTTAGGCTTTCCTAAGTGTTCATCACTCTTAATTGTTGGTTTTACTAATTTGCCAGGAAGCCAGTGAGATTTACCAGCTCCTAATCCCCCAGGATCACCTCCAGAACCCTCTTTCAAGACAGGAATTTGCCAGTCTTCTGGTAATTGTTCGTAACAGCATTCTGCAATTTAGCCTCTGACTTCCTTCGAAACCTGCTTTGCACTCAGTTACTGGTCCACAAGTAGTCTATGATATTGCCAGCAGAGACAGAGAAGCAGTATGGCCTAGTGGAAACAGCACAGGCCTGGGAGTCAGAGGACTTGGATTCTAATCCCGGTTCTGCCACTTACCTGTTGTGTGACCTTGAGCTAGAGGCTTAACTGCTCTGTGTCTCAGTTTCCCATTTGTAAAATGGGGATTTAATAGCCATTCTCCCCCCCCCCCCCCCCCCCATTTAAACTGTGAGCTCCTTGTGGGACAGGGACTGTGTCCAACCTATCTTGTATCTACCCCAGCACTCGGTACTTGGTACATACTAGGTGCTTAACCAATACCTCAATTATTAGTTGTTATTATTAGTTATTAGTGTGTCTAGAATCTCCTCTCCGACTTCCAACCACTTCTCACACATGTTCCTTTAACTTGATTTACACGTCATGAGGTAGGATTCCAAAAGTCTCTCGCCTGAATCATGAGGCATTGTTGGTGCAGTACTTGTTTTGCTGCAAAGTAGTCCTTTTTTTTTATCTCTAAATCATTTCCAAGGAACCAAGCTTCAGTGACTTCACCCCACTGTGGCCTACTGCTACAATGCTTAGAGTTTCCTTTTCAATATACAACTTCCAAACATTGCCCCCTCCCTTCCTGATGCCTACTCAATTAAGTAAAATGTGTGGATTCCAGCCCATCAAAACTCAACCAGCACTGCCCTTCCTTCTTCATCAGACTAAGGGAGTAAAAAAAGAAAAAGAGTCAGTGAGTCAACAGATACCGGACAGTCCCTATGGACAGAGCAATAGACCAAGTACTGCAGAATAACCCATCCTAGCTTGGTTTGTTGTCTGCAAAATGTAAACCTCCAAAAGACACGAACAATATTTTCACACCCCAAACAACTGATAGTAATTTCAGCCCAGGTTTGAGATGGAAAAAGACTCAAGTCATCAAAACAATTCATCCTCTACAGTGGAGATGGTCAGCCTTTTCTAGGACCTGTACCCCTTGTACTGTTAAGGTTTCATCTGAAGAGCCCCCTTCCTCATAGCCAGCCTCCACCTCAGAACCAATCCCCCAACTGTTCTGCCACCTCACCCTTCCCAATCCACTATAAACACCTGAGAACCAGAGTCGGGGGAGTGGAGCAGCAGGAAGCAGAACAGGTGAGAAGTGGAGTTGCCTCTGTTGCTGCCCAGGCCGGTAACTTCCAAGAACTCACCCTTCCTAGGCTGTGGGACCACTTCTTAGCAGAAACTACAATTTATTTTTCAAACCATCATTATAAGTGATTCATCACCTCTGCATTCAGATACCGAATTGAGTAGGCATAGAAGTAAAACTAACATTTCACTCCCAGAGGTGGCAATATCTTAACTCACTGAGGTACCCTGATGGAGCAGTAAGAAACTCAAAGGTGTTTGGTAGCATGTCATGCTAATGACCCTGGACCCAAAGGCCCAGGGCCTGTCAAAAATTGACAGGATCGAGAATAAATTTAATGGAAAGAGCACAAGACTAGTTGTCAGGAAACCTGGGTTCGGATCTTGGTCCTGTCACTTGCCCATTGTGGGACATTCTGCAAGGTTGCCTCAGTTTCCCCATCTGAAAAATGGGGATTCGATAACTGTTCTCCCTCCCCTTTAGGCTGAGAGCCCGTGTAGGGCAGGTACTGTGTCTGGTCTGATTATATTTTATCTATCCCAGTGCTTAACAAAGACTACAGTTATCATATGACCAAAAGCACTGGTACATAATTCTTTATATGGATAAAATTCACAAACATACATCGTGATGATGACACTTTTCATGATGCCTGGAGAAAATTTCACAGTAGGGCAAAAATTTTGATAGTGATTACAAGGCTGGACTGGACAGTGCCTTTGGTCTACTTCTAAGGAGACCAATAAATGGCCTTACATTGGATCTACATTTTATGTTTACTTAAAAAGTTTCTATGTAAGCCGGTCAAGAAGAGAAATAAGTTCACAGTTTAGCATTCTGAAAAGCAATGCATTTGACCACCGATGCAGCTCCAGTGAATTCAGATTTTTTTTTCATTAAAAATACTTTCTGTTGACTATTGGATAATTGAGGATTGTTACAACTGAAGAAACCATGCTCAGTTTGGTTATAGGTGCTGTGGTTTAATACTGTCTGTCCTTGCTTTTAAATCAGCTGGTCAATCAATGGTATTTATTAAGCATTTACTGTGTGCAGAGCACTGAACTAATAATAATAATAATAATAATGGCACTTACTAAGTGCTTACTATGTGCAAAGCACTGTTCTAAGCACTGGGGGGATATACAAGATGATCGGGTTGTCCCACGGGGGGGGCTCACAGTCAACCCCCATTTTACAGATGAGGTAACTGAGGCCCAGAGAAGCGAAGTGACTTGCCCGAGGTCACACAGCTGACAACTGGCGGAGCCAGAATTTGAACCCACGACCACTGATTCCAAAGCCCGTGCTCTTTCCACTGAGCCACGCTGCTTCTCTTGAGCTACGCTGGGAATAGGTGCTTGGGAGAGTGCTTGGGAGACTACACATAGACACGATCCTTGCCCTCGAGGAGCTTGCACATTAGTGGCATTCTAAATAGCATTCATTAAACAGTTATTGCAGATGAAATGAGTCTGAATTTCATAGATAGTGTGGACTAAGTCACACCTGGTTTTAATATTGTATCAGATTCTCCTCAGTGCATACAGTCAGTCACTCCTTGAAGAGTCAGGTAGCTTTTAGAGATACCTAGTAACTCTTTCAGCCCCCCAGAATTCAATTTAAGTGCACTGCAACAGTGGTGGCCTAAAAAAGTTAACACCACACCCTCCTAGATGACCATCACAGAAAAGTTTATAGACCCTGGGGGAGAGAGACCTCATTAACCCTGTCAAAGTAAAATCTATTTAAAAACAAAACAAACAAAAAACCCCCCAAAACACCCCACCTAGGATATTAAGGCCAAAACAGTAGCACCTCCCTGCTCGTTCCTCATCCTGCAGGAAGACCTGAAGGTTTAAAGGGGCTGCAAGAGCAAAGTGAAACTTACCATCATCTAATGTAATGTCCTGGAGTCCAATGGTTTCAAAATTTAATTCCTGATCTTCCGGTTCAGGTTTAATGTTCAAAGTTGCTCCATCTGGCGAAAACGGAGATGAATCGCACAGCCTGTGGCATACTAAGGACGAGGGTGCAGAAAGGCTTCCCAGTCCAGGACTGTGTGCTTGAGGGGAGTGTTGTCTAGAGTGAGTTACAGTGGTTGGAGATGGTGAGGAAACAGGTCCTGAGCTAGGAGACTGATAAGGCATAGGTTGGAGCTGAGGAGATGGTGGTCCAGACAGTGGGGAATGGACCAAGGGATGGGAAGCTGTGGGGGATGCTGACGTGGTAGGTCCAGGGTTTGAAGGGTGGTACGCACCTGGCTGCAACTGAGAGGGCACCTGCCCCACGGCCTGATTTGGGGAAGTGGAGGAGACGGGACCCGGCCCTGCACTGGGGCACTGGTAGCCCATTGGCGGAAAATGAGGTGACGCCTGCTCTGAACAAGATGGAGGTCCTAAAGCATGCCTGGGTGCCGAGGTTGCTGTTGGCAACGGGCCTGAATTTGAAGGATGATAGTGTATGGGTGGCAGAGGCTGGCAGCCAAGGTTTATTAAGTGAGGTACCGCCGCATCCTGTTGAAATGAAAGCGTATCGAATGCTGGATGAGAGGCAGTGTTAATGGGCAGACAAGCCTGTCCATTGTACATAACATTCGACTGCATTGGCTGGTAAGAAGACCCCACGGGGGGTGCGGCCGTTACCTGAAAAGCCTGGTGGACTACAACAGAAGGCATTACGTGGCATTCCTCACTGGGACTGATGTTCCTACTTTGCATATGTGGCAGATGGGCTATGGGGGAGGTTATCATTGATGGATAGGGTGGCTGAATTGGACACACAAGGCTCCCGGGTGATGTAGACAGTAAATTATCGTGGGGGCTTCCCGATTCTGAAGAAGGCAGTTGAGTTCGGATGGGATGTAGGCCTTGGATGCCGCCATTCTGAGGCAAGGACAAAGAAGGAATTGAGGCTAAATCCATTTCTTCTCTGTGCTCTTGTTTCATTAAAACTGAAAAGAAGAAGTTGAAATAACTATTATTACACCCCATGATTGGTAGGATGTGGTTTATTACAGTATATTTTTCATCAGGGTTCCATCCAAGCCCCGCCAACCGTCTTGTTGGGTAAAAAAAAAAAATCATGTTCGATGGTGTGCAGCAGGATTCCAGTCACCTAGAGGGAACAGTAGTAGTAGTAATAGCAGCAGTATCTACTGAGCACCAACTAGATGCAAAGCACAGTACTAAGGGCTTGGAAAGTACCAAACAAGCAAGAGAGACATTCCCTGCCCACGAGGAGTTGACACCTTAATTCTGTACCACATAGCCATGTGGCACCCATCAGACAATTCCAGATCCAGAGATTCCAGGGTACTTAGGGCTGCTTACTGAGCACCCACTCCAGGAAGTCTGGACCAAGCCTTTGCCAGCCTGGGAAATCTAGGAGGTGGCTAAAATGAAATAGGTTATGTGAATAAAAGTAACGTGGATTTGGAAAAAACATTTTTAAAAAAAGATTTTTATAACAACATTGAAACCCGGCTTTCAAAAAGAAGCCAAACTGGAAGTTTGTGAAAATTGAATGCTTTTCATTCCCCTTTCAGAACCAAAGGATTTTGTTTTCCTAAATCAATTCCCAAATATTGGGTTGCAAATAGACAGCACAAATGGTGCCCCAGACATTAGCACTTAGGCTCATAAACCTATTTCTGGGCTCAGACTGGGGCTGGTGGCTGGGGTGGGGTGGAGGGCACATGGCTTAAGAAGCACTATAGAGCAGTACTCCTTGCCAGTGTGGTGTTTTCACTTCTTAAGCTGTTCTCCCTCACCTCCCAGCAACTGAACCCGGAACCTCTTACTTTTGGAGGTCCTGTGATGGATGATTTTTTGACCACTGATCTCTGGCGACTGCCCACTTTGGGCGCCCCTACATCTGGCTCTATGAGTAATCTTTAATAAAGTGGTGAATGAGTATAGATTAGCTTCTCAATGAATCTTAAAAAAAGGAAATGAATGAAACAATAATATCAACTGTTATATAAGAAGATTTAAATGCCCTCTTGAGACATAAGTTTCCTGAATTTTACTTTAGTCTGCATTCTTAAAGCCAAGTGGAGTTGGCAGAAAAAGGCTGATTTCATTTAGCAGTTAGCCACCGCCTATTATCAAAACTGAAGCACTATGAACTGTACAGAGTGTCAGTAGGTGTGGCGAGACAACAAGCTAAAATACATACAATGCTGCCAACTGAGATCTTATTCATTCATTCATTCATTCAATCGTATTTATTGAGCGCTTACTGTGTTCAGAGCACTGTACTAAGCGCTTGGGAAGTACAAGTTGGCAACATATAGAGATGGTCCCTACCCAACAGTGGGCTCACAGTCTAGAAGAGAGAGACAGAGAACAAAACAAAACATATTAACAAAATAAAATAAGTAGAATAAATATGTACAAGTAAAATAAATTGAGTAATAAATACGTACAAACATATATACATATATACAGGTGCTGTGGGGAAGGGAAGGAGGTAAGGCGGGGGGATGGAGATGGGGAGGAGGGGACACTGTGCACACACTGGTGTGGGTGTAAAGCCCGATGTGTGGCTAGCAATTCATTCCACACTGGGGATTTGTCAAAGACAGCGCTGTGCCAGGCTGATGCATTTGCTATTTTCAGTGCCTGTCACTGATTTCAAATTTGTTTCTTGTTATCCTGATCTTCTTTAAGCCTCTGATCAACTAAAGCTGCCCTCTTCTTGAGTGCTGTCCTCTAGACTGTGAGCTCATTGTGGGCAGGGAGCATGTCTACCAACTCTGTTTTACTATATTTTTCCAAGTGCTTAGTGCAACGCTCTGCACACAGTAAGCGCTCAATAAATATGATCGATTGAGGTGGTCTGTCTACGTGATCCTAAGACAGGCCAAGAGCATGTGCTGCCAAGAGCCTGGTGCAGTAGGTGATTACTCTTCCCTTTGGCCAGATCCAGCTTTCTGATAAAGGGAGAGGGGAGGGAGCCACCCTGGCTCACAGAGGGGATCAGGAGGGAGTGAGGTGCTAAAGAGACTCATTCCCATCAACACAGAGAAGCAGCATGGCCTAGCGGATAGAGCACGGGTTTGGGAGTCAGAAAGAACTGGGTTCTAATCCCAGATCCACCACTTGTCTGCTGTGTGACCCTGGGCAAGCCACTTAACTTCTCTGTGCCTGTTACCTCATCTATAAAATGGGGATTAATACTGTGAGCCCCATGTAGGACATGGACTGTGTCCAACCCAACTAGCTTGTACCTATCCCAGCGCTTAGTACAATGCCTGAAACATAGTAAGCACCTAATGAATATCATTAAAAAATTAGCATAGGAATACTGATTCCTAGCCATACACTTTCTGCATGTCTTACTAGGCAAATACCAAAGAACCGCAGCTTGTATTACCAGCCCCATGAGTGGTAACCGTTTTTCTCCAGTGTATATTTGGACACCGGCAGTTGAGACCGTCAAGTTTTCTCAAGAAAAGTACTTAAAATCATCTCCCCATGTTAATACCCTGGGGATAATTCTTTGGCTGCGAGTCTACTCAGATACCACAATGATACTATTCCCCCTCCACAGATCAAGGGCTAGGATGATGGGAAGTGAATCCTGGCAGCAGCAGCTGCAACACACAGCAAGCAGATGTCAGTACCTCTGATAATTACAAGGCCTCCAGTCCCTTCTCCCCACTTAGAGTCATAGATTGTGAGCGCTCCAAGGCACAGGGGCCACGTCTCGTTCCAATCAATCGTATTTATTTATTTTATAGTATTTGTTAATAATAATGTTGGTATTTGTTAAGCGCTTACTATGTGCAAAGCACTGTTCTAAGTGCTGGGGAGGTTACAAGGTGATCAGGTTGCCCCCCACCGGGGGGGGCCTCACAGTTTTAATCCCCATTTTACAGATGAGGTAATTGAGGCACAGAGAAGTTAAGTGACTTGCCCAGAGTCACACAGCTGACAGTTGGCAGAGCCGGGATTTGAACCCATGACCTCTGACTCCAAAGCCCGGGCTCTTTCCACTGAGCCACGCTGCTTCTCAGCAGCACTTACTATGTGCCAGGCAATGCACTAAGCGCTGGGGTAGATCCCAGATCGTCAGGTTGGCCAGAGTCCACGTCCCACATGGGGTTCACAGCTTTAATCCCCATTTTACAGATGAAGAAACTGAGGCCCAGGGAAGTTAAATGACTTGCCCGAGGTCACACAGCAGATAGGTGGCAGAGTCAGGATTAGAACCCAGGTCCTCTAACTCTCAAACCCATGCTCTTTTCTGTGCAGAGCACTGTACTACGTATTTGGAAGTGTACACGTTCCCCACCCACAATGGCTCCACCTGTGTATTCTCTTCCAATGTGCTCTGTACACAGTAAGCGCTTCATAAATACATTGCTGCTGCTGATGCTACTACTATGACTGGGGTATCTTGCCCACTCCCTTATCAAAGCTAAACTTTTACTTGTTGCTGGAGATGGGCACGTGCCTAAAAACACAGAAGAGCTGGGGTATGAAACCAATTTACATCCAGTCCTCTGAACATCTTTAACCACAGGGTAGATTATCACCTGAAGTGGATAGCATAAGGGTCATCAGGTCTGAAAGAATGGCAATAGAACAGACAGTATCTTAAGATCCCTCCCCACCCTAGGATCCTATAACAAGTATAGTGAAAATGATATTCACCCCTCACTAATTAGACTGGGTCCTAAATCTAAAGTGGTGAGAGGTTAGAAGAAAGCTTTGGGGATAAGCCTAATTCTACGAAATTCACAAAGTTTGCTAATTGATGGGAGTGAAAAACCAACAATATTTATTAAGCACCTGCAATAATAATAATTGCAGTATTTAAGCACTTGGGGAGATATAATCACATCAGACACGGTTCCTGTCCCACATGAGGCTTGCAGTCTAAGGGGGAGGAAGAATGGCTTTTTAACCCCCATTTTATAGATGAGAAAACTGAGGCGCAGAGAAATTAAATGAGTTGCTCCAAATCACCCCACAGGCAAGTAGTGGCAGAGCTGGTATTAGAACCCTGGTCTCTTGACTCCTAGATCCATGTTCTTTCCCTGTGCAGAGGGCTAGACTAAGAAGTTGGGAGAGCACTAGAGAGGGAGTAATATGATCCCTGCCCTCAACCATCTGGGGGGGTGGGTGGGGTGACAACATAAATTAAAATAATTTCTAGATAGGAGGAAGAAGGAAAAGGAGATGTGTCTGTTGTACTGTTATCTTCTCCCCCAAGCGCTTAGTACAATGCTCTGCACCCAGTAAGCGCTCGATAAATGACAGGCTGAGATAATGTGATCTAAGAAAAAAAGTGTCTACCGTGAATTCAGCATAGCTTTTCATAATGCTTCCGACCCTATCTTGTTCTCTTGAGAGATGTCAAAGCCACATCTCAGAAATACCGTTCAAGTTCTACTGTGTTAAAATATTTTAGGACATGTGCAAAAATTGTGTGGGAGGCCGGGGTTAATGTCCAGGTGGGACATCAGCTTGTGTGTAAGCTACAGAACAGCCTGGGGAGCGGAAGATGTGGGATTCAGAGCCAATCTCTGCCTGCAGCCAAACTGACCCCTGACCCTGTGAGAAAGCCTGGAGCAGAGGCAGCCCCAAGCTGTAACTCACCTCCTGGCTTCGCTGGCTTCACTCACTGCTTCTTTCCTGCAGGGAGAAAGGCCCAGTGCTGGTTGCAGGGATTGAGCACTGCAGGGGCCAAAGTCACAGGGTGGGGAGCTGGGGAGCGGTGTCCTTGCATAGGGGCAGGATCAGTCTAGTACCTTATAGTCTTATGGCCGTTACCGTAAGGATAGGGAGAATAAAGGACTGTGGGTGGGGACCCAGGGAAGATTAGTAGGAAACAAAAATAGGACCTCAGAGGCAACAGCCATCATCTTGGTTGTTGATTTGAAGATGAAGGCTATTGCTGTTGATGTCCCGCTTTGTTTCCCGGGCACTGGGGGTGGGATGGAGAAGCCTGGAAAATTTGTGGTTTAAAGCTATTTTTCACATGAGGTACATGGCATCGCACACTTCTAACTGCGTCACTAAAATCCCCAGCATGCTAGTCTATATGGCAATTCCTCTCTAATGCCAACAGATGTGTTCTTGAGAACTCCTTATTAGCCAAGTCAGCATTTGTGAACTATTGTTCCAATGGGAAATAGAGGATAAAGCCAGGGAGAGAGGCAGGAAAGAAAGAGGCTGCTGAGAACCGAGTGAACTGGACGGCTGATGAGATGGACAGCCGACAGCCACTCCCGGAGGGCTCAGAGCGGCCCAGTTGGAAGGAGGAAAGTGCAGAAGGCACCGGAAGCAGACGGAGTCGTGGGTTAAAGAGAGGCAGTAGCACAGCCAGGGCACTGTGCAATGCTGAACCTGGCAGAGGAAGCTGAGGCAACTAGGGGAGAATGGAGAAGACATTCAGAGCCCTGGGATGGGGCAGCTGGGGCTAAGCTCCCTCCCAAGCCCAGAGAAATTTTTAATGGTGCCCAGACCAGCATGGTCAGTTCATCTACCCTACCTGCCCTGCCTGCCCAGCATTACCACCTGTCTGCCAGGAGAATTGTTCCCATAGGTTCATTCCCCCACTAGAATTAAGCTCCTTGAAGGTAACTACTGAACTCTCCCAAGTGCTGAGTGACATGCTCCATTCACAGCAGGCATCCAGTGAATACTACTGATTGAGAAGCAACATGGCACGGTGGATAGAGCACAGGCCTGCGAATCAGAAGGTCCCGGGGTCTAATCCTGGCTCTGCTACTTGTCTGCTGTGTGACCTTGGGCAAGTCACCTCACTTCTCTAGACCTCAGTTACCTCATCTGTAAAATGGGGATTGAGACTGTGAGCCCCACATGGGACAGGGACTGTGTCCAACTCAATTTGCTTGCATCTACCCCAGCACTTAGTACAGTGCCTGGCACATAGTAGGCACTTAACAAATACCATCATTATTATTGACTGATTCACGTATGAATCCTCAGTATTTGCACTTTGTGTTAAAAATCCATTTTTCCAAGTGAAACTGATGAGAGAGGGACAAGTTTCTGCAAGGGACCACTGTACTGGCCAAGTATTCAACCCACGTAATGGCTTCTTGCTGATTTGGCTTTTGTACCTCGCTCGGCTGTGCTCCAAATATGAAGCAGTCTGTTCCACAAGCTATTGAATGCACACAGCACATTTGTTCTCTCCCAATATACAATGCTGACACTTGGATGACTTAGCAGCATTCAACCTCAAATGCTGTGGGGTTCTGAACAACTGCATCCAAAGAAAATGAGAAGCCAAAAAACCTAGATTTGGACTGTTGCTCAAGTAACTCCAGGGCAGTTCCTGGTGGAGAAATGAAAGCGTGGAACCTACTACTGTACTCTGGCATGAAAACAAAGCGATCAGGCAGCAAAGTCTCCCCAAACATTGCAAGGACAGCCCCCAACACTCTTTGCAGACCCTAACTGGGAATGAGGGAGACTAGAGATCAAGTTCCTGCCACTGCCGAACTGTGGGTAATGCCCAACCGCTCTGTCCCCTGATTCCTCGATTTATAAAACGGGAGTAATAATTGGACCCATCCAATAATTGGGAAGCAGCAAAGCCTACTGGAAAGAGCAAGGGCCTGGGAGTCAAAGGACCTGGGCTCTAATCGCAGCTCTGCCTGTCACCTGCTGTGTGACCTTGGGCAAATCACTTCACTTCCCTGGGCCTCAGTTACCTCATCTATAAAGTGGGAATTAAATCCCACTCCCTCCTACTTAGACTGTGAGCCTCATGGGAGACAGGGACTGTGTCCAACCTGATTATCTTTTATCTACCCAGTGCTTAGTAGAGTGCTTGGCATATAGCACTTACAAGTACCATAACTATGAATTATTATTGCATCAGTGAAACAGTGTGAAAATCAAAATTGCTATAGGCTGGTTTTGAGGTTTTTGTTGGAAAGATATCCAATAAGGCACTAGGTAACCGTGGTATATAGATCGATTGGGAATGGTAATATTGAAGCAGTGTGGCTCAGTGGAAAGAGCACAGGCTTGGGAATCAGAGGATGTGTTTTCTAATCCCAGCTCCACCACTTGTCTTCTCTGTGACCCTGGGTAAGCCACTTAACTTCTCTGGGCCTCAGTTACCTCATCTGTAAAATGGGGATTAAGACTGTGAGCCCCACATGGGACAACCTGATTACCTTGTAGCTACCCCAGTGCTTAGAACAGTGCTTGGCACATAGTAAGCGCTTAACAAATACCATAATTAATATTATTATTATTAATAATATCTGCAATGAAAAGTTCCCCAGTAGCAGTAACACCAAACGGGGTCATTGCTCTCTCCAAGGGGTGGATTTTCCTCAACTCAATTACTCGGCTGTACCAGAGAAGGTATCGGCTACCACACTTGCCCTTCTGGCTGTGAGGTGGCTAGCAAATGGCTCTGTTGTGCTGCTTCAAATATGGTGTGACAAAATCCTTGCCAGAGATAATATAAGCAGCTGCTAAACTGACAGCCAAACAGAACTGACCCAGCGGCCTACCCCTACACCACGTAGTCTGTAGAGCTGGTATTTCTCGCTCCACCATATATGTTGTGCCAAAGGGGAAAAAAAACCCCAAAAAACTGAAAAAACAGGGAACAGAAAAGAAGGAAGTCACGGTCAAAGTTAATTATTGAAAAACTCATAGAGAAGTTTGAAATGACTCAAAAGACAGAAGAGCATAAAAAGAAAAAGTCAGCAAAGGATAGAAACTTGGGGAGCTCTCTGTGTTGCCTAATTAAGGTTGGAAACCAAAGAACTCTCACCCCTTAAGGTAGTATACTATTGGGAATTCAAAGCAAGTATCTGTCGCTAACAGAACTCAAAAAGCAGGCAGTTCAGAAGTACTTAGATGGGTTACTGGATCTTCTAATCTCATAACCTATTCCGTGGCTCACTGGCAATTTACTTCAACATATACTACATGATCTTTGAAAGAAAAGCATTCTAATAACGTGGTTGGTGTCATGACCATTTCTTCCTTCTATTATTCTCTTTCATTTAAAGATGCATACACATAATTGGAACAATGCACAAATGGCTCATGATGGAAAAGTTTTTATGCTTACAGATCACTAAATTTTACATTGAAAAAATCTCTAAATAAAACACCTTTTTCTAATTTCAGACCCAGTACCTTATCCGTTTCTCTGAAGATTTTGTGCTATAACATTCATTGAGCATTTTTATTCAGGAAGAATCAACATTTAGCCCCCAATCAGCCTCATAAAGAGCAATTTCAGTAACAATAACTGTCTGTACCTGGTGTGTAAGTAAAACGTTGAGACTGACTTTTTTTCCTCTTGCCATTGCAAAGATAAAATTGCACCTGGACTGCAGCTGTAACTGTTTTGTTATGGTATGGAGGAACTTCAAGGACAATGTTAGCCTAGATGAAAATTGAAACAAGATAGTATTACACATACAACTAAAAATGAAATGCACCTGTTAAATGCAGCCCCACAAATGAGGCTTGACTAACTACAATGCTATAAATTCAAGAAAGGTAGAACACTGAGGATAAATTACCAAGTACATCTCAGATGGAGATGTAAGATTATTAAAATATTGTAGTCATCCCACATGGTGAGGTAAGATTACTAAAACATAGACATACAATTTCAACTATGTTGGTTGGACAGCAAAGCTTTCTCATACTTTGCATTTTTGAAGTAAAACATCAATTTGGATCAGTGGTAATATAGCTGGAGAAGAAGCAGAGACACCATTGTCATATAGGCTAATTTCTTATGGAGATTTTTACGGTATGAATTATTTCTCCATCAATACTTTCACATTAACTCTCTCCTATTCTTTATCCTTGCTTAATACAGGAAAAAGTTTAATGATTTCTTTCCAAAAATAACATATTTTAGGCCAATTTTCGATTAGACATTTCAAGATGGTAAAGTAAAACAAACTGTATCCAAAATCTCACCACTGATTTACATTACCACATCTTAAAACAATTTTATAACAATGAATTACATGGTCCTGTTTAAAAACATAAAAAAATTCTAGAGAAAGAAAATTAAATTTCTCACCCCTTGACACTTTTCCCTAATTATTTTCCCTTCTACCTCCCACTGAGGTCGTCCATCTGTTGAGAGAAATTATTACATTTACTAATAATTCATGTTAGAAAGCAAGCATTTGCTCCTTTTCTGGTTAAACTGTATATTATCACAAGGGCAAAGGCACAAAACGTATATTTTAAAAAGACTTGGTAATTCTAAATACTTTCTTATACACTTTGTTATATAGGGAGTCACTCAACACACCAAAGCACCTTAGATCATTTCATTTTTACCATATCCTACAGTCACTGCCTGTGGGCACATTAATGCAGCAACTCTTTCAGAACACTAGTAAATTTAGTGAATTATTACTCCCATCCACTAACAGCTCTCTGCTGACTTGAAACAGTTATTGCATTTCCTAAAGTACCTGTCTTAAACCGAGGCAATCACCTACAAAAAATTAATGTTTCACAAGCACTATTTTGGAGGCAAAGCGCTTCTTGGTCCTTGGTTCTTCCTATTATTTATGTGAAAAGCAACAAACTGGAAGGGTTTTGCACCAAAAAACCAAACAAATAGGTGACCCTGACAGGTGTCCCTGGGACCCTGGGAATAAAGCTGTTCCCAAAGGCTTATCAACTTGAACAGGGGATCCTGAAGATGTCTACCTTAGTCCTGGGGGGCCCTTTGAGTGCAGGTCAAAACAATCCCATAATTCCATCCCAAGGGAGTGAAGGAAAACATTGTACGGGAATGAGCAGCAGCTGTTACGGGAAGCCATTCTTCCGTACATTCCGCAGCCCATTAGCCCTGCACCCTTTCATTCATTCATTCATTCATTCAATTGGATTTTTTGAGTGCTTACTGTGTGCAGAGCACTGTACTAAGCGCTTGGGAAGTACAAGTTGGCGAAATATAGAAACGGTCCCTACACAACAAAGGGCTCACAGTATTTCTCGTAGTAGCAACAGAATTTATTAAGTGCTTACTGTGTGCACAGCACAGTAGTATGTGCTGAGAGAGGATACATGGGTGGGAATTAGCAGAGTCCCTCTCCCTTGTGGGGCTTCACATCCTAAGACAGGATCAGTTTTGTTAACATGATAAAAGTGATTCCAGGGGCTCAAGAAATAGAAATGCAAACTCCTTAGCACTCCTTCAATCAATCAATTGTATTGATTTAGCACTTTCAGTCCCTAGACTGTAAGCTCACTGTGGGCAGGGAACGTGTCTACCAATTCTGTTGTATCGTACCATCAAGAGTATCGTACCAACCAAGTGCTTAGTACAGTGCCCTGCACACAGTAAGTGCTCAATAAATGCCACTGATTGATTACTGTGTGCAGAGCTCTGTACTAAGCACTTGGGAAATTACACTGTGAGCTCCACATGGGACACGGACTGTGCCCAACCCAATTTGCTTGTATCCATTCCAGTGCTTAGTACAGTGCCTGGCACATAGTAAGTACTTCACAAAAAACACTATTAATATGACAGCGTTGACAGACATGTTCCCTGCCCACAAGGACCTTACAGTATAGTCTTCCTTTCCCCTTCCGCCCAGGCCTCACTGAGTGATCACAGGGCTATAAGTAGATTGGGGTGGGGTCTCCAGGCTGCATCCAAGCCTTTTTCACTGTGGTACTTGGGAACCAGCATCACAGAATCACAGCGATCACGTCAGACACATTCCTCTGCACGAAGTAAGTGCTCAGTAAATATGATTGATTGATGCCCTTTACCAAATGGGACTCACGGTCTAAGTACGAGGGAGAACAGGTATTTAATCCCCATTTTATGATGCATCAGCATCATAGGGAAGACCCAAGGGGCCTGCCAAGCTCCATTCGAGGGTCTCCGAAGGGAGGACAGCCTTCTCTAGGTCACCTACGTTGTTCTTGCACGGTCCCTGCCTCTTCATTAGGTTGCTCAACAGAACACCTTTGACTGCTTACGCATGGCAAATCGGACATGTCATGAGAAAAAACACATTAGGTTGTAAGATCCACGATGGCAGGGATCGTGTTTACTAGTTCTACTGCCCTCTCACATGTGCTGAGTACAGAGCTCTGCAAAAGGTAAGCTTTCAAGAAATATCACTGCTTGATTTGTTGATATTCCAGTACTTCAAAACTGGACAGATTCTGCAACAAGGCAACAATAAATCTTGAATTATCCAAAAAGGGTTTGGCTGTAACGGTAGTAGTAGTCTTATTTATTTATAATGATGCTACTGATGCCTGTCTACTTGTTTTGATGTCTGTCTCCCCCACTTCAAGACTGTGAACTCTTTCTGGGCAGGGAATGTCTCTGTTGATGAATTGTACTTCCCCCGCTTAATACAGTGCTCTGCACACAGTAGGTGCTCAACAAACATGATTGAATGAATTAATGAATAGTAATACTGTTTGAGCATGCAATGGTATAGGGTATGCAATGCCCTATAAAGGCACTGGCAATCTTTATGTGGCACGTGTGTATGTGGGAGGGCAGGGAGGGTAGAAGGGGTCTTTTTTTATTTAAGTAGTGCATTCATCTGCATGTCCTAGCTCACTGAATTACATTAATCATTTGAAAAGCATAGAAGAATAACATTTTCTGGATTAAAAAAATTCTGGGTTTTGTACTTTTATTGACATACAACAAAAATAGTTATAATAGTATGGTACCTGTTAAGCACTATGGGCCAAACACTAGGGTAGATACAAAAGTCAGTTTTCCTTGATTAAATATTTTTCTCTGAAATTTCCTAAGAAGTTTCACTAAATAAGCATTTATTTGGATAACAGGAAAAGTTAAACCATTATCTTGTATAGATTAGGGAAATAAAGCTTATTTTCTTATACAGATTTGTTTATAGAACTATGTTTTCATTTTCAATATATTAACCAAAATTTGGGGTGAACTTTATACACTGTCCACAAAATAGGACTTACATTTCCATCACTGACAATGTTTCAAATAGCTTACAGTAAATATACATTTTATTGCTAAAATTCTCTTGCTTTATTTTAGAAAGCTGAGTGGCCCTCTGAAAAGAGCATGGGCCTGGGAGTCAGAGGACCTGGAATCTAATCCTGGCTCTGCCGTTTGTTTGCTGTGTGATTTTGGGCAAGTCACTTGACTCCTCTGTGCCTCAGTTGTAAAATGGGGATTAAATACCCGTTCTCTCTCCTACTTGGACCGTGATTCCCATTTGGTAAAGGGCATCAATCAATCATATTTACTGAGCACTTTGTGCAGAGGAATGTGTCTGACCTGATCGCTGTGATTCTACCCCAGCGTGTTAAGACTGTTTGGCGCCTAGTGAGCACTTAAATACCACCATTATCATCATCGTCACCTCTGTTAAAGCTCTTAAGAGCTTCTCCATGCAATAAACATATTGCAATAAGGAAAATGCAAGGGAAGGGGAAAAGGAGAAAACAAAATAAGTTGAAAAATGCACAGGAAGCCCAAATAAACAAGGTGTTTATAGAACTAATTGAAACCTATACAATTATTTTTGAGACCCCCCCCACAAAAAAAAGCACGGAAACCAGGATTTCAGGAATTAAAACCAAATGGAAAACAATGTATAATTTAAAAACATGATAGAGTTATATTTTCATTTTGAAATCACATGAGAAAACTGCATTGTTTCCCTGCTTTCCCACCGGATTTTGCTAAGCTATGGAAACAAACGTGAAACAATCTTGGACAGGGCACGTAATCACCTGGTATATTTCTTTTCTCCCATTTAACCATATGCTTAAAGCATCCTGTTTGTAAGTGATAGGGTCTGAAGAACCTAGGACTAACAGGCTAAGATAGCTTTTGAAAAAGAAACCTTAATTATTTGCGGTAAGGGGCTTATGAACCCTCAACGTGAGCTTCAGGTATCTTTGAATAAAAGCATATTTAGAAAGCTAAATGAATTAATAATAATTGTGGTATTTGTTAGGTGCTTACTGGGTGCCAGGCACTGTACTAAGCGCTGGGGTGGGTACAAGCAAATCAGTTGGACACAGTCCCTGTACCACATGGGGCTTGCAGTCTCATTCCCCATTTTACAGATGAGGTAACTGAGGCCCAGAGAAGTGAAGTTGACTTGTCCAAGGTCACACAGCAGACAAGTGGAGGAGCTAGGATTAGAACCCATGACCCTCTGACTCTCAAGGCGTTGCTCTATCCACTATGTCAAACTGCTTCCCTGCACTGATGAATTAACTCACTATCTTTAAAAATCTTGGGTTTTTGGAAAAGGGGCTGCCACAGGGTGGGGATGGGGTGCGCTGTACGGACTAAACAGGCTGAGTCCCATCAGTCAGAGAGTAAGACAGTAGCAAGTGTGGCCATTACGTGAAGCTCATATTTTAAAGTTCAAAAGGGTGGAAGAGGACCCTTGAAGTCTGGCTTCAATTTCTAGGACCGCCCACCACCCTTTCTGCCAAAGGCCCAAAAGAGTCACTGAACCTTGAGCAGGAAAGAGAGAATGCGAATGGCACTGCCCAATGCATAGGCTTCACACTCACCCCGTCCCAAACCCTGCTGAGCCCGTCAGTTAGTCAATCGTATTTATTGAGAGCTTATTGTGTTTAGAGCACTGTACTAAGTGCTTGGGAGAGTGTAATTTAACAGTCACATTCCCTGCCCACAACAGGAGTAAACTGTAGAGTTTAAACTGTAAACTGTACAGTTTACAGTCTAGAAGATAAGAGAAGCAGTATGGTGTAGTGGATTGAGCACGGGCCTGGGAGTCAGAAGGTCATGGGTTCTAACCCTAAATCTGTCACCCTTCTGCTGTGCGACCTTGGGCAAGTCACTTCATTTCTCTGCACCTCAGTTACCTCATCTGTAAAACGGGGGTTGAAACTGTGAGCCCCTTGTGGGACAGGGACTACGTCCAACCTGATTTGCTCGTATCCACCCCAGCGCTTAGTACAGTGCTTGGCACATAAGCACTTAAATACCATTATTATTATTATTATTATTACGTTGGGCGAGGTTGGGTGCCATAGCTTGCAGGACAGTGCAAGCTCTTCAAGACTGTAAACTCGTCATAAGCAGGGAATGTGTCTGTCAATTCTGTTGGATTGTACTCTCCCAAGAGGTTAGTACAGTGCTCTGCATGTAGTAAGTGCTCAATAAATACCAGTGATGGACTGACTGATCGATGGGGGGAGTGGCAGGACCACATCAATGACCTCCTCAAACCTGAGGAAAGCTTTTGTACCACCCTTGACCTGCCTGTTTTTACATCAAGTCGATGCCAAGATGACAAGAGCAACAGAATTAAATGGAAGTTCACAAAGAACGGCAGACCTAAGAACTATTTGTTTTTCAGTAAAGCTAGATGAAGTGATTATTTCAGACTGATAAACATACAATGATGTATTTTTCTAACCCCTGCAGTCAGACTGGCAACACTGTGGAATATCTTCCAAATATGGACATGAGAAAGAGATGTGCCTTTATATTTTGGTGGGCCCAGGCATAGGTGCTGAATGTTCATTTGAGTCCTGCAAAAAATCTGGGGAGTCACAATTAGACTCAGATCACAGTGGAATTTCAGTTGAGGAGAACCCCTGGTGGTCTTTCCCTCTGGATTTGATGCTGGTGGAGACTTAAAACATTTGTACATATGTATGTAGAGAAGCATCATGGCCTAGTGGCATGAACACAGGCTTGGGAGTCAGAGGCTGTGTGTTCTAATCCCGGCTCCGTCACTTGTCTGCTCTGTGACCTTCTCTGTGCCTCATTTACCTCTTCTCAAATGAGGATTGAGACTGTGAGCCCCATGTGGGACAGGGACTGTGTTCAACCTGATTGCCTTTTATCTACCCCAGCACTTGGAACAATCAATCAATCAATCGTATTTATTGAGCGCTTACTTTGTGCAGAGCACTGTACTAAGCACTTGGGAAGTACAAGTTGGCAACATATAGAGACAGTCCCTACCCAACAGTGGGCTCACAGTCTAAAAGGGGGATACAGAGAACAAAACCAAACATACTAACAAAATAAAATAAATAGAATAGATATGTACAAGTAAAATAAATAGAGTAATAAATATGTACAAACATATATACATATATACAGGTGCTGTGGGGAATGGAAGGAGGTAAGATGGGGAGGATGGAGAGGGGGACGAGGGGGAGAGGAAGGAAGGGGCTCAGTCTGGGAAGGCCTCCTGGAGGAGGTGAGCTCTCAGTAGGGCCTTGAAGGGAGGAAGAGAGCTAGCTTGGCGGATGGGCAGAGGGAGGGCATTCCAGGCCCGGGGGATGACGTGGGCCAGGGGTCGATGGCCGGACAGGCGAGAACGAGGTACGGTGAGGTGATTAGCGGCAGAGGAGCGGAGGGTGCGGGGTGGGAACAGTGCTTGCACATAGTAAGTGCTTAATAGCATAATAACAATAACTATTATTATTATTATTATTATTATTACTATTTATTTAGCCCTGCTGCTGGTCCAGGAGAAAGAGCACTCCTCTGGGAATTGGGAGATCTGGGTTCTACTCCCGGTTCTGCCTGCAGAAGCTTTGCCATCGGTGGTGAAAGCTGCCGACCAAAGAACCACCTAAGAGGATTCCATGAGGTGGACGAAGAGGATCCTGAAAATTAGCTGGCTATCATTCTGTTTTAGTTCGGGGGTGGGGGGGGTATTTGTTAAGTGCCATACCCCAGGCACTGGACTAAACGGGGTAAATACAAGATGGTCGGGTTGGACATAATAATAATAATAATGCTGGTATTTGTTAAGCGCTTACTATGTGCCAAGCACTGTTCTAAGCACTGGGTTAGATACAAGGTTATTAGATTGTCCCTCGTAGGGCTCACAGTAAATCCCCATTTTACAGACGAGGGAACTGAGGCCCAGAGAAGTGAAGTGACTTGCCCAAATTCACACAGCTGACAAGTGGCGGAGCCGGAATTAGAACCCATGACCTCTGACTCCCAGGCCCGTGCTCTTTCCACTAAGCCACGCTGACATGACCCATGTCCCACTTGGGACCCACAGTCTTCGTCCCTAGTTCACAGATGAGGTAGCTGAGGCACACAGAAGTTAAGGGACTTGCCCAAGGTCACGCAGCAGACAAGCGGTGGTGCTGGAATTAGAACCCAGGTCTTCTGACTCCCAGGCCCGTGCTCTTTCCACTAGGCCATGCTGCTTCTCAACCATGGGTGGCAAAGACCCTAGAAACTAACTGCCCGTCAGGTCACGGTGCTACAGCATAGCACTGGCAGTACATGGCAGTCACTACAGCCATAAATGGGTCCTGCCTGTAAAAATCCTCCGTGAGCATTTCGCAATGGGTTGCGCCCCTGCCTACTTGTTGCATTTCTTGCCCTCAGTGGGTACCTGACTGGCCAAGAGAGAGTGCAAATGGCACTGTACAAGCTATTATCATTAGAATTAACTCCTCGAGGCAGGTTCTTGGTCCTGATGTTTCTCATTGCCCATATTTTCCCTACCTTTTTTGGGAAGCAGCACGGCCTAGTGGAAAGAACATGGGCCTGGGAGTCAGAAGACCTGAGTTCTAATTCCAGCTCTGCCAAATGCTTGTTGTGTGACCTTGGGCAAATCACTTCACTTCTCCGTGCCTCATTTGTCCCGTTCTCCCTCCTACTTAGACCGTGAGTTCCATGCGGGACTGGGACTGTGTCCAACCTAATTAACTTGTATCTACCCCAGCACTTAGAACAGTGCTTGGCACATAGTAAGTGCTCAACAAGACCATTAAAAAAGGACACTTTTTGGAAACACTTCCATCAGAGGTATCCCAGGGAAGGGGGAATATATGAACTGTAGTTCTAATTAAATGATAATTAAAGTCTGCATTACCAGCTCTGGTAAAGGATAATAATTATAGTGGTATTTGTAAAGCACTTACTATGTGGCATGCACTAAGAGCTGGGGTGGATACAAGTAAATCAGGTTGGACACAGTCCCTGGCTCACAGTCTCAATCCCCATTTTACAGATGAGGTAACTGAAGCACAGAGAAGTCACACAGCAAGCAAGCAATTGGAAGAGTTGGGATTAGAACCCAGGTGCTTTTGGGTTCTAATTTGATTGGTAGGGGTTAATATGTTTTGTCTTGTTCTCTGTCTCCCCCTTCTAGACTGTGAGCCCACTGTTGGGTAGGGACCGTCTCTGTATGTTGCCAACTTGTACTTCCCAAGCGCTTAGTACAGTGCTCTGCACACAGTAAGAGCTAAATACGATTGATTGACTGGAAACTGCACTGGCTGAAATGAGATTTTTAAAACTGTAAATTTTATTTATCCATCAGGAAAATTGAGTTAGCTCTATAGTCACAGTTTTTATATTGACAGAATGGTGATGTTTGCTAATCACCATTTAATATCTAACATTAGCAGCAGTTACATCAATAGCTAACAGAAATAATCTTTCTTCATGTATGTCATACAGGCGATTCTCTTCTCAATCCCTGACTCTGTCTTTTCCCTTTTCCTTCTCTTGCAGTGATTGCTTCCTTTTATTTTCAACCCCACCCCCTCCATTTTTCCATGTTAATATTTTAAAATTTTGATTTAATTCATTTTTATTTTATGGATTCGACCTTATCTTTTATGATGTTTTAGTGCTTGATTGTTTCATTGCTCCTTATATGCCGTCAGTTCCCTCTTCCCCCTTGTATTGTGAGATAGTGAGCTCCTTGATGGACAGAGTCCGTGTCTATTTCTGACCTGGATATTCTCTCCCACTGTTTAGAACTATATTCTACACCCAGCAAACGCTTAATAAATACTGTTACTAATTTGCGGCAGATATTTTTGCACTGTTTGTCACGACTTAGGGTTTTCTTTGCTTCTCTTTTTTCTAGGTTTTTTGCTTGCCCATACGCGTTAGTTTAGTTTTTCTTCCCTGGCATTATTGTTGTTTTCAGGTATCACCTTTTCTCCTTTGCACTCTTTCTTCTCTAGTACATTCAGTTCTCCCCAGAGCCGTGTTTTCATTTCACAATTTGGCTTAGAGTTCTTTTGGGAAACTAGAGAATGTCGTTCAGACAACGTACATTGGTCTGGATAAAATGCAACATGTTGTTGGGAGAAATGCTTGTGTGCAGGAGCGTGGCATCGGAACGGCATGTGAACTACAGCACATAACAAAGGGCTCTTCAAGAATGTAACCTCTGTGTTCTTGGAGAACTGACTTTTTTTGGAAAGTGCTCTTGTTTTTTCAGGTTTCAGTTTTGGTTTAATTTAAATATTTCTGTTTTACTTTTATTTTCTAATTTTACATTTTTTATATATACTTTATGCAAAGTGTATATAAAATATATATGAAGTAACTATGTTAAAATTTTACTGCAGCTGGAAGGACTAGCCTTTTGACTGTCTAGAGTACCCCTTGTCCATCAACTTCACTCGTTCTTCTCTTCTTCCTCATAGTTTTAGCCACCTGTTTTCCCTGATCCCCCTCCCATCTTTTGCCTTCCTTTCTTCTGGTTTCCCCCTTTTCCCACGTGGCTTGTTTTAAACAGGCATTTTTATGGTATTTGTTAAGCACTTACTATGTACCAGGCACTGTACTAAGCACTGGGGTGAATATAAGCTAATCAGGTTGGACCCCATCCATATCCCAAATGGGGCTCACAGTCTTAATCCCTGTTTTACAGATGAGGTAACAGGCACATAAGTTAAGTGACTTGCCCAAGGTCACCCAGCAGACAAGTGGCAGAGCTGGAATTGGAACCCAGGTCCTTCTGATTCCCAAGCCCTTGCTCTATCCACTAGGCACCACTGTTTCCCGTGAAAAAAGGCTTCTTTTTTTATTCTGAATTGCTGTTAAATAGATATCCGAAAGTAGAGCTAACCTGTTGAACATGCAGGGACTTTTAGTGCTTTGCACTCAATAAACACTCAAATACCACCAATTGTTTTTTCACTCCCCACATCATTTCCCAGTTTGTGTTTTTCCTTTCTCCCTCCTTCATTCCCTTTGTTTTCCCCCTCCATCTCTCCCCTTGCCTTCCACTTGCTTTTATTTCTCCCTTGGTGTGGTTACCCTTTAGAGTACCAGGGTGGTCCCTGCTAGAATATGTTAAATCAGTGAATCTCAATGGCAAACACACTCAAAAAGGGTAAGACTTCGTGATGCTGCTATGCTCGATGTGGGCAGGGAACATGTTTACCAACTCTGTTATACTGTATTCTCCCAAGTGCTTAGTACAGTGCTGTGCACATAGTAAGCTCTCAATAAATACCATTGGTTGATACACCTATAAACAAGTGAGAGTAATGCATAATTATTAATAGAGAAATATATTTCAAGTATAATTAGAAATACATGTAAATGTAATTATAATACAACAATCCCACAGTAAAACTACTTTTCAAAAGGTCTCAAAATTACTCTGGGTAGATTTTAAATGATGTAAACTGCAAGGTAGTTTCTGGTTAATGTCTTACAAGGGTAAAATGGGGATCTATCATTTTTATACCAAACTAATGTGATGCGAGTGCCTTACTTTGGAATTGTCATAGTCTCCTGAATACTACACCAGGACTACATGTAATTCTATATCTTTAAAGAGACACTCTTTCAAAATATCCATGCCAATAAAGATGAACACAGCCTGTGTCCCCACTAGCGCTCTGATGAAGTGCTTTCTATAAAAGTGGTTTTAAGAGGTAGTAGGGAAAGACAAACATTTTATTAAAGCCATTTACGTTTGAAAAAAAATCATCTTGCAAACCAAAGGTAAATGGCTCCCAATAGCTATCCTCCCAGACACAAGGTCAGGATTATTTTAACTAAGGAAACAATATCAGATGTTGCTTTCAGACTGTAAAGTAGAATTTCCCAAGTGCCAAACAGCCAGAAAAAGAACTCCCATCATTTTGAGAGACCAACAGGAAGCTCTGTCTCCCTTTTCTCTCTGCCCACGAAATCTTCCTGATTGGTTGGTCCAGGCTTGCTTTATTGTAGTACTGAAAACTGTTTCCTGGTCCACACCCAATTTTGTCAAAATGCTTTGGAAGAAAATCAACTTTTAAATAGCACCTTCACCCAATCCACTTTTGGGTCAAATTTCAAATCTATAAATCGAACACTTAGTTGGCTAGTGAAGACAGTTTCATAAATAAGCTGGCTTATCTGGGGAATAAAAAGACACCTTGCTTATCAGGGTAGAATCGTGGTAATGACCATGAAAATAACATTATGGAATCAACACTGACTGCCAAATTCATGAAAATTTTTAGCTTCCTAATTTTTTTTTTTTTACTTCCTCACCACTCTGTTACCACTGAATCGATTCAGAATTTTTTGAACTCTCTCCTATTTTACCTTGTCCTTTTTCAAGAAAGATGATTTTCGATTCTGGAAGAAAATTAGATCCAGTCACAACCATTTCATGGCCTCCATTTACTGAGCAACTGTTGATGTTGTATTTCTCAATTTGAGGAAGTTCTTGAGCAGATCGCTGGGCTATTTTTTTTAAATGGTGGAAAAAAAAAGAACTTTTAATTTTCCAAACTTTCATGCATACCAAGGGTAAACTATGAATTTGGGATCTGAATAATGGTATTTTGGGCTCAACACATAACATTTAAAAAAATCTTATCCTATACAACTAAGCAACAGAAGTGACTCCCTATTGCTGATCTACTACAACCAGGAATAACTATTTACAATTTATTCGTTCAGTTGTATTTGTTGAGTGCTTATTTTGTGCATAGCACTGTACTAAGTGCTTAGGAGAGTACAATATAACAAGAGACACATTCCCTGCCCACAACAAGCTTACAGTCTAGAAATGAGCTTACAGTCTACAGACTAATGGGCCAGTATAGCAGGAAGGACCCCAGCCCTCTACCCCCTACTTATCCTTGATCATCTCCTGCTACAACCCAGCCCAGGCACTTCACTCCTCTAATTTCAATTTATTAAATCTCTCTCTCTCTCACACAAACACATACACTAATCCCTTATCACTCATCTTCTCCCCTTATTCTCTTTCCTATGGTGCCACTTCCATACTTGAGTCTTTCCCCCTGAAAACCCTTATGGCACTCATCCCATTCCCCACCCCCACATTACTTTTATAAATAGTATTTTCCAAGCACTCAGTAGAGTGCTCTGCAAACAGTAGGTGCTCAATACGACTGAACGAACAAAATAAATAGTATTACAGATAGTTGCTACCCCTATTTGTGGTTTATTTCAATGTCTGTGTTCCAAGCTAGGACTTAAGCTCTTTGAGGGCAGGGATTGTGTCTATCAACCCTATTGTCCGGTCCCAAGAGTTTAGTACAATATTCTGTACAGTGGAAGCGCTCTATAAAACCACTGATTAAGTAAACAAAAAGGAATACTTCTTTACAAAGTGAAAAACAAGCAGGGAGAAGAATGAAATAAAATAGGGGTTGGGATAAATCTGTGTATGAGAGGTCTATAATGGACTGAGATGCCAAAGTTTACAGACGTTAGGTAACTCAAAAGGATTTTAATAGATTCATGGACAACAGGTCCGTGATGCATTATTAGAGGGAAAGATTAGAGATGTTAGAAGGCACATCCTTAACCAGATGGTTGGAAGTCACATAGACAGCCATCACATCGTACCTCCAAGTATCATTTCGAACCAGAGACCAAATACTAAAATGGATGGACCACCATGCTGCCCTAGAATGGCACTAATTATGTTCTTGAAGATGTGTTAACCCTACAGTGATCGCTGGGCAAACATATTCCGTTGAACATATTGACAGTGTATTCAAAACACAAGTCTGACTTTCAGAGGCTTCATAAAGGTCCAAGTAACATTTTACAAATTTGAATCATTTTAATTGCTTTTCCAGGAAGAGAGGCCAACTTCTCAATACTCTAATTTCTGCCACAACGTGGGTTTGCACTGTGTGTCTTGGCAAGAATGAAATGGCAGGATTAGGGAAAGTCCTTCCAACAACATGTACCTGTCTGGGTTCAGTATGATATGGTCTCAGAAGAAATGGTTGTAGATATTGGACCCAGGGTCAGAGCTTCAATATAAACTTTCAGTAACATGGGGCTCTGCAAGAACATAATCCCCACGATGCAGGAGAACTGACTACCAATACCATATGCAGTGCCTTGTGCACCAAGGAACTGAACATAGAGCTCTGTAAGGATGTGCATCACAGTTCACGGATTCCAAGTCCCATCAGCCTATGGGCTGGGTTAAACTAGACCAGGCCAAAGGATAACTGGAAGAGGGGGTTTGAGCCTGACTAGGGCGGTACCCCCAAATCTCCCAAACAATAACTTCTGGTCATTTGGGCTGAATTTGCCATCCTCAAAATGACTGGGCTGCAACTGTTTACTAGCATCAGCCACTAGAAAAAGAACTGGTGAATGCTTAATAATAATAATAATAATAATAATAGTAATAATAATAATGGCATTTATTAAGCACTTACTATGTGCAAAGCACTATTCTAATGGTTTCTATCACCATTTCTCCACACAGGCTATTGTAGCTGGTGCTAAGAAGGACATCTGGTCCCAGCATTCACTATGCCACCATTACTTGGACCATTGCAAATTTGGCTGAGGGGCAGAGTAGTGAATTTTTTTTGTGGGGGGGAGGGGGACAGTCATTCTTGCTTTAAAATATCGGGTAAACATTTATTTTTTAAAGTTTCAGGGCTCAAGGGCCCCATCAGACTTGAGCTGGACCCTAATATTTAGGTATGTTTAAGGCTCTAGCTCGCAAGATCTCTCTGAGGTAGGTAAGGGGAAGATACTTTGCTATTAAACCTCATTTTGCAAGCGAGCTATTAAACCTCATTTTGCAAGCAAGCTATTAAACTTCATTTTGCAAGCGAGCTATTAAACCTCATTTTGCAAGTGAGTAAACTGAGCTCAGAGTTAAAGCGACTTGTCCAAAGTTTCCAAGTCACTGGTAGCACCAGGATGAAAATCTGGATTTTCCTTCCAGTGTCCTTTCCATTGGCCTATACTGACTCTGAAGGGTGCCCAATGAATTTTGCATTACAATCGAAATTCAATGAATAAAGATTGCTCAAGGCCTTAACTCTAGCTGATTGCTTTTGAAGGAAATTTGGCCTGAAAATGAACAAGATGACAATCTAGCATCTACAGTGAATAAAAACTTCAAAGATAAGACAAAGAACATCTTGCACACTTACAGCATTCAACAGGTATGGAAGCAGTCTGTAGAGACAGGACTTTTCCACTAGGTTGGGGAACGTGCACCCGAAACACAAGACGCACTCTAGTATTCTTTCTGCCAATATCTGTCTCTCCTTTCCGAAGCTCTATATCTGAATTTCGTAGTTTCAAAATGCCTGCACAATCAATACTAGGAAAAAAAAAAAACAAACAAATGAGCTTTACTTTCAGGAAAACACAATTGTCTTCTTGCTTAAAATTTAAATAAAAGTGTCCCTTTGTTCCTCTTTGATTTTTTTCCCCTCAAATTATCATAAATTTGAACAAATAAAGGACTAGACTGCCAAATTAGATGGGACTGTCCCTATTCCTTGTGATTCCCCCTGAGGAACAGGGTCCATGTCTTATTCCCACTTGTGTTCACTTGCCCAATGCTTAATAAATACGATTACTACTATTCCTTGTTTCTTTCCATTAGGGAAATTGCTCACAAAGCTTTTGGCACAGGAAAGCAAAAATAAGTGAAAATCTACTCTATTAATCTTTATTAACCAAGCAACACCCCTGCTGCATTATCAGAAACATCTGTGCATAGATCAGGAGATTTCCCAATCAACACTGAGCTTGTCTGTTCCTACTTAAAAGTGCCTGAAAGGGCGGGGGAGAGAGGCAGCTGGGAACCAGGGAACTAGTCTCTGCCTAGTTTTCCGATGCTGGATCTGTCTCCGATGCCCGTATTGCTCTTTCCATGGTACTCCCAAAACTTGGTCTCTCTGGCTACCGCTTCCTGCATGACTTTCTCCTCACTACCCCAATGTCTGATAGGCCCTGTGACCAGTGAATATATGAATCAAGGCTCAAAGGGATGAAATTATGGGATTTGAGTGGTGTTCCAACTAACCAGATTCCAAAACTGACAACCCTGCAACTAGTCTGAAACCTTTGTTTGCAAAATGTTTTCCATTTAAGACCCAGATTGTGTATTCACTCTGACAGCTGACTTGACACTCAACATCCCTATATAACAGCATTTCTTCAGTACACACATGCATTGAGTCACAACCACACAGCATGAAGTACTTCATTTGAATTGCACTCAGGAGCAGTAAGATCCAGCCCTGGGCATTTTGGGGCCCTACTGATTGTCATGCTCCCACTTCCTCCTCCCTGCTCTTTCAACTAGGGTGCTTAAGGGACAGGGGCTAGGAAGCAACATGGTGCAATGGCTATAGCCTGGGCATCAGAAAGAAAGCTGGGATTCTAATCCCAGCTCCACCACTTGTCTACTGTGTGACCTCAACCTGTGTAACCAAGGCACTTCTCTGTGCCTCAATTACCTCATCTGTAAAATCAGGATTAAGACTGTGAGCCCTATGTGGGACAGGAACTGCATCCAACACCCCATTAACTTGTATCAACCCCAGCGCTTAGTACAGTGCCTTACACATAGTAAATCCTTAACAAATACCATTAAAAAAAGGTGGGGCGGGGTGGACTTGGTGGCTGTGGTGAGAATCTGTGCTCCTTCTGGCTTGGGAATACCAGCCCTCCCTCATCTCAAGTGCAACCCCTTCCTTTCTTCAGAGACGTCACATAATGGGACAAGTAAGGGAAGAGGAAGGGAATTAGAAGTATTTCTGGACAACCACCAGGCTCCAATAGTATGAAGGTATTTAATATAATGTACACATTAGTATATTCCATTGAGCCTTTTTCATCCTTATTGCTCATCTGACCCTCCTTGACCAGAGCTTGAGTCCACAGTTGGGAAAGGCAGGGAAAGCATGATCACACCCAGGTCGAAACCACCATCTTCTGCTCCGGGGGAAAAATTCACATCAGGTTCGGGTTGGAATTTGGTGGCTCTGAGATTCTTTCAATCTAGGACTCTTGTGGTAACTGAGACTCTTCTGAACACAACTATCTGACAGTAATATAGCTAGAGTTCCTTCAAAAGATCATTTCACTTCTAGCACTTGCCATAATAACTCGAAGAGTCTTCTGAGTTTAACGTAAGAACATGTGATTGATACCCAGCCGCTACCCAAGTGCTGAAACAGCTGGGACGTTTCGGGTTTTTTTTTAGTTATAAAACTCTGCTGGGCTAAGTACACCTTGGCTTTTAGTTCCTTGCTATAATCAAACAGTCCTTATTTGTATGGAGGCATTCCTTTTCCACCAAGGCAGTAGGTAGGGGACTGCATCTGTGAAGACCATTTTAATTTGGCTACAAAGTGGCAAGCTGTGCCAGGCTCAACAGGTAAAGGCAGTAGCTTGGCTGCTTCTCCTCCTGCTGCAAAGTGACTTTCTGGGACTGGAAGCTCCTTAAGGACAGGGAACGTATCTACCAACTCTGCTACACTGTATTCTCCCAACCACTTAGAACAGTGCTCTGTGCACAGTAAGCACTTAATATATACCATCTGTTGACTAGGAAAGATACACTGTATTCTCCCAACCACTTAGAACAGTGCTCTGTGCACAGTAAGCACTTAATATATACCATCTGTTGACTGGGAAAGAATACTCTCCCTAGTCAGTCAAAACCTCCTGCACCATCCTTCTTTGTCCAGGTATGCTACTGCTGACTCAGATCTTGGGCATAATCTCCTTAATAATAATTATGGTACTAGTTAAGTGCTTACTATGTGCAAGGCACTGTAATAATAATAATGTTGGTATTTGTTAAGTGCTCACTATATGTGAAGCACTATTCTAAGCGCTGGGGTAATAATAATAATAATAATAATGGCATTTATTAAGTGCTTACTATGTGCAAAGCATGTTGTAAGTGCTGGGGGGGGGGTTTACAAGGTCATCAGGTTGTCCCATGGGGGGCTCACAGTCTTAATCCCCATTTTACAGATGAGGGAACTGAGGCTCAGAGAAGTTAAGTGACTTGCCCAAAGTCACACAGCTGACAAGTGGCGGAGCCGGGATTAGAACACATGACCTCTGACTCCCAAGCCCGAGGTCTTTCCACTGAGACACGCTGCGTCACTGTACTAAGCACTGGGGTGAGTACAAGCCAATCAGGTTGGACACAGTCCCTGTCCCAGACACTGTAAAACTTTAATTTGTAGACAACTTAGCTTTCTGTTTCTGGCCATCCCACCAGCATATTTTCTTTAACCACTGGAGTTGCTTTACAGTATCCAGGGGATTAATGTGGTTTTCTTCTGGACGTGGAACCCATGCAATGGCACTCATGTCCGCACGAGGACCCACTAAGGTGGACCAGGGATAGTAGCCCATGCATCCAGGCCTGGAAAGCTACTGCCACCTTAACTGGAGGGTGGTCACAATGGAAGGAAGAGGAAAAAGCAGCAGGCAGGAAGCAATTCCCTACATGTCCTGTTTCCTTCCTCTTCTCACTCTTTCCTGCAATCCATTTGCCAAGAGTGGCTCCAGAGGTCTGGCAAATGAGGCTTTTCCCACATTGTCTGTGCCCAGACGGGCAATGATGTACTGATCAAAGTGCTGGGGGGAGAAGGGTGTGCACAGGAAAGGTGTCAAAAAGCAAGGATGGGCACCAAATCACACTCATATCAACCCCCTCTCTCAACACACCACCACCCAAATGGATGTTGGTGGGGTGGGGGTCCAAAGTCATGCCGGAATCATATTCGAAATGAATATACTATAATTATGGTATATGTTAAGGGCGTACTATGAATCAAGCACTAGAATAGATACATGGTTATCAGATCAGACACAGTCCCTGTTCCATATGGGGCTCACAGTCTAAGGAGGAAGGAGAACAGGAATCGAATCCCCATTTTATACAGATGAGGAAGCTGAGGCCCAGAAAAATTATGGGACTTGCCCAAGGTCTCACAGCAATCAATTGGCAGAGCCAGATTTAGAACCCACGTTCTCTGACTCCCAGGCTAATGTTCTATCCATTAGGCCATTCTGCTGCTCGTAAGCTAAAATGCTGAGAGACAGCCATGAATTGTGGAGGAAAATAGAAAACTGCACGGATTGATTGTATGTCAAATCAACTGAAGGAAAAAGTTATTTAAGGAGATGTCTTTGTTATAAGGTGGCTCGGAAGCAAGAATACACAGTGAGCATTACCCAGTAATGATGCCCCAAAAGAAAAAAAACGGCACAGAATTGTCTCTTTTCTGAGAGAGGTTGCAACATACCTGGCTGACATACTATTTTCAGGAAGAAGTGGAATTTCCAGAACTTTTGTGCTAGCAATGATCATTTCTTGGCTAGCAGTAGCAACTGTCTTCCCAGTGATTCGATGCACTTGGTAGAACGCATGTGGTCGCAAATAACGATCATCTGCCGTTCCAATGAACATCTGTAAATTTACTGGTTTTTCACTGTAGCCCAGGAGCTAATTAAAGAGAAAGAAAAATCAGATGCACAATTACATGGTGACCTAAGTGTTAAGGAATTTTACATTTACAGTGCTGACTATTAAATGTATAGGCCTCAAATAAAAGTTACGGAAATTTTAGTTACAGAGTGGCTCATTTAAAGGCACAGGTGTTGGATTCCATTCAATTAATGGGGATTTACTGAGCAACTACTGTGGGTAACAAGTTATTATAAGAGTCCAATAACTAGTAAAACCCAGAGTCCCTACTCTCAGAGAGCTTACACTCTAACGGTGGTGGCAGGCAGGCAAAGCGTACACATCAAGTGGGAAGAAAAATAAACACAATTGGAAATAGCCAGAGATGGAAAAATAAAATAATTGAGTAAATAAATGGGCTACATAAACCAACAGGGCAGAGACCACATCTTCTATTTTGTCATGCTCTCCCTTGTGTCTTGTTCAGGGCCCTGACCACAGTAAGGACTCAATAAATATCACCAATTGTTCCACAGACACAGGAGCCTTTTGAGGAGTGGAGTGATGGGTTCAGAGCGACATTGTAGAAAGACGATCCTGGCAGCAGAGTGTGGTATAGACCAGAGAGGGTGGACATTGCTGGCAGGGAGGCCAGAGAGGAGTCTGGCAGTGTTGTTCGGTCAGGAGACGGGAAGAGCTTGAACCAGCGGAGCAGCCAAAAGGATGAAGATGTTTTTTTCCAGACAGAAAACGCATCCCTTGAGCTTACCGTCACCATCTTCTTCTCCTACTGCTAGCTGAACTTTTGGAACTTACGGGCTGCAATCTGCCATCCCCACTTGATAAACAACTTCCGCAATCATCACCAGTGCCTTCTACTGCAGTTTAGCAATCCATCCTCTTGTTATTCTTCCAGGGCTCTCTGCTACCTCAGACTCTTGACAAACCTCAGCACCTCGAACACATTTGGGCCTTGTCTTCAGGGACATTTTGCTCTTTGGGTTGCTTAGGGGACAAACTGAAGAAGAAGCCTCCCTGCTTTTGAAGAACTTACGAGATTTCTGGGTGTACAGCTCCAGTTTTCTCTCTCCTGTCCTGAATTTCTTCCCTGCCTCTAGGATACGTCCACGTGGATACTCTGCCATTGCATGCACTACTCTTTATCTTTGTGGATCCATACTTCTCCTGATGCCCTCATGAGACGGGAAGCTGCTCGAAGGCAAGGAACAATTCCTGATGTGCTATAAGAACGGAGAGGCTTTAGGATGTATTTGCCAAGGATCTCCATGGAAATTTTAAAGATGGGACAGTCATTTACTTTTTTGAGATGGTTGAAACTGCTGCAGTACTGCCCGGAAGCAGGGGGATGTCTTAGATGGCCTCTCTAGGCCTCTGCCAGGCCTAAGGTGAGGTTAAAGGACCACTTCCTAGCCACGACAACTGGTTTTATGAGAGGCAGCACTTTACTTCATTAGGGAAACATTACCAAGAAACTAAACTACCTCAAAAGATCCAAACACATTTTATATTGGCTGTCAACTGTCTCTCTCTTTCCAACCTTTCCTTGAGGAAAGCAAACCCTCCCAAGATATGGTATGGAGGAGATATGTTTTGTAGCCCAGCTTTTTCCTCTAGGGAGGTCTGAACGAGATGGAAGATACATAGCAAGGAATACCACACTGGTCATCAAAGGATTTGGGCTGCATTCCCAATTCCTCAAATGGCTCACTCTTTCTGTTCCTTAGTTTCTTGTTTCTACCTGTTTCACCTGAAGACTGAGTGAAATGTAAACTACAGTAGATTTGACTTTTTCTATTCAAAATGTATGATGGTTGAAAATTACTGACACGTCGGAGTGCATTCGAGTTCTCGATTTGCTTTTAAGTGTCCTCGGTCAGAATTAGTTTGAGTCTAATATTTATTTTCCTGGACCTCTCTTGTTTCAAAACCTAGAGCAGGAGAGTTGATTTTTATGTGCACATAATTCCCCAAAGCTTTCAAAATAAAGTGTGGATTGAAATTAAGAATATTTGGGGCCTCAAAAAAATAACTACAGCTGCGACCTTGGCCAAGGATGAAAGCAATCCTAATATCATGGGGGCTGTTCATTTTTGTCTCAGACATTCTGATCTCATTTAAAAATTCTTGAACAATGACCAGATCCACTCTGTTAGTCAAATTTGAAAGGGAGAATTTTTATTTGTCTTGATTTTCTTTAATACAAAAAGTCTTGACGAGCAATCTTAAATAGCTTTAGAGTTTGCATACTGGATTATGTTTTCCAAATTAGCTAGAATCTGACATAAAAACTCAATAAGTATATAAGAGGAGACACTGCTAATTAGGAAAGTGTATCCATATACCGTTTATCCCTGTAGGCTGAAAGCTCCTACCAGCTCAACTCAAAAACTGCTGCATTACCATTAGTTAGGTATTGGCATGGCATGAAATTAAAAGCATGGACAAAAGAGAACCATCATTCCTCACCCACAAAATCCTACCTCCTATGTCAGCGCTGGTGGGAATTTTGACAGTCGAACTCAACTAAGCTTAATGCTCTGGTGGGGGTCACCCTAAGCTGACTCAGGGTTTTCTTCTGCCTCCACAACCCCCAAGGGATCATACAACTTCTCTAGGGCAACCCAGGCAAGTGGAGAGAGTAGGCAGCAAGGGCTTTCAGTCCAAATGCACTGCTGCAAAACGTTCTTGCTAAAAATGTTACATGTAGAAACTGAGCAAAAGGGGGCAGACTCCAGCATCAGCCTAATCATTGTCCATCACTCGAGATAACCCAGTCTGCAGTTTCTAACTCAACCCAAACTGCCATGGTTATTGACACTGTTTTGAAAAACATGAAAACCAACAACTGCTGCATTTAATTAAATCATTCTCCTAAATTATAGAAGTTGAGGGAGGATGCTACTGGTGTACACGAAACAAGCAGGTCAAGGAGCTGGGAGAACACTGGTAAAACAAGCCTCAGGCATCTCTTGAGAGTGCACTGGATGACAGAGTTTGAACTGCAGGTGTTGGCTTCATTGCTACATGGAGGGCAGTACCTCTCAATGAGAGTGTGACATTCTTTCCTTCATGTTTGATGAGAAACACTGCAGATTGATAAATGGCATACTGGTACGTTTATTCCAGAGGACAGTGGGCTAAACAAGTGGAAGAGAAGACAACTCAACAGTGAGACCCGGAAGCGACTTTGCTAAAGGTGTCGATACAGTCAATTGTGCAGGGGGAATTCACTGCATTGTTGGGAGCAATATTTTTGTTTATCCATGTTGATCGCTACATTCGGTAGAGGTAACGGGAATGAGTAGGAACCAGTTGGGGGCAATCTGCTATAGTGAACTAACTGTGCATCACAAATACAAAATACCAAGAGAGAGAAGGCAAGAACAATCCCTGACACGTCAGGCACTGTTGGAAATATTACCCATCCAGGGTTGGATCATGGATTAACATGCAAAAAAAAAAATGTATTTTGACGTCGGCTGGGAAAACCATACACAAAAAAGCACAAAAAGCTTTGCCAAGATGAAGGGTTCGATGCGAAAACCTATACAGATGAGCTGAGAAGAGGAGGTGTGAAAAACAAGACAGAACTGAGGACAGAAAGACTAAGAAGTATTTATCCACACTGCCCCAGAGGCGAGGAAAATGAGCAATGGGCAGAAAGCACAAGGAAACAATTCAGCTTAGGGGAAAAGAAGCAAAATTGAAGGCAGAAGGAAAATCAGGATATGAATGCAAAGCACTCTGCAAGCAAATAAAGACAAAAGTACGTAAAGATTAAAAGGAACAAGTTGAGGACAGCTGACTTGAACCACAGGAGCCTGAAAAACATGAAACACATTTCCCAAAGCACCGTAACAAAGTCACTCAAGGATGGTAATTATTACTATTATGGCATTTGTTGGGCACTTACTTTTAAGCTCTGGGATAAACACAAATGAATCAGGTTGGACACAGTCCTGTCCCACTTGAGGCTCACAGTCTGAGTAGACTGTGATGGAGAGACTGATCAGTTGCACACAAATAAATGGCATTTGCACCGTTTTACGGCAATCTGTACACCTTCATGGTAAAAGTCATGGGAAAGCAGCGTGGCCTAATAATAATAATAATGGCATTTTTTAAGTGCTTACTATGCGCCAGGTACTGTTCTAAGCGCTGGGGTAGATACAAGATAATCGGGTTGGATACAGTCCCTGTTCCAAATAGGCCTCACATTCTTAATCCCCATTTTACAGATGAGGTGACTGAGGCACAGAGAAGTGAAGTGACTTACCCAAGGTCACACAGCACACAAGCGGCAGAGCCGGGAGTAGAACCCAGGTTTTTCTGACTCCCAGGCTCGTGCTCCTTCCACTAGGCCATGCTACTTCTCTGCCTAGTGGATAGTGCTTCGCTACCTAATGGACAGAGCATGAGCCTGGGAGTCAGGACTTGGGTTCTAATCCTGGCTCCTCTATTATTCTGCTGTGTGACCTTGGGCAAATCACTTCACTTCTCTGTGCCTCAGTTACTCCATCTGTTAAAAAAAAAAAAACCAGAAAAAGAAAGGCCATGAGGTGCAAAGAACTGAACCAAAAGTGAGCCATGAAATGATGTGGGGGAAGTAGCATCTTTTTAGTGTTAAATGAGGGAAATGATGCTCAGGAGTTGACATTTAGCCAGTACAGTTCTGAGCAGGCAATAGGTGACTGAACCTTCATTAAGTAGTTCAGCAAAGGAAGAAACAAAAAAACTTCAACAGCATGGGTAAGTCTTAGCATTATTATTAATAATAATAATAATAATAATAACTGTGGTATTTAAGCACTTACTGTATGTCAGGCACTGTATTAAGCACTTGGGTGGATACAAGCAAATTGGGTTGGATATAGTCTCTGACCCACGTCAGGCTCATAGTCTCAATCCTCATTTTACAGATGAGGTAACTGAGGCCCAAAGAAGTGAAGTGACTTGCCTAAGGTCACACAGCAGACAAGTGGCAGAACAGGGATTCGAAAATACCATCATTATCCCACAACCTTCTGACTCCCAGGCCCGTGCTCTAGCCACGATGCCATGCTGCTTCAACAGTCTTAGTCTTAGATTGCCCACAAAGAAAGGCACTTGTGCAGACAGGTACAATTACTGGTCAATCACCCTCTTGCTACAGATATACATGGTCTTCCCACATTGTACTCAATCACATCGAAAGATTTGGCTAAGCGGCCAAGAGAGGATAACAAGTCCTCTTTTGCTCTCGGGTTCCATTGAATAAGGTCCATTGTCAGAAAAATGCAGGAAATTCAAAGAGCCTAGGTGCTATGCACTCATAGGCTACAAAAAAAGCTTTGACTCCATCTTAGTTCAACGACTGGAACAATATTGGAATCATCCAGGCCTCCATCGACCAGCTGGCATAAATTAAGAAATTCACAACAGAGATAATGCTGTTCAAAGACCTATGTTGTATTAATGAACTGAAAGGTTAGAGAGCAAGGCAAAATAATTTCTCTCAAGTTGTTTAATGCAGGCTCTGGAAGCCCTATTCCAGAGGCTGACATGGGAAAGTGGAATTACGATAGCTGGGAACTAGTTAACTACTGCTGTTTGCAAATGATTGCATTGTGCTTGCTGTGGATCCCCACTGAGCTGTGATATACAATGCAACAACTGAAATAGAAATCACACAGAATTGGTCTTTGAGGTGAGTATCTCCCAGACCTAGTAGAAGTGCAAGCACTGTGGAGAGAGATCCATTCAAATCAATGGCAAAAAAGGAGGAGCCGGCATCTCTTTCACCCCAGGGCCTATGCTGAAAAATCGAAATAGCTCTGATGGTGAATGCAGCACAAGGAAGACAGCTTGAGCCAGGTACAGCATAATAAAAACCTTGTTACTGGACGGCAGCCGGCAATGAAAAGGAGAGAACTTTCCAGTGCCGCCATTTTGTCTTCGATTAAATACACTGCTGAAATTAGCCTGAGAAAATAAGCTGCAAGTAACAGAGTCATGGAACAGAGGATGTGCATTGTATTCTTATGCCTGGTTTATGATATTTGTTAAACACTTACTCTGTGTCAAGCACTGCTCTCAGCTCTGGGGTAGATACAAGTTCATCAGGTTGGACACTGTCCCTGTCCCACATGGGGCTCACAGTCTCGTATCTAGGACCACTGTGAGACAGTGTTCGGGATGCAAAAATACACAGGTATTCATGGAGAGTTGGACAAGAGCAAATAGGACAAATGGCAAAAGCATTTTTCTATGTAAAAACAAATTATTCAAACTGAAATCTCAAAAAATAAAAGCCATCACCTCCATGTTGAATTCACTGTGGTCTGTACTCTTCTAGTTTCAGGAAGGTACTCAATACCTCAGTTGGTGAAAGCTAGTTTCACATGTGTGACTCTTTAAGCTCCTTGTGGGCAGGGAATGTGCCTATCAACTCTATACTCTCCCAAGCACTAAGTATAGTGCTCTATACACACTAAGCACTTGATAAATACTATTGATTCCCTTAGCACATATATTTTATTCCTAGCCTCAGCACTGTTTTTTCATTTGCATAGTCAACTGCATATTCTATTTCAATCAATCATATTCCTTGATCACTTAGTGTGCAAAGCACCGTACTAAGTGCTAGGCAGAGTATACTCAAGTATGCTCCTACTCTCACTCTTTGTAAGTAATTTTAGTCTGTCCATCTCCCCCATGGAGACTGCTCTCTGAGGACAGGAAACATGTCTTGCTTCTGCAGTACTCTCCCAAGCTTTGCACCCAATAGGTGCTCAACAAATACCACTGATTACGGACAGAGATTTTTTTTTCAAGTGCATTTTACCTAGAAAAGGTATGTTTTAAATAAAATGCATATTTACAAGTGCAAATTTTCTGGTTTCCCACTTTCTCTACTGTCCAACTTGGGATTCTCTGGCTTTGGCCCACTTGTCTTGCTCAATGACCATCTGACTCATTCCCTTTCTTGCTCTGAGACCCGAGCCTCTCTTAGCTCCGCCCTCTTGGGTCTGCGGTTTCACCCACGTCCTCAACACCACACTTCACCTGTCCACTCCAAGCACCACACAGAATGGCAGCCTGCCAAATCCTCAGCAACTTTTTCCAACGCTAGCTTCACCACCCAGTTTCGATTCTTCTAGAAAGCAGAACCATGGATGGGACAATTGATGAAGCTTCCCCACGCAGTCAGAAGCTATTCTGTACGGCAGAACTTCTGGAAAAGTTAAATCAACTCTATCATCGCTTCATCCTTACCAGGGCACCTGTGAAGTGACCTGTTTTCTGATTTTATCACTGCTGGTCCCCATATAATAATAATAATGATAACAACTGTGATATTTAAGCGCTTACTATGTGCC
Organism: Tachyglossus aculeatus; assembly: GCF_015852505.1. Classification (NCBI taxonomy): domain Eukaryota; kingdom Metazoa; phylum Chordata; class Mammalia; order Monotremata; family Tachyglossidae; genus Tachyglossus; species Tachyglossus aculeatus. The sequence goes on along the minus strand of NC_052101.1, from coordinate 86,132,316 downwards.
AAGCACTGCTCTAAGAGCTGAGGTAGATACAAGACAAACACGTCCCACAGTCCAAGTAGGAGGGAAATGAGGTGTTGAATCCCCAGATGACACAACTGACACACAGAGAAACTAAGTGACTTGTCCAAGGTCACGCAGCAGATAGGTGGCAGAGCTGGAATCATAACCCAGGTCCTCTGATGCCCAGACCAGGCTGTTTCCCCTAGGCCACACTGCTTCGCTGCTTTGCATTTAGACTGTGAGCCCACTGTTGGGTAGGGACTGTCTCTATATGTTGCCAACCTGTACTTCCCAAGCGCTTAGTACAGTGCTCTGCACACAGTATGTGCTCAATAAATACAATTGATTGACTGATTGATTGATTGATTCCCATCTCTTACTGGCTATAAGGAGTAATCACCATACTATAATAATAATAGGGATGTAAATGTATTAATAAATGTAATAATAATAATAGGGATATTTGTTAAGTGCTTACTATATGCCAAGCCCACACATAGATACAAAATCAACCATGGATGTAGGTACCCTCTCACGTGGGATCTGGGTAGGGCCTGGGAAGGGGTGGGAATCTAGGAGGGGCCGGAGGGCGAGGGTGAGCGGCCTCATTTCCCCTTCCCTGGGATCGGTGAGTAATCCCGCGGAACCCGCCAGGAACAGGGAGGGGCTGAAGGAGGAGTGATACCGCAGGCAGAGCTCCGGGAGAGCAGAGAGCTGGAGGCCTGAACTCCCCTCCAATGACCTGGGACCTGTAAACCAGCCCCGCCCCCCCCTTCATCCCAATTAGTGCACCCCCTCCCTCTCCTCGAATAATAAATAATAACTGTGGTATTTGCTAAGCGTTTGCTAGTTCCCAAGCACTGTACTAAGCACTGGGGTAGATACAAGGTCATCAGGTCCCAAATGAGGCTCACAGTCTAAATAAGAGTAATTTATATACATTAATGTCTATCTCCCCCTCTAGACTGTCAGCTCACTGTGGGCAGGGAACGTTTCTACCGAATCTATTACACTGTACTCTCCCAAGCACTTAGTACAGTGCTCTGCACACAGTAAGCACTCAATCAGACTGATATGCAGGTGATAAATGTGGCAGCTTTTTCGGATAGGCCGTAAAGTGGAGAAGGTTGGGGGGATCTCTTTGGGACGGCTTGTGGCGGAGAGAAGAGTAGATGCTGACACGAAATGGCAGTTGTTTCTGTTAGATTTGTCAGATCTAACAGGGCAGTGCTGGGGAGGGCAGGGGAGACACATCCAATGATGCGAGCGGGGCCAGGGTCAGCACCGGCTGCTGGTTTTGTTGGGTGGGCAGTGAGGGAAGGAGTGGAAAGGCAGAGGAGCATGGTAAGGAAGATGAGTCAGGGTGAATGAGGGAGGAGAGCAGGGCTGGCTCGCCTCTTGGGTCATCCTGAGCAGGGTTGAGTGGCAGGTGGCTGAAAGGGGCTTCTACCTGCCTGAATATTAAGATGACAAATCCCTTTTCCACCCACTTATGTGAATTATGTGAACTTTTGAATAATTGAAGACCCTTGGCCCCAATTAATTTGGACAAGTCAACTTCCTCTGTGGCAGAGGATAGAGTATCAACTTGTGAAAGGCACCTGGGTGTGTGGAAGGTGTCCTTTCATGGCTGACTGAACAACAGCAATAGGAACGGAGAAGCAAGCAAAGCAAACAATAAGAATGATTGTTGTAATTGTTACTCACTTACTGTGAACCGAGCGCTACGCTAAGCGTTGGCGTAAATACAATTCAATCCCTATCCCTGACGCCCATGGGGCCCACAGTCTAAGAGGGAAGAGAGAACAGATATTCAATATCCATTTTACAAATGAGGAAACTGAGGCCCAGAGCAATGAAGTGCCTTGCCCGAGGTCACACAGCAGACACATGGCAGAGCTGGGATCAGAACCCAGGTCCTCTGATTCTCAGTCTTATGCTCGTTCCACTACGCCACTGAAGCAGTTAAAACATCACCCCAAGTTGAGGCTAGGTCACTTCTTAGGACTCTTCCAGTCCTATCCATTCCTTTAGTATGTGCCCGCTCTAAAGAACACTCAGAAATGTTTAATGACCTACAGTACACATTACAGTTCATCAACAAAAGTTCTGGAGATTGAATTTGCTATAGATTATCAGTCCTCCCATTAGACAGTGAGCTCCTTAAGGGCATAGAATGTATCTTTGTGCACCCTTCATACTTTCCCAAGCAGTATAATGCATTGCACACAGAAAGCATCCAATATATCCCACTACTACTAAGGAAAGTAGCATGGCTGGGGAGTCAAAGGACCTGGGTTCTAATACCGGCTCTGCTGCGTACTTGCTATGTGACCTTGGGCAAATCACTTAACTTCTCTGTGCCTCAGTTCCCTCATCTGCAAAATGGGGATTCAATACCTGTTCTCCCTCCTCAGACTGTGAGTCTCATGTGGGACTTGATTATCTTGTCTCTTCCCCAGTGCTTGGCCCATAGTAAGTGCTTAACAAATACCACTTTTAAAATTATTATTATTGGATGGTGTCGGTCTCAGCAGCCATTTGCATAGCACAGTGAGTACGAAAACAATTTAGGGAAAATGCCCTTGAATTCTGAGGCATATCTTGTAAATCTCCAAGTAATCGAGACCAAGTAACCATTAAAAGTTCTCCCAGACCAGTAATAGACTACCACAGGCTTTCTTCCTCCTTAGTCAGATAACCATTCCTATCCTGCTCCAACAGGCAAGCAGCCAAATGCTAGCCTTTTCTGAGTGTTCCTTTTATCTCTTTGCCAAAATTGTTTTCAGGAACACTTTCCCATTGGGAAAATGAATTCCTGGAGAAAAAAAATGCTAAACCTACATCTCAAATGTTGAATCCTGATCCTGACTTTTCAAGGAGTAAACTAAATAACCTCAAGAGACTTGTAACATGCCTAAAGACCAAGAGAACTCCCTGAAAACATTTATTAAAACTGGGTTGCTGAATAAAACTTCTTGGTTAAGAGATGGGAGGAGGCCTGAGAAAATTACAATTCAATGAGAGAATATCTTGGGAGGCTGCAAAACTCTTTTCTCATTCATTCATTCATTCAATCGTATTTATTGAGCCCTTACTGTGTACAGAGCACTGTACTAAGCGCTTGGGAAGTACAAGTCGGCAACATATAGAGATGGTCCCTACCCAACAACGGGCTCACAGTCTAGAAGGGGGAGAGACAACAAAACAAAACATGCAGACAGGTGTCAAAATCGTCAGAACCAATAGAATTATAATATGCACATCTTTAACAAAATAGAATAGTAAATATGTACAAGTAAAATAAGTAGAATTATAAATCTGTACAAATATATACAAGTGCTGTGGGGAGGGGAAGGAGATAGGGTGTGGGGGGGCAGGGAGATGGGGAGGAGGAGAGGAAAAAGGGAGACAAAGGGATCCTGGCTGGGCCAAGTCACAGCTTCTGCAGGGTCTGGGATCCAAAATGTTTTCTAGATTTCTCCTCCCTCTAGCAAAGAAACCAAGAGCAGCTGTCGTGACAGCCCATCAGAACAGGGAGGTGGAAAACCGGAGTTTCATCGGCAAAAGATGCAGTCTTGTAGACCGGGGATCACCTCCTGATAATGAGCTCCGTAGACAGGGCCCCCTAGTTCCTTTATCCGGACTTCCCAATGTCCCTTCTCTCTTAAGAGTTTGTTTATTTCATCATTCAGGTCACGAATTCTGAATTCACCTAAACCAGCATTTTGAATTTGAGCAACCTTTTTGGAGATTTCCCCAATAATCTGTCATCTCCATTTCTCAGCTTTTGGAAGCTCGTTGCACTCTGAGGCAAGAAAAGGTCTCCATGCCTTGACTCTGCCTCCCTCAAGCTGAGCTTGGCGAAATCTCGCCAAGGCCGTCATGGCCTTTTCTGCATTTCGAGTCATGGTGCCGGGGCCAGTGCCGCTTGCGCTGGTTCCGCCCTCTACGGGGCTCAGATAGAGGAAACCGTGTCAAAATCAAAAGACCCCAACTCTACATTTCCTCTTCTAAGTAGGCAAGAAAGAATCATATTTGGCAGGTTGCAAGTCTTGCTTGAGGTGATCCATAATCGGATCAATCCACGCTCCCCAAGAAAACATGAAACAAAGTCACTTATATTATCACTGCTTTCACGTATTCATTTGCCAAGGTCTCTGTCTCCCCCTACACCCCAACCAACACCTTCCAATCTCTTTCTGGAAAGCAGACAAAGCAAGGCATCGTTCAATAAACACATAAGCTATATGTAGTATAACATCAGATTCAATCATATTTATTTGTCTGCTGTGTGATCTTGGGCAGGCCACAACTTTTCTATGCCTGTTACCTTATCTGTCAAATGAGGATTAAGACTGTGAGCCCCATGTGGGACAACCTGATTACCTTGTATCTACCCCAGCGCTTAGAACAGTGCTTAGCACATAGTAAGCACTTAATACCATTATTCTCTTCGCTATTGGCTTCAAAGCTCTCCATCGCCTTGCCCCCGCCTCCCTCACCTCCCTTCTCTCCTTCTATAGCCCACTCACACACTCTGCTCCTCTGCCGCTAACCTCCTCACTGTGCCTTGTTCTTGCCTGTCCCATCAACCCCTAGCCCACGTCCTACCTCTGGCCTGGAATGCCCTCCCTCTTCACATCCGTCAAACTAGCTCTCTTCCCCCCTTCAAATGCCTACTGAGAGCTCACCTCCTCCAGGAGGCCTTCTCAGACTGAGCCCCCCTTTTCCTCTGCTCCTCCTCCCCTCACCATCGCCCCTACTCCCTCCCTCTGCTCTACCCCCTTCCTCTACCCCCTCAGCACTTGTGTATATTTGTACATATTTATTATTCTATTTATTTTATTAATGATGTGTATATACCTATGATTCTATTTATCTATTTTGATAATAATAATAATAATGAGATGGTATTTGTTAAGCACTTACTATGTGAGAAGCACTGTTCTAAGTTCTGGGGGGGCGGCGATGCAAGGTGATTAGGTTGTCCCACGTGGGGCTCACAGTCAATCCCCAATTTACAGATGAGGTAACAGGCACAGAGAAGTTAAGTGACTTGCCCAACGTCACACAGCAGACAAGTGGCAGAACTGGGATTAGAACCCATGACCTCTGACTCCCAAGCCTGGGCTCTTTCCACTGAGCCACACTGCTTCTACTGTTGTCTATGTACTTGTTTTGTTTTGTTGTCTGTCTCCCCTTTCTACATGGTGAGCCTGTTGTTGGATAGGGATTGTCTCTATCTGTTGCCAAATTGTACTTTCCAAGTGCTTAGTACAGTGCTTTGCACACAATAAGCATTCAATAAATACAACTGAATGAATGAATGAATATTTATTGAGCATATACTGTGTGGAGAACAAAGTACTAAGTGCTTGGGAGAGTACAACAGAGCTGGTAGATTCGTTCCCTTCCCACAGTGAGTTTACAGTCTAGAGGGGAGCTGATGGCCAGTGACTAGATTTCTTTCTGTAGCCCGTGGACTTCCGGAGTCCTTACTTTTAGAATTATTTCAGGTTTATTACTTTAGCAGTGTCTGGTTTTCCAGGCCAGAAGATGCATTTTTTTTTCCATTTCTGACTGTTCTCCCTGCTTTCACACTCCTACCTCCCCATTTTTCCCCTTTCCACTTACATCTTCTCATGCAGTCTTGTCAGACACACATACATCTAACTACTCCTCTCATGCACGCTCTCTAAAACATCCTCCCCCTCGCACTGACTCACAAGATAGGGCATGAAAAAGGTAGGGCTGTGAGGGGAGAGATCTGGGCATGTTGGGTGCGTGGAGCACGTATGTAAGTATAAATGCCATCTGCTCTGAGAAAAGCAGGCTTCATGGTGGGAGTTGGCAGTTCCCTCTGCCCACATCAGCTGGGCTCCATGGCTGCAGTCAATAACCCAACAGCACTCCTATTGATTAGCAGCTCCAATTAACATGAGCACCATCTGTCAGTGACATTGTCCACAGCCGGGTTGTAGAAAGGGCAGTGCTCCAGTAATCCTTTCCTACCTCTTCTCCCAGGCACTTGGTCTGTCCAATTCCGTCCTTAATCCCCCCTCGCCCCCCAGCCAACCCTAGCACTTACGCACATATCTGGACACTCTGTTGCTTCCCTTAACCGTAACTGATTTTAATGTCTGCCTCCCCCATTGGACTGTAAGCTCCTTGAGAGCAGGGAGCATATCTACCAAGTGATCCGTACTCTCCCAGGCGTCCAGTACAATGCTCTGCATAACTAAGCAATCAATAAACAGACCACTGCTCTCCACACCTTCAAAGCCTTATTTTAAAAAATCACATCTCCTTCATGAGGCCTTTCCCAACTAAGCCCTCATTTCCCCTACTCTCTCCCTTCTGCGTCGCCCACGCGCTTGGATTTCTACCCTTTCGGCACTTGATATTCACTCCACCCTCAGCCCCACAGCACATATGTCCATATCCGTAATTTATGTTAAGATCTGTTTCTCCCTCTAGACTGTAAGCTCCTTGGGTCTCCCAACTCTGGAATACTGTTCTCTCATTCATTCATTCAATCACATTTATTGAGCACTTACTGTGTGCAAAGCACTGTGCTAAGTGCTTGGAAAGTACAATACAGCAATAAAGAGAGACAATCCCTGCCCACAACGGGCTTACAGTCTAGAGGCGGGGGGAGATAGACATCAAAACAAGTATACAGGCATTAATATAAATAAATAATAATAATGATGATGGTATTTGTTAAGCACTTACTATGTGCCAAGCACTGTTCTAAGCACTAGGGGAGAAACAAGGTAATCAGGTAATCCCCTTGTAATCAGGGGAGATTACAAGGTAATAAGAGAGAGAGCGAGTGTGTGTGTGTGTGTATCTATATATAGATAGATCTCTCTATATATGCATATAGTTATATATATGCATATATAGAGAGATATATATGCCTATAGTTGCCCTTGGAATTGGAAGACGACACTGCATGTTATGGCACAGCACTGACACTATGCCATGGTTAGCTCCTCCTCTAGATTGGGCAGGGAATGTGTCTGCCACCTCTGTTGCATTGTCCTTTCCCAAGCACTTAGTCTAGTGCTCTACACACAGTAAACGCTCAATAAATATCACTGACTAAGGCCATAAATGGGTCCTGCATGCAAAAAAAACAAAACAAAAAACCTGAGGGTACACTTTGCAATAGGCTGCCCTCCTGCCTATTTGCTTGCTGCACTCCATGCCCTAGTTAAAACATGAGACAAGAAGGTGAGTGGCATTGTGCAAACCATGCATACTCTAATCAGTTTTTTAGTATAGGTTTTTCAATCGTTTGGGAGAATACAGTACACGGCCCTGGGAGTATTTATTGAGCGCTTACTGTGTGCGGAGCACTGTACTAAGCACTTGGGAGAGTACAATACAATGGTAAAAAGACTCATTCCCTGCCCATGACGAGCTTACTTGAAGTGAAGTCCCTTCACTTTTCTGGGCCTCAGTTCCCTCATCTGCAAAATGGGGGTGAAGACTGAGAGCCCCATGAGACATGGACTGTGCCCAACCTGATTAGCTTGTATCTGCCCCAGCGCTTAGTATGGAGCTTGGCACACAGTAAGTGCTTAACAAATACCATAATAAAAAATCCCTGCCTACAAGAAGCTTACAGTCTAGCACTTGATCCCGAAGTCTTAGGATTATCATTTCTGATGGGAGGTCCATCCACAGTAGCCAAAACAAAAAAGTGCAGAATGAGCAATTTAGTTTAACAGTAGTAATAATGGTATGTATTGGACACCTATTTAAGGCAAGGCACTGTACTGTTTGGGAAAGACAACTGAAGCATGTGATGTATTCCTGCCCACAAGGAGCTTATACTCTAAGGTTACAACATTAACTACACCTACCAGAGAAAATATGACGGGATATAAGATTTGAGGGAGAGCAAAGGAAAGACATTGCTATATAGAGTAAAACACAGGACTTTTCTTATTTTTTATTCATTGGAGTTAGGCCGCTCAATCTATTTTCTCACATACCAAGGAGCAAATTCATGTAATAATAAGAATTATAATATAGTAATAATAATAATAAGTGTGTTAAGTGCTTACTACGGGCCAAACTCTGTACTAAGAGTGAGGTAGATACGTGACGAATGTCAGAATCTGAACACAAGCGTGAAATAAGACATGACCACAAAGTTGATCAAGTAACCAAGTAAATTAAGTGGTAGGTGACTGTTTTCCTTTTGAAGAAAGCACAAAGACAAGATAATTAAAAAAGCATTTAAAAGTATAGGCAAGAACAATTACTAAAAACAAGTAGACCACCCTTTCTCCTATGGGGCTGCCTGTCTCTTCTCCACGACCTCTGTGCCCTCCTCCAATGCCTCCCCCCGCCCAGGTGGGGGTATATCCTGTCCAACCCCCATGGGGCTACAGGACGAGAGGCGGCATCTGTCAGTATCCCTCCCGACCTCTTGCCAGCTTGCTTTTGCACCTGCTATCTAGGGCCTGGTTTGCATCACAGGGTCAAGTATGGCTTGCATACCCAGGAACACTACCATTATCTTCCTCAGTCTTCTATTCCCAAAACCCATCTGGAATAATCCAAGTCTTGCAAATACTTCCTCAGCAGTTTCACAGATCTCCCCCTTCCCTCTCCATTCTTTCAACCTTGGGTCTAGTCTAAACCCTACTCATCTCACAACTGGATTACATAATAGTTTTCTTGCTGGCTTCCCTGCCTCTGCCCACCCCCATCTATCTAAGGCCAGCGGCAAGAATCAATCGTCTCTAATATTGATCAGATTATGTCACATCCTGGCCTCTTCATAAACCACTTGTGCTCTATACTGCAGCTTGTAGCAAATTAAAATTTTTGATAACCAAATTCAAGGGACCTTACCAATTGGCTCTCCTGTTCCTAATTCCCCTATTTTCACACTGCAGTCACAGCTCTGTACAAGCCACTCCACTACCTGGATGGAATGTTCTCCTCCTCCTCACTAATCCACATCCTTCCCCTTCTTTAAGGTTCTACTAAAAACCCACCTCCGGCATGAAGACTTTCTAGATGTCTTATACTCCAGTTGCCCAAATACTTAAACATATCTGTAAATCTTGTATATTTTGTTTACTTAAACTGTTGACTTTTATGCCTTTGATCCTTTTGGGATCTAACTGCCCACCTTGCTTTTCACAGAGCAGTGAGCACATTCTATTTTTCTTTGTAATTCTTCACTTTGCCTGGTGCAGTGACCTGCACTGAATAGGCTCCTCAAGAGCAGTGAACATGTTGTATTTTTCTTTGTAATTCTTCACAGTGCCTAATGCAGCAGCCTGAACCGAATAGGCTCTCGATAAATTCTGTTGTTGATGATGACGATGATGGCCACTAGATCCTGGTGCCTACTTCCAGACCAAAAGAATTCCGTCTACAGAATAAAACCAAAAGCAAACGTGGACAAGACCAGTGGTTTCCCAGGTTACCTATCACACAACTTATACTAGTTAAGTACGCACGAGGGGTACGACTGAAGCAACTTTCTGGCTGCGTGCCACACGCCACAAGCTGGCCAATCACCCACTGCCTTTAATGAGCCCATCAGATGACGCGATCCACAGTGCTTTTGGTGGCCCCCACTCCTTTCCAGTCCGAACCGCCTCCCTCCCCCAGAGGGAAATAGGATGGCTCTAGTGCACTGATGTGGATTCTAGGGGACCCACGAGTCCTAGCCCCTAACTCCTCAGAGCCCTCCAAAGCCCAAAGGAACTAACTGGCAGTAGTAGGAGAATCAGAAGATCTAGGAACCCCTCCAGCCCAAAGCTGAAAAAGTTCAGGGATTTACCCTTCCTCAGCAGACAGGGAGGTGAAATGAAGGTGCCGCTAAACTACCCCGTTGCAGTTAAGAAGGGGTGGAGGAGTTTGCCAACGTTCTCAAATTGGCCATGGCAGGCCACCCCATGCTGTATAGCCAATGAATCCACAGACATATTAGATAAGTGACATTAATACCAGCTTGGCAAAGAGGTAAGCCACATGCCCTTTAAACTTACACAGTAAACTGAACTGGGAGTTGGGGGCAGGGGAGTTTTGAGTCTAGTATTTCAAGGGAGCCTACTTCAAATCCCATATAATTCAGTCAACATCTGTTCCATTTGCACACAAACACGCGCGTGTGCACACATACACACACCACATACACCGTCTAGTGATAAAAAAACTAAGCTTACTGTTTCAAGCCTCAGGTGAGGTAAAACATTTCAAATTAATCTCATTATATCCTCTGTCCCCAAAGGGGCAATCAGTTGTAAATAATGAACAAGTTACTGCACACTGTCAGGATTGACCTCTACAAACCCTCCTCCAGTAACAGTATACAGCGACACACCTCCCACTGCTTTGTGGAGGCAGCTCAGCCAAGTTGTTTGTGTGTTTATTTATTGTTTCCATAGCAAAGGTCAGTGCCTGCGCAAGTTAAACTAATGGTAGAAGGCTACAGACTGAAGGTCACCACGGGATAAATTAGAATAGCTTTAATACAAAGCAGTTTTATCAGCACTATTAAATGACATGAGCAATCTTTTCAAATCATTCACACCACACTTGACAGATCAATTACAAAAAAAAATCAAAAACACCCCATTCTTTCTTTCACGTATGAATATAGCTAGAACCCGAATTACTCAGAGTGAGCAGAGAGATCAACACCCACAAACTATACACAGTTCTGGGAAATTAACTTGTTCAGAAATATACAGCAAGAGTCATTTTAGCTATGGAAAAAAAGCTCGAATCCCGTCTTATGTTTCAATTAATCTTCTAGTAGTACTCAAAACACCAACTGTATTTTGCTCATATGGTTTTTATAAAATAAAATATTGTCCATATCTGTTAACTTTAAAGCAATGTTTTTATTTCTCTCTTCAGCCTACACATTCTCTCTGAATGGATCTGGCAAATTGGAGACTAAATACAGAAATTACAACACTGGTAAAATTATAAAATGTCACATTAACATTCAAATTATCTCAACATTCCAACTTTTTAAAAATAGGAGAGTAAAACATTGCCTCCTCCATAAAAAATATATATACTGCAGTAGTCAAATTCTACTGCTACACACTTGTAAAGACTTAGTCCAGAAAACCCAGCTCTTACTGCATGACCACTACATAGCAACATTCTTCTATGGCTGCCTCTTCAAAGAATAGTGGAGAGTAAAACACACTCAATCCTCAATTTACCTCCAAACTGCACAAATTTAATTCAGTAAAATGAATTAGAATTGTGGTAAGGTGGCTCTTTCACGGAGGCGTCTGCAGACCATCAGTGAGCATCTTATTTATATTGCAGACATTAAAGCAGCACCCGAAGAGTTTACAACGCAATCTAGGTAAAGTGTCCGGGACAAAAAGTTGAGCTTAAGTTGACTCTTAAATGTCTCTCCCCACCTCCCTCTTGAGAAGGCACTGTTAGAACCATGTGTGCAATGCAATTCCCAATCCCTAATTCCTAGATCAAAGATATCCCAGTGTGTTTTGCTTTAGAGCGGAGATCCATTCTCAGAATAAAAGTTGGAATCCATGTTAGGGAAACGGTTTCATTTTTGGGGGGGTGCAAAGGGGTGGGGGGCAGGGAAAAACCTGGTTCTAGAACTGTAGAGTGCAATCTGAAGGACATTCCAACCCTTCCCTTATGGTTCTTCTAATCAAGGTTTTGAATATATTCTGTAGAGTATCTGGGCTACCACAATGCAAAATTTTGAAGTAACTAGTTTTCCGAGGTGGCCCTCTAGCCTCCAACCTACCATTTCAAAATACCCACACTCTTGCTCGCCATACCTGACATACCAAAACATCATACAAGGGAAACTTATGCATACACTTATTGAGTTATTATTATTATGGTATTTGTTAAGCACTTACTGTGTGCCAAGCACTGTTCTAAGCGCTGGAGTAGACAATCATCATGCTATTTATTAACCGCTCACTACATGACAGGAATCATTGTGGTCGATAATAAAGTCGCAAGGCCTCGCAACTGTCACCCCCTTCTAGACTGTAAGCCCGTTGTTGGGTAGGGACCATCTCTATATGTTGTTGACCTGTACTTCCCAAGCGCTTAGTACAGTGCTCTGCACACAGTAAGTGCTCAATAAATACGACTGAATGAATGAATGAACCTGCTCTGCTGCAAACATTTGCCAAAAACAGAACAAAAAACACAAAATACAAAAATAATATTGACTGGAACGGGGCACTCCTGCATCAAGCAGAAATTCCTTTCTATTGTAAGGAGGTAACTATCTAATTCATTTTAGTGTCTGTCTTCCCAACTAGATTTAAAACTTCTTGAGGGCAGGGATCACATCTAATTCTACTGTACTCTCCAAGGCGCTTAGTACCCTTCTTATCACACAGTAGGCACTCTATAGAGAAGCAGCATGGCTCAGTGGAAAGAGCGCGGGCTTTGGAGTCAGAGGTCATGGGTTCTAATCCCGGCTCCGCCACTTGTCAGCTGTGTGATTTTGGGCAAGTCACTTAACTTCTCTGGCCTCAGTTACCTCATCTGTAAAATGGGGATTAAGACTGAGCCCCCCGTGGGACAACCTGATTACCTTGTATCCCCCCAGCGCTTAGAACAGTGCTTGGCACATAGTAAGAGCTTAATAAATGCCATTATTATTATTATTATTATTAAATACTGTTGACTGCCATTGTTTCCTTAGCTCTCCACCAGCTTTCCCCCATCTTACATGTAGGCTCTCTTCACCTGCTACTCTCCTGCTTATATCCTTCACTCCTCCCAAACCAACCTAACTATACCTTGCTCAATATTTCTCCAATCTGGAACTCCCTCCCAATTCCCAATCCATCAGACTTCAGCCGGCTCAGTGGGAAGAGCACAGGCTTGGGAGTCAGAGGACATGGGTTCTGATCCCACCTCTGCCACTTGTCTGCTGTGTGACCTTGGGCAAGTCACTTCACTTCTCTGTGCTTCAGTTACCTCATCTGTAAAATGGGGATTAAGAGTGTGAGCCCCAAGTGGGACAACCTGATTATCCTGTATCTACCCCTACGCTTAGAACAGTGCTTAGCACATAGTAAGCACTTAATGAATACCATAATTATTATTCTTATTATGTTGAAGGCTCTCCTAAAACACTACCTCCTCCAGGAAGCCTTCCCCATTTGCTAACACCCCAAATCACATCAATCTCACAGCTGCCCTTAGTACTTAATAATAACAATAATAATAATGGCATTTGTTAAGCACTTACTATGTGCAAAGCACTGTTCTAAGCGCTGGGGGGAACACAAGGTGATCAGGTTGTCCCAAAGTCAATCCTCATTTTACAGATGAGATAACTGGGGCTCAGAGAAGTTAAGTGACTTGCCCAAAGTCACACAGCTGACAAGTGGCGGAGTCGGGATTAGAACCCATGACCTCTGACTCCCAAGCCCATGCTCTTTCTACAGAGCCACGCTGCTTCTCTAAGTAATACTTAAGCATTTATACCCAACGTCTTCACTTGGATACATATCTAGTGGATTCTTTTTTTTTTTCAAGTATTTATTCTGCTATTTAAGAGACATTCACACAATACTACTGATTTTATACCTGATCTTCCTGCTGCTCCCACTCTTTGTAAGCACATTGGGCCTGTCCACCTCTCCCATTGGATTGTACGCCCCTCGAGGGGAGGGACTCTGTGGTTTACTGCTCCTGCAGTAGAGTGGGGTAGTAGATTGCAGAGGAAGAAGAAATTGAGGGACTTTGTGAAGTTCATGCCTCATGGCTTTGATTTCATCAGAATATTTGAGGTCATCGAGAATTAGGGAAAAACCCAGTTGCGGGTGTTGCGTCGGCAATGCACTTGGATCTGCATTCATTCAATAATATTTATTGAGCACTTACTGCGTGCAGAGCACCGTACTAAGCACTTGATATTCACCCCCACAGCACCTAAGTCCATAACAATCAATGGCATTTACAGAGCGCCTACTATGAGCAGAGCACTGGACTAAGTGTCTTATACTCCGCCATTTCCCCTTTCTGTAATTCATTTCAGCGTCTGCCTCCCACTCAAAGACTGTAAGCTTCTTTTGGACAGAGAACATGTCTACCAACTCCACTGTCCTGTACTCATCCCAGGGCTTAGTACATTGCCCTGCACACAGCAAGCCCTCAATAAATACCACTGCTTGGGGACTTTGGGAAGGAGTTAAAGTCTTGAAATAGTCGGAAGGGACTGTGAATGTCCCTTAGGGAGGAATAGAAGAATCGCTGTGACGAGATAACTGAATTATAGTAGGTCAGAATGAATTTGAAGTGGCAGGAATTGGCCCAGGGCCCGGGTTTTTACCAGCGTCGCTCAACTGCTCAAATGCAGGAGCCGAGGAAGAGTACTACGGGGATGACCCAAAGCTGGGAGTTGGTGGTGCAAGAGCAATGCAGGGACAAGGGAGTTGAGTTTGGCGGAGAGGGTGCGATTCAGCGTGTGGACTTTGGCATTAAAGGATGGGAGGATTGGTAGAGAGTCCAGAACAGTGTGATAGCCACATTTGAGTCAACTATTTCTTTCAGTATGGCCTTATCTTACAATCTTGACTCCATTTTCTACCTGTTGGCTATCAGTGCATTGTTGAACGGTAAGCTTCCTGCTGAGGGAGCAAGCAATTCAGTCTGTATGGCTGATGAAAATCTTGGTCTCTGTGGAAGGTCGCCTTGCTGCAGACTGCCACAAACTAGATTTTCTTCACATCTACTGCAAACCATATTACTGTGCCAACTCCAGAAAAGCAGCTCATTATCTTTGCATAGTCTCTTGTGTATGCTGCTAGAGTACAATTTTCAATACATAAAGGATTTTATCTAAGACTACTGATGATACTTTTGGCCTTGTAGGTGGAAAGTTTCACAGAAAACTGAAAATTAATTCCACCTCCAGCTTCCGGATCCTCTGTTGCAACCTCAAGCACTGCAGTTTAAAATAAGTGAATAGGGCTGGATTTATACACAACCATTCTCTATCGCCTGGTGGTTTGAGGGTGGGGGGCGTGCAGTGAGACAGGGGGATGGGTCAGAGGAGTCGGCTTCAACTCTGACGTGACCGGCCACATCTCTGAGGGGTAGTTTTAAAATCTTGACAAACTTTTTGGTGAACTTGTTTGATAACTGCCAGGTCCCAACCTTCCTGATGTGGTGTGAAATTTTCTTGTAAGGTCCACGAATACAGCCGCAACAACTCTGTTTGGTTCCCAGAATTTTCCCGATATCTGTTCCAAAGATCGCGACTGCTGCTCCATGCAGTGGTCTGCAGCCACACTGCAATTCCAGGAGCGCATGGTGAACAGTGCGCCTTAAGAGCTGGTTCTGAATGACTCTGAGGTGGATTTTGCCAGAAACAGAGTGGGAATAAGCCAGCACATGATCTGGGCTGCCCACCATCGGGCCCTGCAGGAGAATGGAGGTTCGTCCACGCTTCCCATCCAAAGCGGTGCTAATGACCACTATGTGGATGCCCTGCCCACCCACTGGGGCAGGCAGACATATATCTTCGTGACATCACAAAGTGGAGCGGGGGAAAAGGACTCATGGATAAAGCTTACTAGGATAGGAAGAAGCCCGGCCGGCACTCCTATCTTCTTTTTAAAATGGCGACGCGCTTTTTATGACTAAATGGTGCTCGTGCTTTTCATCTTCTTTAGCTCGCAAAGTCCTTGAGAGCTAAAACCATTCTCTGTAATCTCTCGAGCACCTCGTTCAGTACCCTGCGCTACCTTGACGCTCAATAGGTTACTGATTAAATGGAGAGTACCCTTCTTACAGTCCTTAACCCAGTGGCCGGCACATAGTAAGCACTTAACAAATACCATGAGGGGGGAAAAAAAAAGTCCTCTAGACTGTAGGCTCGTCAGGGGCAGGGAATGTGCTTGCTGATTGTGTTGCGTAAACATGCCCACGGGCTTCCTCCTTGTCTAAATGGGAAGGAAAAAAGGAATCGAATCCCTATTTTACATGAGGGAAACCGAGTCACAGTCAAGTTAAGTGACTTGCCCAAGGACACATGGCAGGTAAGAGGCAAAGGCAGGTTTAGAACCCAGGTCCCCTAACTTCCAGGCCCATACTCCTTCCACTAGGCCACTCTGCTTCTTGCCTGCTATTCCCTCCTGCAAAGGGCAGCCTTCCATGGATCCTTGAGCACTATGGCACGGAAGCTCTGGGAGACATGGATCCCAACTTCTGTTCATCCTCAACTCCTGTGCGAGAAGTGCCTGGATTCCTATAGGGGCTGGACGATGGCAGCCCCAGCCATGCTGATAATTTCTCTTCCGCTTTACTGAGCTCATTCTTGACAGTGGAAGAAATAAGAGATCAAGCTAATGTGGCTGCCACTGCCTCTGGGAAAAAGACACTGCGGCCTTGGGAACTTGTTGTGGGCAGGGAGCGTGTCTGTTTATTGTTGTATTGTACTCTCCCAAGCGCTTAGTACAGTGCTCTGCACATAGTAAGCACTCAATAAATACGACTGAATGAATGAACCCCAATAGACTTTGCAACACCAACATGGCAACAATCTACAGATCCAAAAAGTTCTGTAGAGAAGTGGCACTGCCCTACCTTTTCCATAGATGAGGCACCTGGACCTACTACGAACAACCCCACCCCTCCCAGTTCTTTGAAGAATTAAAAAATTAGCATTTTTATGGTATCTGGTAAGCACTTAGTATGTAGCAGACACTGTACTAAGCATTGGGGTAGATATAAGATTGTCAGGTTGAACACTGTCCCTGTCCCATGTGGGGCTCACATTCTTTATCCCCATTTTACCGATGAGATGACCGAGGCCCAGAGAAGCGAAGCGACTTGCCCAGGGGCACACAGACGATGAGTGACAGATCCAGGATTAGAACCCAGGTCCTTCTGACTCTCAGGTCCATGCTCTATCCATGAGACCATGCTGCTTCTGCCCTTCTTAACATTCAATAGCAATACATGATCACTGATAATGAGGCTTTCTTGGAATTCAACCCCATCTACCAGCACTAACATGATGTCTTGCTGGGTTGGACACGTGAGAATGGAAGACAGCAGGATCGTTTCATGACTGTTGTGGGTGCTCTCAAGTAGGACAACCACAAAAAGAAACGATTTTAAGTCACAGTGTAGCAACTTCAAACAGTGACACAGCTGGGAGGCAACAGTGGGGAGAAGCAGTGTGACCTAGTGGAAAGATCACAAACCTGGGGGTCAGAGGACTTGCTGTGTGACCTTGGGCAATTCACTTCACTGCACTTCATTTACCCAACTGTAAAATAGGGATTAAATCCTACTTCCTCTACGTAGACTGTGAGCTCCACGTGGGACAGGAACCGTGTCCGACCCAATGAACATGTATTTACCCCAGCGGTTAGAACAGTGTTTGACACAAAACGAACAAGTCAGTCAGCAGAAGAGACAGTGCAGAGGACAGAATTATATACTCTGAGGCACTGTAACAGAAGAACATGCCAAAATTCCTCTACTTGAGAAACTCGAAAATGTAATGGAGGAGACAGAACAAATACAGAAATAAAAGTAAACCTAAAGCATAAGTAACAGAGGCAAAGACATCAGGCAAAAACTCCTCACTCTCGGCTTCAAGGCTCTCCATCACCTCGTCCCCTCCTGCCTCACCTCCTTTCTCTCCTTCTACAGCCCAACCCGCACCCTCTGCTCCTCTGCCGCTAACCTCCTCACTGTGCCTCGTTCTCACCTGTCCCACCATCAACCCCCGGCCCACATCCTCCGCCTGGCCTGGAATGCCCTCCCTCCGCACAACCGCCAAGCTAGCTCTCTTCCTCCCTTCAAAGCCCTACTGAGAGCTCACCTCCTCCAGGAGGCCTTCTCAGACTGAGCCCCCTCCTTCCTCTCCCCCTCCTCCCCATCCCCCCACCTTACCTCCTTCCCCTCCCCACAGCACCTGTATATGTGTCTGTACATATTTATTACTCTATTTATTTTACTTGTACATATTATTCTATTTACTTTATTTTGTTAATATGTTTTGTTTTGTTGTCTGTCTCCCCCTTCTACACTGTGAGCCCACTGTTGGGTAAGGACCGTCTCTATATGTTGCCAACTTGTACTTCCCAAGCGCTTAGTACAGTGCTCTGCACACAGTAAGCCCTCAATAAATACGATTGAATGAATGAATGAATGAAAAGACCATAAGAGACACCTGAGTGCAAACAGCAGGAGGGCATTGCTGGAAGTCAGGCTGTATAATCCAGAAGGGCATGGTAGTCCTCGGGCAGAAGTTTTTGGCAGATCATGAGGCTCAAAGCAAAATGGGAAACCATGCCATGGCTGCAAAGAGAAGCTGTAGCCCCAAACCAAAGGACAGACTTTATGTGGGTATGAGGGCAAAACAAATTGCTTCTGTAGGCAAGGAGTTCAGAAGCTTTTGTTTTGAGGGCCCTTCCTTTCCCAGCACTGCATGAGAGCAGACATGAAGCCTAGAGCGTCGGGTATTTCTGGGACTTAAAGATCTGGGAGCTAGAGCCTGAAGATAGGGAGCTATCTGAGCTTCCAACGTGCACACCTCAAGCCCCCAGAATGAAAGTTTGGGCATTCCTGCGGCTACTCCGCATTCACATGGAGCATTTTGGGAGGCAAGCTTCTTCCAACAGAAATGCCAAGGCCCCTTATGATCTGGACAAGGCCACTCCTGAACCTCAGGAGCCAGATTCTCTAGCTGTTCCTATAATAATCCCGCTTATACGTCAACCTTTGGTCGAAGAGGACTGTTTGGTCATACCTGCTTTTTTGGGGTCATACAGAAGGATATCATCATTAGTAGAACACCTTTTAAACACTTTGGGCAGCTCCTTGTTCCTTTCTACATTTGGCTGATTAGACAGAAACAGGTATTGCTTACCTGTAAGTGGCATGCTCTGGCGGTTTATAAAAGCCACACCAGACCAGTAGATGAGTTTTCATTCTTAAGCAGGTTGCTGATCTGGGCATCCCAGCACATTTCTCTAGCTTCTGAAGCTTCCCCACTTCAGGAAACAGTCCCACAGCCCATGGTAGCACCTACCCCTTATTGGGGCTCCAGGATGACTTAAGAAGCTCTTGGGCAGACAGGAAAGGTACAGCAGGATGTAATGTACCTACTTCTACTCATCCTGAGAACAAATGGATATGTTTATTCAATTATTTTAATTACTTTGTCAAATACTTTCATGTTTGCCTCCCCCATTAGAATGGAAAACTTTTTTATGGTATTTGTTAAGTGCTTACTATGTGCCAGACACTGGTCTAAGCGCTGGGGAAGATACACGATAATCAAGTTGGACACAGTCCATGTCCCACATGGGACTCACAGCATTAATCCCCATTTTACTGATGAGAGAACTGAGGCACAGAGAAGTGAAATACGAGAAATATGACATCACACTAATGTGGCTGCCACTGCCTCCGGGAGAAAGACACTGAGGCCTTGGGAACTCATTGTGGGCAGGGAACATGTCTATTGTTGCATTGTACTCTCCCAAGTACTTAGTACAGTGCTCTGCACACAGTAAGCACTCAATAAATACAACAATGAATGAATGAACCCCAATAGACTTTGCAACACCAACATGGCCCATTCCGCCCAGTTCTTTGAAGAATTAAAAAAACAGCATTTTTATGGTATCTGGTAAGCACTTACTATATAGCAGACACTGTACTAAGCACTGGGGTAGATTTAAGATTGTCAGGTTGAACAATGTCCCTGTCCCACGTGGGGCTCACAGTCTTTATCCCCATTTTACCGATGAGGTAACCGAGGCCCAGAGAAGTGAAGTGACTTGCCCAAGGTCACACAAGCAGACAAGTGGCAGAACCAGGATTAGAACCGAGGTCCTTCTGACTCTCAGGCCCACACTCTATCCACTAGGCCATGCTGCAGAGAATAACCTTGTGGGCAAAAAATGTGTCACTTGGCTTGTTTTGTTCCTTAAAAGTGCTTAACACAGTGCATTGCACCCAGTGGGTCCTTAATAAATACCACTACTATCCCGCCTTGACTACCACATCAGCCTCCTTGCTGACCTCTCAGTCTATATCGTTATATTATACTCTCCCAAGCGCTTAATACAGTGCTCTGCACTCAGTAAATGCTCAATAATATGACTGCCTCTCTCCACAAGTCCTTATTTCACTCTGCTGCTCAGATCATTTTTCTAAAAAAAATTTAGTCTTCATCCATCTCCCCATTCCTCAAGAACCTCTAGTGGTTGCTCATCCACTTCTGCATCAAAGAGAAACCCTTTACCATTGGCTTTAAAGCAATCAGCTCACTCCCTCTTACTGATCTCTCACTCCCTCTTACTCCCTCACTGATCTCCCACTACAACCCAGCCCACACATTTCACTCCTCTACAGCCAACCTACTCTCTGTACCCCCATCTCATCTATCTCCCACCGACCCTTTGCTCACATCCTCCCTGTGGCCCCCTCCCCTTTCATACCCCTTTCCTATCCGACAGACCTCACTCTCCCAGCATCAAAGTCTTATTAAAACCCATCTCCTCCAAGATGCCTTCCCCAGCTAAGCCCTCATTTCCCCTACTCCCCCTTTTGCATCACCGATGAACTTGGATCTGTACCCGTTTAGCATTTGATATTCACCCCACCAGTAGTTATGGAAATATCTGTCATTTATTTCCAGGTCTGCCTCCCCTTCTAGAGTGTAAGCTCTTTGTGGGCAGGGAATGTGTCTACCAACTCTGTTGTATCATACCCTCCCAAATACTTAGTACAGCATTCTCAGTACAGTACACCTTTAGAATCAGACTAACACACCCCAAATGGAGGGATGAAACTGATTCAGAGCAGAAACTTTGCAAATGTGGATCACACTTTGCACTCAGAAGAACTTCATTCATTCATTCAATCGTATTTACTGAGGGCTTACTGTGTGCAGAGCACTGTATTAAGCGCTTGAGAAGCACAAGTTGGCAACATATAGAGACAGTCCCTACCCAACAGTGGGCTCACATTCTAGAAGGGGGAGATAGAGAACAAAACATATTAACAAAATAAAATAAGTAGAATAAATATGTACAAGTAAAATAGAGTAATAAATACGTACAAACATATATACATTTATACAGGTGCTGTGGGGAAGGGAAGGAGGTAAGGCAGGGGGGATGGAGAGAGGAAGGAGGGGGAGAGGAAGGAGGGGGCTCAGTCTGGGAAGGCCTCCTGGAGGGGGTGAGCTCTCAGTAGGGCCTTGAAGGGAGGAAGAGAGCTAGCTTGGTGGATGTGGGGAGGGAGGGCATTCCAGGCCAGGGGGATGACGTGGGCCGGGGGTGGACGGCGGGACAGGCGAGAACGAGGCATGGTGATGAGATTAGCGGCAGAGGAGCGGAGGGTGCGGGCTGGGCTGTAGAAGGAGAGAGAGGAGGTGAGGTGAGGTAGGAGGGGGTGAAGTGATGGAGAGCCTTGAAGCCGAGGGTGAGGAGTTTCTGCCTGATGGGTAGGTTGACTGGTAGCCACTGGAGATTTTTGAGGAGGGGAGTAACATGCCCAGAGCATTTCTGGACAAAGACAATCCGGGCAGCGGCGTGAAGTATGGATTGAAGTGGGGAGAGACACGAGGATGGGAGATCAGAGAGGAGGCTGATACAGTAATCCAGACGGGATAGGATGAGAGCTTGAATGAGCAGGGTAGCGGTTTGGATGGAGAGGAAAGGGCGGAGCTTGGCAATGTTGCGGAGGTGAGACCGGCAGGTTTTGGTGATGGATTGGATGTGAGAGGTGAATGAGACAGCGGAGTTGAGGATGACCCCAAGGTTGTGGGCTTGTGAGACGGGAAGGATGGTAGTGCCGTCAACAGTGATGGGAAAGTCAGGGAGAGGGCAGGGGTTGGGAGGGAAGACAAGGAGTTCAGTCTTGGACATGTTGAGTTTTAGGTGGCGGGCAGACATCCAGATGGAGATGTCCTGAAGGCAGGAGGAGATGCGAGCCTGGAGGGAGGGGGAGAGAGCAGGGGCAGAGATGTAGATTTGGGTGTCATCAGCGTAGAGATGATAGTTGAAGCTGTAGGAGCGAATGAGGTCACCAAGGGAGTGAGTGTAGATCGAGAACAGAAGGGGACCAAGAACTGAACCTTGAGGAACCCCTACAGTAAGGGGATGGGAGGGGGAGGAGGAGCGTGCCAAAGAGACTGAGAATGAACAACCGAAGAGATAAGAGGAGAACCAGGAGAGGACGGAGTCTGTGAAGCCAAGGTTGGATAGTGTGTTGAGGAGAAGGGGGTGGTCCACAGTGTCGAAGGCAGCTGAGAGGTCAAGGAGGATTAGGATAGAGTATGAGCCATTGGATTTGGCAAGCAGGAGGTCATTGGTAACCTTTGAGAGGGCGGTTTCCGTGGAATGTAGGGGACAGAAGCTAGATCGGAGGGTGTCGAGGAGAGAGTTGGTATTGAGGAATTCGAGGCAGTGCATGTAGATGACTTGTTCAAGGAGTTTGGAAAGGAATGGTAGGAGGGAGATGGGGCGATAACTAGAAGGTGAGGTGGGGTCAAGAGAGGGTTTTTTTAGGATGGGAGAGACATGGGCATGTTTGAAGGCAGAGGGGAAGGAACCAGTGGAGAGTGAGCGGTTGAAGATGGAAGTTAAGGAGGGGAGGAGGGACGGAGCGAGAGGTTTCATGAGATGAGAGGGAATGGGGTCAGAAGCACAGGTGGCTGGAGTAGCACTTGAGAGGAGGGAGGAGAGCTCCTCTGAGGATACTGCTGGGAAGGATGGGAGAGTAGTGGAGAGCGTTGAGAGCTGGGAGGTTGGAGAAGGTTGGGGGGAGTGACTTTGGGGAGCTCAGACCTGATGGATTTAATTTTATTAATGAAGTAGGAGGCCAGATCGTTGGGGGTGAGGGAAGGAGGAGGGGGAGGAACCGGGGGCCTGAGAAGGGAGATGAATGTATGGAAGAGCTGATGGGGATGATGGGCATGTGTGTCAATAAGGGAGGAGAAATAGTTTTGTCTGGCAGAAGAGAGGGCTGAGTTAAGGCAGGAAAGGATAAACTTGAAGTGAATGAGGTTGGCATGGTGTTTAGACTTTCTCCAGCAGCGTTCAGCAGCTCGAGCATAAGAGCAAAGGAGGTGGAAAGTGGCAATGATCCAGGGCTGTGGGTTAGTGGTCCGAGAGCGGCGAAGAGAAAGGGGAGTGAGCGAGTTTAGCTAAGTAGAAAGGGTAGAGTTGAGAGCAGTAATCTGATCATCAAGATTGGGTACAGAGGAAAGGGAGGCGAGGTGGGGTGTGAGGTGCTCAGAAAGTTGGATGGGGTCAGGAGAGCGGAGATCTCTGTGAGGAAGTAATATGGATTTACAGGGGAAAGGAGTGTGACTAAGGAGGCAGGTGAGAAGATTATGATCAGAGAGAGGGATTTCAGAGTTGGTGAGGGTGGAGACAGTGCAGCGGTAGGAGATGATGAGGTCGAGGGTGTGACCAAGTTGGTGAGTGGGCGAGGTGGGGTGGAGCAAGAAGTTGGCAGCATCAAGGAGAGATAGAAGGCGGGCGGCAGAGGAGTCACCAGGGATATCCATGTGGATGTTGAAGTCTCCGAGGATCAGAGTGGTCATGGAAAAGGAAAGAAGGAAGGTGAGGAAGGGGTCAAAATCATTAAAGAAGTTGGAGGTGGGGCCGGGGGGGGCGGTAGATGATGGCTACAAGAATCTGGAGGGGATGGTAGAGGCGAATAATGTGGGCTTCAAAGGAAGGGAAGGAAAGGGAAAGGGGAGGAGGGATAGTGCGAAAGCGACATTGGGGGGCGAGGAGGAAACTGACACCTCCTCCTTTTCCGGTGAGTCTGGGGGAGTGGGAGAAGAAGAGGCCTCCACTGGAGAGAGCAGCAGAAGAGACCGTGTCATCTGGAGACAGCCATGTTTCAGTTAGGGCGAGGAGGAGTAGAGACCTGGAAAGGAATAGGTCCAGGATGAAAGGGAGCTTACTTATAACGGAGCAGGGGTTCCAGAGGCCACACTTGGCAGCAGCTGTTGAGGGAGGGGAGGGAGGCGGAAGGGTGCGAGGGGTGGGGAGGGTTTGGATTGGGATGAGAAACTTCAAAGAAACACGTTCACAGATCTTGAACTACTACAGAAGAGTTCTCAAAATGCTCACTAAATACCATTGATCAACTGACTGAAGGGAAGTATTGTATCCAAGAACAAGAATTGTTCAGTGGACATACAAGATCCATAGTCCACACGTGACTGTGAACCCACTGTTGGGTAGGGACCGTCTCTATATGTTGCCAACTTGTACTTCCAAAGCGCTTAGTACAGTGCTCTGCACACAGTAAGCGCTCAATAAATATGACTGATTGATTGAACCTCAACAGACAACTTGCCAATGGCAGTAGGCCCATCTTTCCTGGTATGATCCTGAGATCTCGGATGGGTGAACCGAGACAGGAAGGCCTATTTAATGACCGGTCATGGCAAGAAAAAAAAAAAAAATCACTGTCCTTATGCCCCTCAAGCCCACCTGTCCCACTGATTGTCAGTGACAGAGGAAAATGGGGACTGTGGAGCAGCGAGGTACTGCTACCTACTTGCTTGCAGCTCACAGATGCTAAAGGACAGCTCCAAAAGTTGCACTTGCAAGACTAGGTAATGCACCATCCCTCTCCTCTAGTAGACATTTTGATCATGCACTTGCCTGGGTCATTGGGTGCTTCTTTGTTACAGGAAAAATAAAAATTTTGGTCGTGAAAAATGGATAGGGCTTACATTGTCCACTAAGAAAACGTAACATTTTAATGAATAAAAATAATGATAATAACAATGGTATTTGTTAAGCGCTTACTATGTGCCGAGCACTATTCTAAGCACTGAAGGAAATGTAAGGGGAAAAAAATACATTTCATGGAATTGACAACTTCACAGTTTGTTCAACTCATAAGACTCTTAAAAAGTAGCTAACAGTGGATAGTCTCAAACTCTACTTCCAAAAGAAATAACCATTTCTATTTTGAAACCTTCGAAACAGGCCTATTTGACCTTATAAAATACCTAGAAGAGGCTTTGGTGGTTCAGTTATGTGTTTATGTGATGATAGTTTATAATGATTAGTCACCTAATAAGGCCAGTCTAATCAGAAAGGATCTTTGCAGCCTTAAATACGCCTACACATCAAATCTGTCTCAGGACCTGGAACTTCATATGGGTAGGACTCAACCTAACCCAGTCCCCCCCCAAATGGATTTTTTACCAAAAGATTCCTCTCACAATAATCTTTCTCCCACCAACTCTCCCCGCACCATCCCCTCCCCCAAGAGATCTGCAGCTAGGACTGAATCAGCAGAAGCTGAGTAGGAAGAAAACTGAGCTTTTGAATTTTTATTCCTAATGACATATGGGCCTCCTTTTGTATCCTTGTTTCCTTTTTTAAAAAAAAATCTCCCTACCTTTACTCACTGCCCAACTTTCATCTCAGTGGTTTGAAACTTCCAGTACCCAATTTAGCTTGAGCACCCTGAGTTTCAATTGTGCAATCCTTGAAGCAAATCTTTCTTTAATGTTGAATGAAGCACTGGTATAATATGGACACATATAGATGCTAAGGGAAACAGCGTAGCCTAGTGGAAAGAGTGCAGGCCTGGGAGTCAGGAGGAGTTGGGTTCTAATCTCCCAGGTTTTCCACTTGTCTGCTGTGTGACCTTGGATAAGTCACTTAACTTCTTTGAGCCTCGGTTACCTCATCTATAAAATGGAGATTGAATCTTCCTCCCTCTGACCTAGACTATGAGCTCCATGTGGGTTGGGGAATGTGTCCAACTTGATTATCTTGTAGCTACCCCTCAGTACAGTGCCTGGCACATAATAAGCACTTAATACCATTTTAAAAATGTTAACTATTTTTATTGTTGACAAAAATAATAGTGCCCGTGATTCAACTGTAGAGAACATAGTGTAGAAATAAAGTACTAGATTATTTTAGTGTTATAAGGCACAGTGTGAACTTGATTAGAAAATAGAGTTAAATTAAGTATTTGAAGGGGGGGAAGTAATTAATGGAATCATTAAAATGCACTTGCACAAGAACCAACTTCTTGTGAACAAGGTCTAGAAAATTTCTGAAACAAATTTTCCTCAGTTTTCATGCAAACAGTCTTGGGCAGTCCACACAACTCTTTAAAGGGATAAAATTCTGTGTCTGGCCAGAAGGGCAAATGTTTTAAAAAATACACCTTTAGAATCAGACTAACGCACCCCATATGGAAGGATGAAATTGATTCAGAACAGAAACTTTGCAAATATGGATCACACTTTGTAAAGTCAGAAGAACGTCAAAGAACCACATTCACATATCTTGAACTACTACAGAAAAGAGTTCTCAAGAAGGATTAGCAGAATATTTGTTCTCTGAGAATGACAAAACATTACAATAATTGACTTTTGTACATATTGAGGCATGAGACAAGTTGAACCGATTCTCTAAACTATGAAAAAACATATCCTTCAGTTTCAGCAATGTGTTGTGA
Organism: Tachyglossus aculeatus; assembly: GCF_015852505.1. Taxonomy (NCBI): domain Eukaryota; kingdom Metazoa; phylum Chordata; class Mammalia; order Monotremata; family Tachyglossidae; genus Tachyglossus; species Tachyglossus aculeatus. The sequence goes on along the minus strand of NC_052101.1, from coordinate 86,105,820 downwards.
CTTTTATTCGGAACCCCCGCTAGTCTGAGCAAGGTCTTAAAAACATACCTAAAATATTAGATAACCACAGCTGGGGGGAATCATTCAATTTTGCTATTGTTTCATGAAATGGCACAATTATATATGAACACTAGCGGGGAAAACTCATGCTTTGCTTCAGCTCTGTGCTCTACTTTTCCTTTCCTACCTTCCTCTAAATCACCTTCTCTCACTATATCCCTGGACTCTTCTATTGGCCAGGCTGCAGTCTCATCCTCTGTCCATTTACCCTTCCCTCTCTACTTATCTGCTGCCTCCTTGCCCCTTCTAGTTTCATTTCCTCTTATAACTCCTTCTGCCACTCAACAATGCACTACATGTGCTACTGTAATCCTCTGCCCCACTTCTGTTCTTTTAACTGCTTTGCAATGTCTCTCCCTGACCCCTGTCACTCATCTTGTGGTTTTTTTTCGGGGGGGGGGGGGGGGGGTGTCCTTTTTTTCAATTATTTTGTTCTTTCTCCCTATGTATGCTTGGAGTGTGGGGAGAGAGAAAAGCATGATTTCTGAAAGAGCAAATAATAACTGTGGTATCTTTAAGTGCTTACTATGTGCCAAGCACTGTACTAAGCACTGGGGTAGATGCAAGATAAGCAGATCAGATACAGTCCCTGTCCCACATGGGGCATAGAGTCTAAAGAGGAGAGAGAACAAGTATATCAGCCCCATTTTATGGAAGAGGAAACTGAAGCACAGAGCAGTTAAGTGACTTGTCTCAAGGTCAAACAGCAAGAAGTCATACCTAATTTACAGGGGGTTCTTTGAAGGGAACAATAAACTCATAGATAAGAGTCAAGTCAATGGCTTAAAAATAACAAACAAAAAACTGACTTATCAAGGGGTTGGAAGGAATGTTGTGTCCTGGCTACAAAATTGGCCAAAAAAAATAGGAAACAAAAGGTTAGGATAAACAGCCATTCTTCAGGATGCAGAAGTGTAAATAATGGGGTCCCCCAGAGATCGGTGTTAGGTCAGGTTTTGTTACAGCTGACACTCAAACAATACTATTGATGGATTCTTCTTCACAAGTGATTTGGAATAGGGAGTGTGCCATGAAATTTCCAATTTTGCAGAGGTCTTCTGAGTAGTGAAGTGCCACACAGATGGGGAGAAACGATCACATATAAAGCTGAGAGACTGGGCAAAAAACGCCAGATGAACTTCTAAGTGAACAAGTACAAAATCCAAATTACAGCTACATGATGAAGAGCTCCAAGTTGTCAGTCACAATTCAGAAAAGAGATTTCAAAGTCACAGATGACAGTTCCTTCTTTTTTTAAAAGGTATTTGTTAAGCACTTACTACGTGCTAAGCGCTGGGGTAGATTCAAAGATACAGGGTAATCAGGTTGGACACAGTTCCTGTCCCACATGGGGCTCACAGTCAATCTCCATTTTACAAAAGGGGTTGACTGAAGCACAGAGAAGTAAAGTGACTTGCCCAAGGTCACACAGCAGACAAGTGGCAGAGCCAGGATAAGAACCAGGTCCTTCTGATTCCCAGGCCCCTGCTCTATTCACTAAGCCATGCTGCTTCTCCTTTGAAATAATCAGGGACAGTAGCCAAAATGACTAACCTAATGCTGGGCATCATCAAGGAGGAGGGGACAGAAAACCAACAGCAGTTTAGTTAGTATATAAAATCAGGAAATGTTGCATACCTGTAATGTTGCATACAGTTCTGGTTACCACATTTTAGGAAGGACAGAACAGAGTTGGAGAAGGTACAGAGAAAGGCGGCTGAGATGGTGGAGGGAATGGGTATGCTTCCTTATGGGGGTAGTCTGAAGGAATCAAGACACCTCAATCTGGAAAGACACAAGCTGAAAGGGGACATGACTGAAGCCTACCAAGAAGACATGATGGGTGTGGACAGAGTAGATATGGAATTATTGTTCTCAAGTTCCACACTACCAGGGTGATGTTTGAAGGTGGTGGCTGCAAAACTAATCAAAAGGAATTCTTCTTCACTCAATAAGTGCTAAAAAAAGGAATGTATCACCACAGGAAGGTAAAAAGGCAGAAAGTATCAGTAGGCTCAAGAGGGATTTAGAGAAATTCGTGACCAGCAGGTCCATAACATAGGTTACTAGAACGTTAGGAATGTTAGATGTTATATTCAGTAAGGTTCTCCACCCCTTCTCACTCCTGAGTATGGTCACTGCCCCCTGCAACCGCCCCCCCCCCCCCCCCCCCCCCCCGCCTTACTTTGTCTCAGCTCGTGGCTAAATGGAAAGAGCACGTGCTTGGGAGTCAGAGGTCATGGGTTATAATCCCAGCTCTGCCATGTGTCAGCAGTGTGACTTTGGCCAAGTCACTTAACTTCCCTGTACCTCAGTTATCCCATCTGTAAAATGGGGATTAAGACTGTGAGCCTCAGGTGAGACAACCTGATTACCTTGTATCTACCCCAGTGCTTAGAACAGTGGCAGGCACAGAGTAAGTGCTTAAGAAATACCATCATTATTATCATTATTATTATTTTACCACCCACATAGGGAACATAGCATTTTGCCCAAAGTCTTGGTCTAGAGAGGGGCGGGATGGTAGCAAGCAAGCAGGAGGCGGGGGAAAAGGCCAATGGTTGCCTTCATCTACCTGGTATCTAGCTTATTGTCTTGGTCTTTAAAAAGACTGTTTCCCCAACCCAAATTAGGTCCCTCTATACTGCAAAAATGTCTGTTGGCTGTTCAGGACTGGAAGTTAATTCTGAATTCTAATACTTTGGCAACACAATCAAATAATATAAAATAGTTTAAGAAAAGGAACTAGAAACTTTTTATCAAGAAAGCCAGGGTATTTTTGGACACATTAGGTGAAGGGAGCTGGATATTAAGTTGGATTTCTTATTTAGGCTATAGGTCTGCTCTATACAATCTCTCTATCAAATCTTTAGTGACAAAATCTTGACCATTGTCAGACTCCGAGAATCTTAGATCTGGAAGGAATCTCAAGAGATTACCGAGGCCAACTCCTTCCCTCCAGGCAAGGTCATGTCCCAGGGAATGATTATCCAGCCTAGTCTCAAAAAGATCTCCATGACTGGAGAATCCATGATCTCCCAGCTCCTATTTCTGGTTTTAAATTCTATCACCACTACTTCCCTATATTAAATGTAACTTGGGTTTCTGAAATTTAATCCCCTTTCATTTAAGCATTAGTAGTGACAGCAGTTTTATTGAGCATCTACTATGTGTGTACACTTTATCAGATGCTTGAGGAACATACAAAAGAAGTCATGGATATGTTCACTGCCCTCAATCAATGGTATATACTAAGCACTTACTGTGGGCAGAGCACTATACTAAGCACAATACCATAGAGTTGGTTGACATGGTCCCTGTGCTCAAGGAGCTTACAATTTAGTGGAGGAGATAGGCATTAAAATAAATTACAGATAGGGTAAGCAGCAGAATATAATGATATATACATAAATACTGTGAGGCTAGAGTGGCGTATTAAAGTACTCAAGGGGTACAGATCCAAGTGTGAAGATGAAGCAGAAGGGACAGCAAATAGGATAGGGAAGTTAGAGGTTAGTCAAGGAAGGCTTCCTGGAGGAGATAAGATTTCCGTAGGGCTTTGAAGATGAGGAGAATGGTGGTCTGTCAGATATGGAGGAAGGACATGAGCAGGGGGTCAATGGCGAGAGAGACAAGACTGAGGTACAGTAAAGAAGGTGGTGTTAGAAAAGCTAAGTGTTTTGGGCTGGGTTATAATGGGAAATGTAGGAGGGGGGAAAAACAATGATAAAGTGAATGGTAAGGAGTTTCTGTTTGATCAATAAATGGAACTTTTTGAGTGCTTACTGGGTGCAGAGCACTGTAGAAAGCCTTTGAGATAGTACAATGTGATGGAGTTGGGGGATGACAGGCATTAAAATAGATTATGGATAAGGGAAAAAGTAGAGCATAAGAATACTTACATAAGTACTGTGGGGCAGGGGTGAGAATCCAAGTGCCTAAGGGGTACAGATGCAGAGATTACAAACTAATGAGGGAAGAAAGTAGTCATAAATTGATGAATGGACCATAGCTAAGGATAAAACAAACGGTATACATAACAGGAGGGAAGAGACTGTATTAACAACAAAGCGATAAGTACCTGAAAACCAGGGTAGTGAAGGGAGTTGGCAAGACTGGGAAGGTGAATAGATTAAAAGAATGTCTCCTGGAAGTGATATGGGATAAGTGACAGGTTTGATGGAGTTGAAGGAAAAGGACGTCAACTTTATTATATTTTACTCTCCCAAGCATTTAGTACAGTGCTCTGCTGACAGTAAACACTTAATAAACACCACTGATTGACTGGGAGAAAGGCCTGAGCAATAGGTTCATTCATTCATTCAATCGTATTTATTGAACGTAGGTTAGAAGCCAGGGAGCTGAGAAGAAGGAATGGATGCGAGAAGAGTCATCACTTTGCACCAGGGCCATTTTTCTCGGGGATAAAATAATCCCTTTCCTTCACCCTTTCTCATGGGCCCTACTTTCCACCAGTTTTGTCATTTTGGCTGTGTTTCTCTAGATCCTTCTTGACTTCTCAAAATCTTCCTGAAAGTTTGGAGTTCAAAACATGCTATTCTAGCAAAGGGTTGACTGGTGTTGAAAACAGCAGAAGCTTAGTCATACCACAAGTAGAGCAAGTGGGCATATTCTAGCTTGTTAACTTAGTTGATGTTTAGGCCTATAAGAGGCCAAGGACACTCTGATCACTGAAAAGGGTTTGCCCTTCTCTACTGCCTGACCAGGATCTGGAAATAGCCAGTCAGTCATTCGTCATCTTGACAGATATAAATTTAAATCTCAAAGACTGTTACAGTCTTTTAAGGATATTTTTTAAACAATTGAAAAGTAAAAAGTCAATCTCAGGAGTTCAGTAATGACTCTGTAGTATTTGAAGCTTTTTTAAAGCCTGTTCCTCAGTCAAAAAAAAATGATAAATGATGACTTTTGGCATTGGTTTTGTTCGAGTAACACTTTAAAGAGAATAAAAATTGGGAAGGGACCGGTCAAGTAGAGATAAGGAATTTACAACAAAGTGGGTGGCAGCAAAGTAGTAGAACATGTCTGAAGTGAAGATGAACAGATGGCATAGCCCTTGTAAAAATTTGAACATCCGTGAATAACACACCTGGTGCTTTGCAATCATTTACCAACCTTACAGTGCACTGATCAAGACTAGAATTGCAGTGAATCTGAAAGTTGCTCTGAACAAGTACAAATCCCGAACAGGTTTCAACATAATTTTCCAACATAACCTCTCAACCAAACCCTAAAAGCCCAAGTACTTGGAAATCTTGGAAGAAGGGGTGAGGGAGGAAAATAGATTAAAGGGAGATGAGGGAGAAAGAGTTCTTTTCATCACATAAACTCCCTTAAACGATGCCCCAAGATCCAGTGATGGTAGAAAATGGGAAGGGGTGGGAGGGAGAGCGGAGCAGTGATGATTTCACATCGCCAAAACCCAAAGGTCAAGGGAGCTTTGGAGGCGATCCCTTGCCTCTTTCCTACATGGAACCGAATGGTCCTCTTCCCGGCTGTAATTTCTCTGTATAGCAGTGGGCGGGGACCTCAACCTTCACAGGTTCAAAGTTCAGTTTTGAAAAATCCCAAACTCCCTTCCATCTGGAGGACAAGAAATGGCCCATCATTTGCATATTTCAAAGTAGGCCATATTATTCCAGAATGTGGGCTTAGTGTTCTGAGGTAATGTTCCCAAATGGGACCATTCTGAGGAATCAGCACATATGCCCACCCTAGATTACTTCATTGTGGAAGACTGCAGTTTTTAAGACTAGCAGAGAATAAAGTCTGCCTTGCGCAGGGACTACAGCCCATTAGTTACTCTGCTATATGATTTATAAAAACATTAATTCACTCCGTTAGGTTTAAGAAAAAACAAAGAGGACTGATCAAGAAGATGGCAGTGCACTGAATTGTTCACAAAGATTGAATCTGAAATGTGCCAGGTGAATTAGAAGCAGTGTGGTCTAGTGGAAAGAGCCCAGGCTTGGGAGCCACAGGACCTGGGTTCTAATACCGGCTCAGCCACTTGTCTGCTATGGGGCCATGGGCAAGTCACTTCATTTCTCTGTGCCTAAGTCACCTCATCAGTAAAACAGGGATTAAGACTGTGAGCCCCATGTGGGAAACGACTGTGTCCAACCTGTTTATCTTCTATCTACCTCAGTGCTTAGAATACTGTCTGGCACATAGTAAGTGCTTAAATACCATTTTAAAAAATGCCAAAATTAAAAAGGAGGATGGGTCACAGTGGAATAATAATAATAATTGTGGTATTTGTTAAGCACTTACTATGTGCCAAGCACTGTTCTAAGCGCTGGGGCAGATACAAATTAATCAGGTTGGACATAGTCCCAGTCCTACATAGGGCTCACAGTCTTAATCCCCATTTTACAGTTGAGGTAACAGCCACAAAGAAGTTAAGTGACTTGCCCAAGGTCACACAAGACACAAGTGGTGGGGCAGGGATTAGACTCAAGGCCTTCTGACTCCAGGGACCATGCTCTATCCACTAGGCCATGCTGCTTCTCCTAATGCATAATAATAACAACAATAATAATAGTACTTGTTAAACGGGTACTTGGTGCCAAGCACTGTTCTAAGCACAGGGATAGATACAAGTTAATCAGGTTGGATACTGCCCCTGTCCCACGTGGGGCTCACAGTCTAAGTAGAAGGGAGTGGGTTTGAATCCCCATTTTACAGATGAGGTACCTGAGGCATAGGGAAGTGAAGTGACTTGCCCAAGGTCACACAGCTGACAAGTGGTGGAGCCGGAATGAGAACCCAGCTCCTTCTGACCCCCAGACCCGTGCTCTTTCCCCTGGCCATGATGCATCATGGCATTGCTTGGTATTCAGAGATCACCAAATCTTTAATTACCCCAATTTGGAATTCACACATTCCAGATGAGTCCTCAACAGTGCCACACAACCTGAATGATTTCCTCTGGTGATCCCTGACAGCAGCCAGCATCTTTTGTTGGTATTCAACCTGGCAGGTCAAATAACTAGCTTTACTAGCTGTCAAATTCAAGAAACAAAAGGCTCTTTGGTCCCCAGCTCAACACGCTTGGAAGTGGAGTCAAGAGTGGCTCTCTTCTTGACCCACTGTAACCAAGTTTTCAGCCCCTTCACTCTACTGAGACGGCACTATTCAAGGTTATCAATGATCACTGGGGCTGGGCTGTACTCTGTCCTAATCCTCCTTGACCTGTCTGCTGGCTTAGTGAAAAAAGCACGGGCTTGGGAGTCAGAGGCCATAAGTTCTAATTCCAGCTCTGCCACTTATCAGCTGTGTGACTTTGAGCAAGTCACTTAACTTCTCTGTGCCTCAGTTACCTCATCTGTAAAATGGGGATTGAGACTGTGAGCCCCACATGGGACAATCTGATTACCTTGTGTTTACCCCAGTGCTTAGAACAGTGCTTGGCACATAGTAAATGCTTAACTAATAAAATTATTATTATTATTATTACATAGTACGTGCTTAATACCATCATTGCTATTATCATTAAAACTATGAAACACTCCCTCCTTCAATCACTCTCAGATCTCAATTTTGTCAACATGATATTCACTTGGTTCGCCTCCCTTTTTGCTTGTTCTCGGCCTCATTCGCTACCTCCTCTTCTCCTAGTCACATCCCGTAACTGTGGGTGCCCCGCAAGGCTCTGTTCTAAGTCCCCTATTCTTCTCACTTTCCACAAGCTCATACATTTAAATGAGCCTTAGCTACCACCTCTCTGCAGAGAATTCCCAAATTTACCTCTTGGCTAAAGTATTTCCATTTGCCTCCAGGACAGTCTTCTTGGAAGTGCCACCCAACACCTCAAACTGAACTTCGCATCTTCATTCCTAAAACCACTCCTTCTCTTAACTTTCCTATCTCTGTCAAAACATCATCGCCATTCACCTGGTTCCATAAACCCGCAACCTTGGCAACATCCCGGACTTCTCCCTGTCTTTCAGTTCTCACATTTAATCAATTGCTAAATTTTGCCAGCAATTTCAGCACTTTCCCTTTCCCCTCTCTATCCAAATAGCACCAACCCGGCTCCAAATTCATCACATCACTGTTAAATTACTGTATCAGGCTCCTCAATGATCTCCCTGCCTCCAGTCTCTCCCTTGTTCAGTCAATACTGCACTCAGCTGCCCAGACATCTTCTTGAAGCACCACTGGGAGAAGTCTAATGGAAAGATCACGGGGCTGAGAGTCAGAGGCCCTGGATTCTGATCCCACCTCTGCCACGTGTCTGCTGTATGACCTCGGGCAAGTCACTTCACTTCTCTGGCTCTCAAGTTACTTCATCTGTAAAATGGGGACTCAATACCTGTTCTCCCTCCTTAGATTCTCCCTCCTCATCAGATCGTGAGCCCCATGTGGGACTGGGACTGTATCTTACCTGATTAACTTGTATCAACCCCAGTGCTTGGCACTTAGTAAGCACTTAACAAGTAGCATCCTTATTATTGCTTGAGACACATCCTTCCACTCCTCAAAAAAGCTGCCCATCTCCCTCTGCATCAAGCAGAAACTTCTTCCCATTAGCTTCAAGGCTCTCCAACAGCTCTCTTCACCCACTTCTCCCCAGTTCATACTCTTTGCTCCTCCCAAGATTCCACCTTTTAACTGTGCCTTGCTCTGGATTCTTCCACCTCCTATCCTTCCCTCACACTAGAACCACATCCCTGACCCACAACCCACAGCTTTCTCCCATCTTCAAAGCCTTCCTAAACTCCCACCTTCTCCTGGAAGCCTGCCTTGATTAATTCACAACACCTACCATAAGGACATATATTGCATTCCAATCTTCAATGTTAACATATGTATATTTTTATTTGTACAACCATTGATTCAGCTATTTCATCCCGACATAGCCGTAATACTTCTTCCTATATACCCTTGTTCTTCCTCCTGCTATTCTCCCAAGCACTTAGTATAATGTTCTGCAGAGTAGGCGTTCAATAAATACCACCTGATTAATTGATATTTGCAAAACATTTTTCCCTATCCGTTTCCCTGAACGGATTGCAAGCTCTTTGAGGCCAGGGAAAATGTGTCACCTCCATTAGCTTGGCGGGGTACTTAACATTCAGGAGGCGCCCAATTGGTGCTCAATGAAAGCCATTGATTAAACAGCACTGATAGTATCCTGATAGAGGAAGAGATTCTAGTTATCCAGCAGACGGACAGATAGAGCCCCATTTAAAATTTAACATACCCTTTGAAATATCTCTGAGGTCCTCCTGCTAAGAATCAGGAGGGAAATTGGAGGGCAAAAGGGGCTGGCCTCCTAGATTCATGGGAGGGACAAAGCTTCACCTTGTACTTAGACTGTGCGCCACATGTGGGACACAGACTGTGTGAGACCTGATTAACTTTTATCTACCCCAGTGCTTAGGACAATGCTTGGCATATTCATTCATTCATTTAATCGTATTTATTGAGCGCTTACTATGTGCAGAGCACTGTACTAAGCGCTTGGGAAGTCCAAGTCGGCAACATATAGAGACGGTCCCTACCCAACAACGGACTCACAGTCTAGAAGGGGGAGACAGACAACAAAACATGAGAACAGGTGCCAAGTCGTCAGAACAAATAGAAATAAAGCTAGATGCACCACATTAGCAAAACCGATTCATTCATTCATTCAATTGTATTTATTGAGTGCTTACTGTGTGCAGAGCACTGGACCAAGCGCTTGAAAAGTCCAATTCAGCAACAAGATAGAGACAATCCCTACCCAACAATGGGCTCACAGTCTAGAAGATCCCATCGCTACCATGAGGAGCAGCATAGTTTAGTGGAGAAAGCCCGGGCTTGGGAGTCAGAGGGCACGGGTTCCAATACTGGCTCTGCCACTTGTCAGCTGTGTGACCTTGGGCAAGTCACTTCACTTCTCTGGGCCTCAGTTCCCTCATCTGGAAAATGGGGATGAAGACTGTGAGCCCCACGGGGAACAACCTGATCACCTTATATCTATCTCATCGTGCTTAACTAATATCAATATTATTATGAGGCAAACCCTTCAAGCTTAGTAAGGATGAACCTAGGGGTATCCAGGAGTAATACTCCTTACCCTTTGAAGAAACTAAGCCCATTGTGGGCAGGGACTTTCTCTCTTTATTGCTGAACTGTACTTTCCAAGTGATTAGTACAGTGCTCTGTACACAGTAAGCGCTCAATAAATATGACTGAATGCATGAATGAAACATCGTTTACTATGTATCATCTCTGAATGGGTGAGTCAACAAGAACAAAAAGGCTAGGCTTGAGACAGCTCGGGTCTTTCATACACTTAAAAAATGCTTTGAGGAATAAATACAGCATTTAAGTACTGTATTTAAAATGTTGCAGAAGTCGGGATTGGGAGTATCCTATTTGTCCTCTCTACTAGTCTCTGCCTCCTACATCTATTTCCCTCTGCCCAAGACCCCCAGCCACTTCTATTCCCTAGCAAGCCCTGCCTGCACCTCCTGAGACTGCTGCTTCTGGGAGGGTCTGAATGGCCTATAAATGACCTAAATAAATACATCCTAGGCCTCCAGCCAAGGGTGGGATAGGAACTCTCAGACTTCACCGCCCAGCCTGTGGAAAGCCAAGTAACTGACTGGAGAGTGTGAGTCAACAAAGACCCAGGGAAGCTCCCGGAGTCTAAGCCAACCAGGCCAAAAGGACAGCAGAACCCTAGACAAATGTTTTAATTCCTAATGGGAAAATCCAATACTGGTTTCCAGGGCGGGGGGTGGTGGGGTACTTACCTCAAGAGAGACTGCTTAGCATTTCTTTTGAAGTTACCACTTCCTTCCCACTGTAAATAATTTCCCTCCTCTTCCCCACTCCAGAATTCAATGTTCTCATGATTTGAGACTTTGGACATACCCTCTGAAACATCTCTGAGGTCCTCCCAGCTAAGAATCAGGAGGGAAGCTGGAGGGTGAAGGCACTGTCCTCCCTAGATTCATGGGAGCCCCCTCGATTCATTCACAGCCTCTTCCCATCTTCAAAAGCCCTTCTGAAATCCTACCAACTCCATAAAGCATTATTTCCTTCAAAGTACTTTTCTTCTCCTCAGGTCACATCTAAGGTCACCTCAGCACTTATGTACTCACATATACCCTTAGCAGTTAAGTACCTATACATTTATGTACATTACTTTTTAAGCACATCTTTCCATTCTTTATTCTCGTCAACTGTCCTCCCCTGACTTTCCCATCACCGTAGACAACACCACCACCATCCTCCCTGTCTCACAAGCCTGGAACCTTGGCATTAACCTTGACATCTCTCTCACTCAATCCACATATTCAATCTGTCACCAAATCCCAACGATTCTACCTTCAGAACACTGCTAAAATCCGCCCTTTCCTCTCCATCCAAACTACTACTACACTGATCCAAGCACTTATCATAACCCGTCTTGTCTACTGCGTCAGCCTCCTTGCTGACCTCCCCGCCTCCTGTCTCTCCCCACACCAGTCCACACCTCGGCCTGCTGTCAGGATCATTTTTCTAAAAAAACATTGAATTCGCATCTCCCCACTCCTCACAAAACCTCACGGTTGCCCATCCACCAACTCTGTGATATTGTTCTCTCCCAAATGCTTAGTACAGTGCTCTGCACATGGTAAGCACTCAATAAGCACAGCTGATTGATTGATCAGCCTTCGCATCAAACAGAAAATCCTTACCACTGGCTTTAAAGCACTCACTTGGTTCTCTTCCTCCTACCTTCTCTCATTGATTTCCCGCTACAACCCAGCCCGCAAGCTTCACTCCCCTAACAGCAACCTTTTCACCAACCTTTGTACTTAGATTCTACCTCACGTAGACACAAATCCTTCCCCACATCTTCCTTCTGGCCTGAAACTCCCTCCCACCTCATGTTTGATAGGCCACCACTCTCCCCACCTTCACTGCCTGATTAAAACCACATCCCCTTCAAGAGACTTTCCCAGATTAAACCCTCATTTCCCCCACTCCCCTCTGTCACTTATGCACTTAGATCTGTATCTTTTAAGCACTTGGTATTCATCCCACCCTCAGCCCCCCACCTTCAGCCCCAGAGCACTGATGTACAGCCATAATTTATTTTAATGTCCATCTCCCCCTCTAGATGGTAAGCTTAGAGAAGCAGTGTGGCCTAGTGGAGCATGGGCCTGGGAATCGGAGGCCCCAGGTTCTAATCCCGGCTCCACCATTTGTCTGCTGTGTGACCTTGGGCAAGTCACAACTTCTCTGAGCCTCAGTTCCTTCATCTGTAAAATGTGGATTAAGACTGTGAACCCTACGTGAGACAGGGACTGTGTCCAACCCAATTAGCTTCAATCTATCCCAATGCTTACCACAGTGCCTGGTACATTGTAAGACCTTAATAAATACCATAAAAAAAGTTCCTGGTGGGCAGGGAATATGTCTACCAACAGAGTTGTATTGTACTCTCCCAAGAGCTTAGTACAGTGCTCTGCACACAGAAAACACTCAATGAACACCACAGACTGATTGATAAACTGTAACTCATTTTGGGTTAGTTCTCCTGTTCAATCATAAACTCTGAGAGGGCAGAGACTGTCTTTTACCTCTACTGTAGTTTCCCGAACATTCAGTACCGTGTTCTGAACACTGTAGATGCTCAATAAATATGACCGATTGCCCAGCATGAAGACATCCCATGTAAAACTTTTTTGTAAATCAGAAAAATGAAACTCCACCTGTACCCAATGACTATCGAGTCTCCCATACACCAAATGGTGCCTGGGCCAATTAACTCTTGAAGCACTGATTGCTTTTAACAGGTGCAAACCTCAGACTCCCAGTCTAGGGAGACTCTCTCATAAAGGAGAAAAGGGAAAGACTTGTCTAGGACTTCTGTGATGTTAACTATTGCTGGAGGCAGGAACAGCTGCAGGATTTGAATTGAACAACTGCAGGTTGGCTAGGGAATGACATACACATAGGATATTGAAAAAAAAAAAACAACCAGACCAAACAACCGCGACAGGGAGAGAGAGCATAGTGTAGCCCGAGGAACCACAGAATTGCCTGAGGGGGAGCTTTTCCATAAAGAAACTCTACTGGACTTTTTCCCTCATTCTTAGATATTCATCTCCCCCAGGTCACACCTCCTGACTTTTGAAAATTAGGAAGAAAATTTGTGGAATCCTTTGCCCTTTGTTTTCGGCAACCCAGCTCTCTGACTCTTTTCCCAAGTGGGCCCCTCATGTCCTGTCAGCATCTTTAATCTGCCACGAGTTCATTGGTGGCCTGTCAGGCAGAACTTTCAGCAACGGACCATTTGTGATGGTGTTGACAATCTAGCAGGTGGCCACCTTGAGTGCCTAGTTCTTTGTGAACCCTGAAAATCTTCCCCTACTGATAAGCTTACAGCTAGGGTTTTATTGGCAATGTCAGTGGGTGCCACATATGTTTCTTCCAATGCTGGTCCTGGCTGGCAGATCATCTCTGGATGTGATCCTTTCATCTTCTGATCTTCACGCAGCTTGTTCGCTAGCTGTTTCTTGCTGCTGTGATGAAAGCCCAAGAGGTGTGCCACCTCAGCGATGTGGTTAGCGTCGGAATGGGAAGGCGACGGAACGGGGCCCTCAGACGTGCCTCTTGATGGAGGGGGACGATCAAGAGTCATCTGAAGAGGGTGAGGTCTCTGCTCTACTGCTCTCGCACTGTGAGTACTCAGTGAAAGTGGCAGTTGCCTGCGAATTGCTGGAGCTACTATCCCACTCGAGGGAGCACTGGGTAGGTAGGACCAGGGCTAGTGGGCTGGGAGGGCCTGGTTGGGCCACTATCCCGGTAATTGGTTCCTTCAGGTGTCACACAGAGTGGCAAGGGCCTGAGCCAGAATGCCCACAAATGTGGTGACCTCCAGGGGATCAAAGGGAAGCTGGCCTGGGCCTGAGGAGTCTGGAACACGGTCAGCTGGGGCACAGTGACTTACCTCATCTGGGGTTCCCGGGGGTGACAGGGGTGCATCAGGCTCCAGCAGTGTAGAGCGATCCGTGCAGCATTTGGCACTGCTCCTCCTGGTCTCTCTAGAGGAGCCATGTAAAAAATAGCCAGCTGCAGCTCCAGTTCCCCAGGCACCCTCTAACCCATTAAGGGCTCGGGAATTTCTTCCTCTTCCCCGAGGGCACAGGGAAGGAAAATGGGGTGGAGTGGTGATGGGAGGAAAAAGGTACATCCCACGCCTTCCGCCACAGTACTCATGGGAGGACGTCAACGAGGTTTCTGCCTCCTATGTGGAAAGTGGCCCAAAGAGCCGGGTCAACCAAGTTGGCTGGTTCGGCCTGGAGCTGAGAGAGCCCACCCACCACCTGAGCCACAGGGGAGGGCCAAGCCTCCAGAGGGGCTGAAGGCTGGGCCGGGTGTGGAGCCAGACTGGGTAGCAGAGTGGCCGGGAAACAGAGAACGCAAAGGGTGGGAGGGTATGGGAGGATGATGTGTAGGGATGAGGGTGCAGGGGGGAGACTGGGGTCCTTCCTGCACCCCCAGGAGGGCACAGGTAACGAAAGGGGGACATAGGGAGAAAGGAGGAAGTTGGGCTCTAGCCTCCCTCAGGCAGAAAAGGGGACCAGATCTCCTCTAGCCTCCCTTCCCACCCCCTCGGTTACCTTTCTGGTAGTAGGGGGTCCCAAAATCGAGTCTGGGACCAACAGCAGAAAGGGGTCTATCCAGGGGGCAGACAGGTGGGAGGTGAGGGAGACATGGCCCCTGAATCCAAAAGCGCCTAGGAGAGGGGGAAGGAATTAGAGAGGAGGAAGCTCCTATATTCCTTGGGGACTGTTTGGGAAGGTCACGTTTCCCAGACTGAAAGCCCCCCTTTCCCAACTTCCTGACATTGACAGGAGTGGAAAGGGAAAGAGGGGTGAGGGACTTGGGGGGGGGGGGGGGGGTGTTAAGGTATCCAGTTTGGGTGGAGAATGGAGTGGGCAATTATGTCCCCCTTCCCTGCCCTGGGCCTAAGGTGTTTGACTTACCTTGGGAAGCTTCTCTGAAGGTGATTAAAGGAGCTTCAGGAGCTGCATCTGCTTCCTCTCCTGGAGACAGGAAAACTGGAAAGGGAAGGGCTGACCTGCCTAGAGACTCTCCCTCCCGCCGCCCCCCACTCCCCATCCCCTCCCCCAACACCATCACCACCACTAGATGGGTGGTCAGGACCCACCTGAGCTGACGAGCTCTTTGAGAGGAGTTTAGATTAACAGTAGAGAAACGACAGAGGGAACCTGAATGTGTATGCTGAGGAATGGTTGTCTGCTGAGTAGCTGTGGTTCAGTTCTTCAAAATGAGGTCACCATAAGCCAATTGGAGGCAAAAATTGGTTATGGGGGCTAGGGATTCCTGTATGCAGTTTAAAAACTTGGGGGTTTGAGATCTCCATTCCACCCTTCAAGGAGTTGGTGGGGGAGAGGGTGGAAACATGGCCGTCTGGGGTCCTGATACCCAAAGTAAAGGAACCCGAGAGTATAGATGAGAGTTGTAGAGGCAGAGTAGGGAGGGCTAATGAGTGCTTTAGGCGGTGTAATTTTATTTTAGGGAAATTTAACTTTTGTATTAGAATTTAGGATTAAGCAGACTCCAACTCAATAAAACCACTCCTGAATCGCAATGCACTTCTAGACTGTGAGCCCACTGTTGGGTAGGGACCGTCTCTATATGTTGCCAACTTGTACTTCCCAAGCACTTAGTACAGTGCTCTGCACACAGTAAGCACTCAATAAATACGACTGAATGAATGAATGAATAACCGGGGGTCTGCTCACCGACATTAAAGGAGAACCACAAAAATCCATATACTGCAGCTCTGTTTCTTGGTGCACAGCTTTGGGAAAGTTTGGGAATTGGCTGCCCTACGATACCAATCCTAGGAAGACAAGTAACTCAAGCCTCTGGGGTGCGTGATTGGGAGGGCCAGCTCCTCCATTAGTACTCTCCTACCAACTCTCATCGGGGACACCTCCTGCCCTTCGTTCAGCAGTTAACCAGTAAACCATTACCAGTATACAAGAAGCTGGGCGATGTTTAGCATAAACTCAACATAGACATACATACCTACGCCTGAGCTAGTAATAAGGAAGGTCGAGAGAGAACAGACTACCACACAGAAAGATGAGGATGATGATGACGAAATTACAGGTGGAAGGAGTAATAAGGATACCTGAAGGCCACAGTCACCAATTGTAAGGGAAACATGAAGGGAGGACAAAAGGAAGAGAGACGCTAAGATATTTAGAACTATGGTGTACTTGGAAGAACATCCCTCCTTAGACTTTCACCTTAAAACTTTGTTGGCAAATTCCTCTTGAGAGGCAAACTATTATTACCTGAGTTAAAGCATCCTGTGCTAGATCATCAATCTCTCCTCTAACTTCGGTGAGTTGTCAATTCCTCCTGGGCCCTGTGGCAGTTCCAACACATTCTCTCCCTGACTGCAATGGTCAAGGCAAAGCAAGCCACTTTCATCGGTGGGCGGTCCACTTGTTCCTCCACTGGGGTCACCTGGGGTTTGGAGGAACCACATGAACCAATGGAAGCCCCTGGCACAATATCAGCTAAGACTGAAGTGCTGGTGGGGGAGGGGGCCTAAGGAGGAGCAAAAAGTTTTGGTGGAAGTGGAAGCAGGCAGGGAGAGAGATGAACTGAAATTTGGAGCCTTGCCGACTGTAAGCAAGCAGGCTCTTCCGACTCCACCACTAAACTTTATATACCAAGCAGTAGCTCTGGGAGTTTTAACAGCCTAGAGCCCACTCTTTCCTCGTCCCTGGGACACTCACTACATCCAGCGAATCCAAACCCAGAGTTTTCAGAGAATAACCTTTAGCTCTGGGTACATATCCCTCTCTTGTCACCAAGGGCACGGTGCCTCTATGGGAAGACTGGGGAATCTCTATTTCAGGTTATCGCTTCTAAGCGGGGCTGTCCTCAGATTGATGCCTGTCTACTTGTTTTGTTGTTACGGGAAGCAGCGTGGCTTGATGGAAAGAGCATGGGCTTTGGAGTCAGCAGTCATGGGTTCAAATCCCGGCTCCGCCAATTGTCAGCTGTGTGACTTTGGGCAAGTCACTTAACTTCTCTGTGCCTCAGTTACCTCATCTGTAAAATGGGGATTAAGATTATTATTGTCCGTGTCCCCCGTCCTAGACTGTGAACCCGCTGTTGGGTAGGGATTATCTCTGTTGTCGAATTGTACTTTGCAAGCACTTAGTACAGTGCTCTGCACACAGTAAACACTCAATAAATGCCACTGATTGATTGAAAGACGGGGCAGGAGAAAAATGTGCATGACGGAGGAAGGGAACCATCTGGAAAGAGAGGGCATAGGACTTGCCAGTCAGCATCACCCAACCTTGCTACATTTACTCAGTATAAAGGTGGTGGGGATTTTTTTTAGAGTATTTGTTAAGCACTTACTATGTGTCCAGCACTGTTCTAAGCGCTGGGGTACATATAAGCTAATCGAGCTGGACACAGACCAACACAGTCTCTGTCCCACAGGGGGCTCACAGTCTTGATCCCTATTTTACAGATGAGGTAACGAGGCACAGAGAAGTTAAGTGACTTGCCCAAGGCCACGCAGCAGTCAAGTGGCAAAGCTGGGATTAGGACCCAGGTCCTTCTGACTCTCAGGCCCGTGCTCTATCAACTAGGCCATGCTGCTTCTCTATGGGGATGTGGGAAATAACATGGGATGTATGTGTGGGTGGGGGGTGGATGGACACAAATAGCCATTCTCATTTGTTCACAAATTCACTTCTTTTCAGAACAGTTACTGCCCAATTGAGCAATGTGGCAAGGAGGGCAGGGGGTGGCACACCGAAACTGGGTTTTCTTTCAAGAGCAAAAGTGCCTAAAACAGGAACCAAGACAATTCTGCATTTATGTAGGTTCCTGACACTACAGGATAAACACAAGGCATCCTATATGGTAAAACCTCATTTTCCCTAGACACAAATTATTTCCTAGAAATCCTAATGAAATCTTTTTTTAAAACATTATGCAGAAAGTAGGGACAGAAAATAGTTTCTGTTCTTTACTGGGTTAACTTTGGAACTAAAAAGTGGTTTCTAAGATACACATTGAAGAAATGCTCTTCAAACCCCAAGGCGTATATATATCATTTATGCATTTGCATGCCAGTCAAAAATAATTTTTACTTTTTAGCTTTGATCCCACAATTTAACTAGAGTTTTTAAGATCACTCCCTTTGCATTGCATTATAACAGGAGATTTATCAGTCAGGATAAACTGATGTCCTAGAAACACAGTGCTCGGCACACAACGGTGAGCCCGCTGTTGGGTAGGGACCGTCTCTCTATGTTGCCGACTTGTACTTCCCAAGCACTTAGTACAGTGCTCGGCACACAGTAAGCGCTCAATAAACACAACAATGAATTGAATGAATGAATCAGTTTTCACTTCTCTATGCACCAGAATATATGTATATATGCTTGTACATATTTATTGCTCTATTTATTTATTTATTTTACTTGTACATATTTATTCTATTTATTTTGTTTTGTGAATATGTTTTGTTTTGTTGTCTTTCTCCCCCTTCTAGACTGTGAGCCCGCTGTTGGGTAGGGACCGCCTCTCTATGTTGCCGACTTGTACTTCCCAAGCACTTAGTACAGTGCTCTGCACACAGTAAGCGCTCAATAAACACAATTGAATCAATGAATGAATGAACTGTAATTAACAATACATGACAGGTTCCACCAATTTAACAACTACTATTCAATCACTATTCAGAAGGAATAGCAACCTTCTCTGCCAACCTTCTCCGTGGCCTCTGCATTGGCAGCAAGGGTGGGAAGCAAAGGGAAAGGAGAATGGCTACTGGGCCTGGGCTGCTGCAGCCAGAGGCAAACAAGCGCAGGGAGCCAGTACACTTGGGCAGGCAGACAAAGGGGGGAGAGTCAGTTTATGACTGAGAAAGAGCTGGACTCCAGTGGTAGCAGATGGGCAGAGAATGTGTCAGGGCAGGGAGGAAGGCCAGGGGAAAGAGCAAGAGACAAGAGGAGAGAGGGGGCCAAGAGACTCCAAGGGACGAGGTCCGGACCCGCTGCAGAGAGGCCGGCAAATCACAACCCAACCTGGTCGGAGAGGGTCTCGGAAAATTGTGGAGGAACATGGGGAGAGAAACAGGGAGATACAAGGAAAATTGGGACAGGGAGAAGACGAGGAGACGGGTGGGAAGGGATACACAAAAAGGCCATGATTTTTTTTCCCCACTGGCCTCAGCTTGTTCTGTCAAATGTTAAGGCTGGAAAATCCTAGACTGCCCAGATCTTCTTAGGTTTATGAAATACTTAGCACTGCTATAGCAACATCCACAAGAAATAAAACTCAGTCAAGTCAAATCTCCTAATTATCTGTACATTGTAGACAGAGCTCTCAGGCACTTTTCCCCTTTACTCCAGAGCCATTTCTCCCATTCACCATGTCCTCGGGCTTCTGGTCTGACAGAGAGAGCATGAGGATGTTGGGGAGGGTTCCCTTGGCAATTCCCTTCACGAGGAACTGATGGATTCTCTGTTGCCAGAGGCCGGAACATAGTCCCGTAGGTTGGTTCCCCGTGCCAGGCTGGACAGGGTCAGGGCGAGGATCTCCTCTCTGCCCCATCCTGGCAGTCCAGAGAACCCAAATGGAGAGAGATTTACTGATGAAACTAGGTAACACCAACTGAGTGTGGAGCAACAGAGGGTCCAGCACTTCCCCTTGAAGCAACCTACTAAGGGAAGCTCACTGCACTTGTTCCAGGATGGAAGCTTCCCCCAATCAATCAATCCATCATTGGTATTTATTGAGAGCTTACTGTGAACAGAGTACTGGATTGAGTGCTGCTTGGGAAAGTACAACAGAGCTGGTTCACATGATCCCTGCCCACAAAGAGCTTACCATCTAGAGGGGGAGACAGGCATGAAAAAGCATTACGGATGGAGATGTACATAATTGCTGTGGGGGTGGGGAAAATATCAGGCCCTCGAGGGCCGAGGTGCATGGGCAGTGCAGAAGGGAGGGCAAATAGTATTAAATAGTACTGCTTATGGTACGCGAGCTGACCGCTAATGCCTACCACTTCACTGCCAGAAAAGCTTGCTTATGTTTATTAGTGTTCATTATCCTAGCTCAAATTGCAAACCATCCCCCAATATCAAGTTTCAGAAGGTTCTCTTATTTTGTATTACTGTATAAATGTCGCAGTTATCATCTATTAGGTATTGCGTGGAATCTTGTTTCTTATACATAACCAGAATGATCCTTATCTACTTTTATCCCCTTCTCATTCACTATGAGCACTTAAGCAAGCATCTTCAATCAAACAGAAACTCTTTGGTGTGTGGAAAGGCCTTTAAAGAGTCACTTCTATTGATCTAGTCTTTGCCTTTGGCAAACTCAACCATGGCTCTGTACTGTTTTCTAGGAAAATGATTAAAGCAGAAAAAGACCACAGCAATTCAGACACCTCAGGCACTGACAGCCACAAGAACCCAGACCGTGGAACAAGGTACGATGGTGGTTCCTAGGCCAGGCAAAGACGTGAAGAAGCACAGAGGGCAAGAAGTCAAGTACTTAGTCCAGTGCTCTGCACACAGTAAGCACTCAAATGCCATTGATTATCATTATTATTGTTAATCATATTTATTGAGCACTTACTGTGTGCCAAACACTGTACTAAGTGCTTGGGAGAGTACAATATAACTTCAGACATATTCCCTGCCCACAATGAGCTCACGGTCTAGAGTGGGAGACAGGCATTAATATAAATAGATAAATAAGTAAATAAATAAATTACAGATATGTACATATGTGCCAAGGGGAAGGGAGAGAGGATGAATGAAGGAGCGAATATGAGCGGCGCAGAAGGGAGTGGGAGAAGAGACCAATTGGTTGAAGTAGGGAATGAAGGCTGCTTTGAACTGAGGTGAGGGAGGGGACTCAAGAAAGGGGAAGGGTGAGGGAATCTGTGAAAGCTGGGGGAGGAGGGAAGAGACAGAAGATCTGAAAGGGGATGGGGAAAAGGGTCCTGAGGTTTGGGGACCTGGGCTCGGGGTAGGAAGGAGAGGGAGTTTTGAAGGAGGGCCTAGCAGTTCAGAGGGGATGATGGCTCCAAAAGGTGGAGGGAAGAGAGGAGATGGGGGATGGAATACACTTCAAACGGGGGCGGGGGTGGTGGAAAGGGGCTCAGAGGGGCCTCCAAGGTGGGGAAATGTAGAAGAGAAAAGGGAAAGGATACTCTCCAGCTCTGCTGATTTCAGGGACTGGATTTTGTTTCACTCTTGCAAAAGGCAGGGCTCAAGCATGCCGAAAATACTTTGTTTTTCATTCCCTGACCTGTGGCACCTGAAACGAGCACCTTCCCATGGCTGCGGAGGGCGGGCGTTGGGTGAGGCAGTTGCAGAGGGAGGGAATGGAGGGAAAAGGCAGATATCCTCAGGGCAGCTACATGGGGTAGGGGACTGGGAACGGGACTTTCTGCCACCATGGGGATTTTTGTCTTTGTGACAGTTGTCTGGGAGGGAGAAAGAGGAGATAAGAGAGAAAGGAATGGGGAGAGTGTTTTCTGCTGCAGGGTTTTGGCAGAAATTGTCAGGGGGATGGGAGATCTGGCTCCTTTTTCTCTCCTTGTCCTTTAACTTGGGGGTGCTCAGTTCTGATTCCTCTACTCCTCTCATTTTATACACAGTCTCTTACAGAGTTCACCGGCTACCACCTCTATGTAAATGAATCCCAAATATAATAACAGTAATAATAATAATTATTGTATTTGTTAAGCACTTACTATGTGCCAGGCGCTGTACTAATCGCCGGGTACACGCCTCCAGGCCCATCTTCTCATCGTCTTACAATCCTATAATTACAATCCTATAATTACAATTCCTCCTGCCTCTGGGACACCTCCACTTAGAAGACCTGTCAGCATCTTCACCTCAATCAGTCCAAAATTTTACTCATTTTCCCTCCTCAACTTTCTGTTCTTCCATCATCAACACTACCACCACCATCCTTCCATCCTCCAGGTCCCAGAAACTCACACCCGTTCCTTCATCTTTGATGCCTTTCTGGAATTTATCTCCCATATTCAGTGGTTTCTCTACCCTGTTGGTTGTTCTAAAATATTTCAAGGATCTGCTTCTTCCTCTCCAGAGTTACCACCACCACCCTGCTAGAAGCCCTCATCACCACCTTGTTGACCACATAATAATAATATAACAATAATAATGGCATTTATTAAGCACTTACTATGTGCAAAGCACTGTTCTAAGCGCTGGGGAGGTTACAAGGTGATCAGGTTGTCCCACGGGGGGCTCACAGTCTATCTCCATTTTACAGATGAGGTAACTGAGGCACAGAGAAGTTAAGTGACTTGCCCAAAGTCACACAGCTGACAATTGGCAGGGCCGGGATTTGAACCCATGACCACTGACTCCAAAGCCCGGGTTCTTTCCACTGAGCCACGCTGCTTCATTACAGCAGCCTCATTACAGCCTCTCCTTTCCCCTAGACTGAATACAGCTGTACATCTCTTTGTAAAGTGACGTTTAGAATACATCACTTCCCTGCTCAAAAACCTTCACTGTGTACCCATTTCTTCTTGCACAAGCCTACCAAACCCTGGCTTCAAGGCTTTCCATCAGCCATCCCCCTCTTATCTACCTACTCTCTTTTCCTCATCTGTAAAATGGGGATGAAGACGGTGAGCCCCACATGGGATAACCTGATTACTTTGTATCTACCCCAGCGCTTAGAATGGTGCTTGGCACATAGTAAGTTCCTAACAAATACCAACATTATTATTATTCCTGCTCCAGTCCAGCTTGTGCTCTTCACTTCTCCCACACAAAACCTCTAACCATACCTGGTTGACAACTGCCTCATCTCCAACCAATTATTCCCACTGTTCCCACTCAAATCCACCAAACCATATCCCTCTCTCCTTCAAAACCCTCCCAAGGTGGCAACTTCTCCAAGAAGCAGACCTGGATTAAATCACTCATCTTCCTGGTCACACCACGGCCACCTACCCTAGCAGTCAGGTATTCCATATTTACAATTGCCTCTTTGGATTTTTTGGCAATTGCATCTATCCTATTTCTCTGACCTACTGGCCTCTCTCTTTAGATTGCAAGCGCCTCCAGGGCACAAACTATGCCTTTTATTTATATTTATAATTATAGTATTTATGAAGCACTTGTATGCTAAGCACTGGGGCAGATACAAGATCATTAGATCAGAGAGACCATTTTCTATCAGATGGTCCATTTTTCAGCTGGCCCAGTAATACTGCAATACCAGCCACCCTTGTGTCCAGTATTTTTATTTTTAAACAACCAGCCGTGATACAGGTTTGGTGAATTTCCACAAAGAGCCTTTTTGTGTTTGTTCTTATGATGTCCTTACTTGGGCAATGTAACCTAAGTTACATTTTATCTATCCCTTGCACCCCAAGGAACACGAAAGTGGTTGTCATCTTACCAGTTTCCAAACAATAAATACTTATGAATGGTGCCATAATACACACTGATTTTATGTTTGATACTTTCAAGAGTTATCATTTATTCAAATGAAAAGCAAAGTGGGAGTGGGGGGACACGAAGGAATGTCCAGGGTTCCTTAATTACATTAGTGGCCACCTTAGTGAGCACTAAAATATGTTCCCATGAGATGATTCCTTGACATATCGAGATATCGTTTGGATATGTTCCAAAGCAGGATTAGTCCTCATCTGGCTCAGGGAGCTTACATTTCACCCTACCTGAAGGCAGGTGGGGTGGAGTAGATGACCCAGGATTCTATGTCAAGTAACACAGGCCTAACTGTTGATAGGATGCCAGAGAAAACCAGCGTTAGGAAGATCATCACCAAAAATGGAGAGTTTTCATAAGCCAGTCTAGCAGCACGAACACAAAAGATTGCTCCACTCATCAGAGAAAGGGAAGGAATTCTTCAGAAATGGCAGATCACTTTAGTGATCTCTATAAAACATGTTCCAACACTTCACACAGACCTTATATAAAGCCCAACAGGATTGTAATTAACATCTCCACCTTCCTAGTCACGTCATCCCCTCGGCACTATTTCTTCATTATCCACTTGTTATTGATTAATTTGATGATGATAATAACAATAATAATAATAATAATAAGGGTATTTGTTAAGTGTTTACTATGTGACAAATACTATACTAAACACTGAGGTGGATACAAGATAATCAGTTCAGACACAATCCCTGTCCCTCAGGGAGCTCACAGTCTAAGGGGGAGGGAAAACAGATATTTCACCTCCATTTTACATCCGAGGAAATGGAAGCCCCAAGAAAGTTAAGTGACTTGCCCAAGGTCACACTGCGGTAAATGGCAGAGCTGGGGTTAGAACCCAGGTCCCCTGATTCCCAGGCCCACGTCCTTCCCACTAGGTCATGCTGTTCATTGTTTATTTACATTTAAACCCACACTCAGCTGCTGTATATTCATCAGTTAATGTGTTTGTCTTCATCGTTAGGTTTCATGCTCCTTGGGGTAGGGGGGAGAATAACGCCATCTTTGGCATGCCTCCCAAATACGTATCGCAATGCAATGGACATAACAAGTACCAATGTGACCACCCGGAGTGCACTCTTCTCCCTGTCAGCCATCTTGCAATCTGTGCTGGTGGATACAGGGGGAGTAGGCAAGAAAGTGCGGTTGGCTGGGTGAACGTCATCATCCGCTATTTCCGAAACAGCTCTAAAGCATATCTCTATGCTTCCTAATCATCAGTAGCTGAGCAATGTTCACGCCAAATGGCAAGAGGCAAGAAAACAGTCATCATAGTGTTTATTGAGCACCATTACTGCACTGTCATGGCCTGGGGGGCACAAGGTGCAAGAGATTCTGGCTCAGTGACACTCAGAGTTGTTGATCCTAACTCCCTGACTTCAACTCTAAGGCAACCCTGGAGGGCCTCAATTATCTCCTGAGGACAATAATGATAATAACACGGACCTAGCTCCATCTTTCAAAGCAATCACTAACTCAATAAGTATCATGAAGAGGGACAAAACCGAGCCTTCTTTCAGGTGGTGGAAAGAACTCTTCGGTTTTTGCAAGGGCTTTTCCTCAACCTTTTAGAGTCACTACCTTCAAGAAGAGAGAGAAGGCTAACAGCAGCAACTATCAAGTCACCTCATTGCACTCAGTCGCTGGCACCAGCCTAGCAAGTACACCCCCCCACCATACCTCCAATCAAGCAACAACTATGCACACACGCAATTATTATGTGGGTCTAGGTCACACTGGGTTAACATGACTATGGTGCAATGCTAAGGTCATGTCCAAGGGAAATGTAAATATCACCATCAAAATCTCTAAATGGTATTCAATGACTTACCCAAGAATTTGAGATCATACTAAGACCTGGATTCTGTCAAGTACTCATTTCCATTTCCCCAAGAAGTAGAGATAACTCTCAGTACCTTCGCAAGAGTATGTGCTGATAAGGCAGAAGCAGAAAACTACAAACAAGAAGGTCAGCATGATCTTTAAAGACTACCGGAGAGTTTAACACTGAGCTTGAGACCACATTAGCATTTAACAAAGCAGTGCTAAGTGTTCAATCGACTTTATGACAGACCTGGACCTGCTTTAGCCATCACATCCAAATTGGGGGGCTATTTTAATCAGCAACATCTGTCAGCCATACTACCTACTCCTGAAAAAGTACTCACTGCCAGAAGCAAAATGTGGTTACCTACTTCAATAAATTCTGCCTATAAAAGGCTTGGTAGCAATTCCCAGTAGTTTCCTGGTTTAAGTTTCCATCATGATTTGCTAGAAATGAGGACTTGTATTTTTCGGCTTTGGACTTATTGGGAACAAATTATGCTCGGCATAATTAAGGAGTAATTAGTGAATAAATTACTGAGATGGAAGCCGCAATGTGACCAGGTGAAAATGCTTTCAACGTCATGTAGTCATCTCCTAAGAAATATATTTCTCTTCCCCTCAGACTATCAGAGGGGAATACTACTACTGCTCAGTATAGTATTTGTTTTGTGCTCACTATGTGCCAGGCACTGTACTAATCACTGGAGTAGACACAGTATATGCATATCAGACACAGTCCCTGTCCCACATGGGGCCCACAATCTAAGCTCCTTGTGGGCAGGAATCATGTCTACCACCTCTATTGTATTGTACTCTCCCAAAGCACTTAGTACAGTGTTCTGCGCACAGCAAATGCTCAATAAATACCATGGACAGGAGGGAGAGCAGGTATTTAAACCCTATTTTGCAGATAAGGAAACTGAGGCACAGAGAGGTGAACTGACTTGCCCAAGGTCACGCAGCAGGCAAATGGTGGAGCTGGAATTAGAAACTAAGTCCTCTGACTCCAGGCCTGTGCTCTTCCCATTAGGCCATGCTGCTTCTCAAAGTTAAAAGCACAGACTTTTTTTAGACAAGTGGAGAAAAATAATCAAAGAAAGCCTAACTCTACAAACCTAAGAAAATTGCCTAACTTTTAAAATAATTTGATATCTCATTAAAGCTTGCTAATAAAAATCTATCTGTGATCATTATAGGCTAGCTTTGTAATTTACTTTAAAATCATGAATTTAAGCCCCAAAAGAGATTCATAAGCATGGTTTCCTCCAGTGGTATAATTTAATATTTGCCTAAAGTTATAAAAAAAATGGAAAAAAAATCTAAAGGAAGAGATACAATCAACTACGTATAAGCTAATTATTCTATCAAAAAAGTTCAAAAAAGTTAGGAACCGTCCAAACGTTTTCCATGTTACAATGAATGAAATGCTGACTTAAGAGGCACAACTAAAAATGTATTCGCTTTAAACTGGCAAAATTCCCTTATTTCTCTGTGTTGGGAAACCTGATAAAGTGATTAAATGTACTCATGGGACATTACGTTGAATTGTTAGAGATTAGTTTCCTGGTAACAAGTATAGAACGGTGTGGCTAAACAATAGACTGAACGTAAATTATGTCTATTAAATATGCATTTGAAAAGCCTGTTGAAAAAATTGTTAGATATTCATGCAGTGCAGGCAATACAGAAACCAAAAATATTTTTTTCCTGAATATTACAATAATATCATCAGTAGTGGAACAAGTGCAGCATTGAGCCCCTGGGCAAAGCCCAGGTTGAGGCTTCTGGCCTCCCCAGCATCGGTGAATGTGAGAACGGGGTGGAGGAATGAGGGGTGGCGCTCAAAGGCTCAGGTCTCGGGGTAGGCGCCCGCACACTGGGATCTACTTCACTTCCCACTGTGCAGGCTCCAGCCCAGGACCCAGGCATTTCCAGAGCTACATCAAACAATACTTCACGGCAGAAGACCCATTGGCTGTCCTGAGCAGCTCAACTCCTAAAAGACTGTGGGTGGGCCTCTCAGCACAAAGAATAGGCCTCTTCTGGTAGCCCTATCCCCCATGGGTGTAAAAGGACACGGGAAACCGATCGTGTTCATTTCTTTTTACTAGTCGATGCACCAAGGACTGTCCGCCTATTTTAGAAACGCTATCCCTGGGGACTCGAGTTTTCACCTGAAGTAGCCCTACCCTTCTGCCCATTCCACAGGCCTGTACTCCCACACAGAAATACTCCTTAAGGGCCAAGCTGTCTTTTTCAATGGAGCAGAGAGCTAAGGCAGCAAGTGGAGCAGGTAACAAGAGATATTTACTTGCAAGGCCCTAACATATCATCTGGCTCCTACTTATACTGCCGCTTTTCTTTGCGCTCTCTAGATTTCCTATTTATCTGTCCCCATTTTCTGCCATAATGAAGTACCCCTAGGGCTATGGTAAAAACCCTTTCTAATGACCATAAATTGATTTGGAGGAAGTTTAGGAACTATGTTGCTATTTGGGTGTTTTTTCTAGTGCACCATCCCTTGGGAGCACTAACCCCTAAAGAGTGGAAAAACTTCATCTTATTTCATCTGTAAAATGATCACAAACAAAATCCCCCAAATCTTTCATCTCTGAATCTGAACACTGCATTTGTATTCCATCAAATGTTAAAGGACGCTTACCTTTACAACAGGGTGTCCCCCAGTAGATGCTTTCACTGCTCCTCGGCTACCTTCGGTTTCATAATGTGCTCGGTGATGAGTTTTAGGTTGTATTTCTATTTTAAGTTCACACTGTCCGTAATGAGCTGGTAAAGGCCAGTCTAATGGAGGCAATGAAGAGGTGCTGAAAACAAAACACAAAGAACAGCACCATGTGACTGTGCCTCTCAACATTTCCACACAATGTGAAGTGAAAACTGCATTAAGCAAAACTTGACACTCTCTCTAAAGTAAAATCAGTCGTTTTTAAAACTGCAATTTTTTTTAAATGATGAAAGGGAAAAAAATACTCAAAACTATAACTGCATAATGATGGAGTCAATTATCAGTCATGACTCGGGAAAGAGACCTTGACCGGGATTTTTTTTTGGTAGAGAATACTGCTTCTATTTAACTACAAGGCTTCATTACTGATTTTTTTTTTGTCAGTTTATAATTACGATGTCTAGACCTTTTTCAGTCATATTTCCATGTATTCAGGCTTTCACCATTTTGTGTTTTTTTTCCTTTCCTAGAACAGATACCTTACATTTGCCCTTATTAACCCTATATGTTTCTGACACTTTTCCAACTCACCAAACTCACTTGGAATTCACACACACAGCAAAAATAACAATAGCAATAATAATACTAATACTAATAATACGGGGGGAGGCTATTACACCAGTGACCGTCTGCAATAAGGCATTGTAATTAAAAGGATAATTACAGGCTACCTCAATTTGTAATTAAAGACTTCACCTGGAGCACTGGGGAGTCTGAGTTACTTGTTTTGGTATTAACTCTGATTTGTTAACTCTTCCCCTCTTGTTTGCAATCCATTCTCACTGACTGGCCTTATCTGTCTTAAAAAACCCCTCCCCCTTAGATTGTGAGCCCAGGGTGGGACTGTGTGATCAACCTCCGTGCTTAGCACATAGTAAGTGCTTAATAAATGCATAATCAGCAAATTGATATTTTGCAATACCAAAATATCTAGACTTTAAGCTCATTATGGGCAAGGAACATATCTGCTAATTCTGTTGTACTCTTCCAAGCACTTAGTACAGTGCTCTGTACATAGTACGCACTCAATAAATATGGCTTAGTGGAAAGAGCACGGGCTTGGGTGTCAGAGGATGTGGGTTCTAATCCCCGCTCCGCCACTTGTCTGCTGTGTGACCTTGGGCAAGCCACTTAACTTCTCTATGCCTCAGTTACCTCCTCCGTAAAATGGGGATTAAGACTGTGAGCCCCTCGTGGGACAATCTGATTACCTTTGTATCTGCCCCAGCGCTTAGAACAGTGCTTGCACATAGTAAGTGCTTAACACATACAATAATAATAATAATAAATACTACTGATTAATTGATAGAAAAATGTGACAAAAAAGCCCCAAATAATCCTTTAAGAGGCCTGTGGAGAAAATGGAAAAGATCAAAAAAGGTTAGGAAACAGAATTGACAAATGAAAACAAGCATGTTATTTGGCTGAAAGATGTCCTCATGTCTATAAAAGCGTAAGCAGTCATAGAGAGAAAAGGAGTCCAAGGCTTGCCAATTCCACTCTGGATAAAATACACTCAGTTCTCCTAAAGTACAGGGGCTGCATTCTTGCAGAACCTCATGTTAAGGAAAACTTGTATTGCTGCAGAAGTAGTAACAGTAGCAGCAGTAAAGGTATTTACTGAGCCCCCAGTAGGTGAAATGCACTGTACTAAGTGCTCAGGAAAGTTCAACAAAAGCATGAGATACAGTCACTGTTCACAAGGAGCTGACATTTTAAATGGGAGACCCACATAAAAATATTCACAAATAGGGTAACACTATTCAAACTTCTCCTGGACAGACCTGGGGACACGCAGACACCGCCAATATAAATCTTGAAGTCAGTAACTCTAATTGTAATCTCATGTAAATTTAATTTTTAATTTGTCTATAAACTCCTCAGTTCTTTTAAGATAAAGGAAAATCAGGAAAATGTAATCATCATAGCTAAGAATATAATTCACAGGTAGACTGCAGCATGGCCTAGTGGAGCAGCATGGCCTAGTGGCAAGAGCCCGGGCCTGGGAGTCAAAGGTCATGGGTTCTAATCCCAGCTCCGCCACTTGTCTGCTGTGTGGCCTTGGGCAAATCACATAACTTCTTTGTGCCTCAGTTACCTCATCTGTAAAATGGGGATTGACACTATGAGCCCCACGGGGGACAATCTGATTA
Source organism: Tachyglossus aculeatus (assembly GCF_015852505.1). Taxonomy (NCBI): domain Eukaryota; kingdom Metazoa; phylum Chordata; class Mammalia; order Monotremata; family Tachyglossidae; genus Tachyglossus; species Tachyglossus aculeatus. The sequence goes on along the minus strand of NC_052101.1, from coordinate 86,075,476 downwards.
CCTTGTATTTACCCCAGCACTTAGAACAGTGCTTGGCACATAGTAAGCACTTAACAAATACCATAATTATCATTATTATTATTATTACAGCAGCTAACTATAACTGGATTTGCTACTATGTAATACCTTCTGAAAATAGTTGAGATTTTCCTCTCCAGTCACCCTGTGATCCTAGAGCCAGAAAGCTGGGATTTTAAGATAAAATATATTTTTAATGAAATCTATTGTTGTAAAGTCACTAAGACTTCGAGAAGCAGCATAGCATGGTCCAGTGGAAAAAGCATGGGCCTGGGAGTTAGAGCATCTGGATTCTAATCCCAGGTCCGCCACTTGCCTGCTGTGTGACTGGACAAGTCAATTTACTTCTCTGTGCTTCAGTTTCCTCATCTGTAAAATGGGGATTAAATACCCACTCTCCCTCTCATCTAGACTATGAGGCCCATGCAGGCCAGGAATTTTATCTAACCTGATTATCTTGTACATACCCCGGTACTTAACACACAGTAAGCACGTAACACATCACAAGTATTATTATTATTATTTTCATTATCATCAAGAGTAGGGTATTACAAGTCTTCTCCTGAACATCCTGTTCTCCTGGCTCATGTCATCAACAGTGTGTTTCCCTCATTTCAGATTCCTGGAGAAAAATTGAGACATCAGGGAAGCTGAAGAGGAATTAAAACGTCACTGCAATTATGAGAGTCGACATCTTTTTGTCATGTTGTTCTAGCAAATCAATCCATCTGCCTATTATCATTTGGTTAATGAAATTTTAAGTTAATGTCTGGGAAGTAAATCATTGTGAGGAGTTTCCTGATAACTTGCATTCATGGAGAAAAATACCTAAATACTTTCAGAATAATGTACATAAAATTTACATCATAGATGCTTTCTATAGCAAAGGAAATAGTGAAAGCAATGAAAATAATCAGTTTAGGAAACTAAAAGGCAATTCATGTTTCTAACTATGGAATGCTGAGTGACTTGCCACTAAGATTATCCATCTTCAGAAAGTTGGACTTGGGTGATAAAAAGGGTCAATTTAAGAAGCTTTTGTGGATATTTTGGGGAAGGCAAGTAACTGATCCACTAAATCTTAATATAAACTACCACTTTTAATCTGATTCAAGTGAAAACTGCTACTATTTGGCCAAACCCAAACCTTAATATGGCCAAACAACGACAGAGCCCAAAAATGCTTAAAACACAGGGATTCCAATAAATGATTAACTTACTTTTTTCTATTCAGTTGAAGACTTTATTTACAAGAAATCAGTGCAATATTAAGAATCCTTTGGGGGGAATCCCTCAATATTCAAAGAAAACCCCATTTTCACAGAAAAAAGTTAATGGCATGGTTTATTTTTTCCTATAGTTTGACTACGAAATCCTTTGCTGCTTAGCTTCTCTTACCTAAAATTCTAACAGAATCAAATCGGTGACATAATTAATAATAATGATTTTTTTTGTTAAGCGCTTACTATATGCCAAGCACTGTTCTAAGTGCTGGGGTAGATACAAGGTAATCAGGTTGTCCCACATGGGGCTCACAGTCTTAATCCCCATTTTACAAATGAGGTGGCTGAGGCACAGAGAAGTCCACACACGCAAGTCCAATTTCACAGCCAAGGAGCACTGGTAAGACACTATAATTGCCCTCAAGACCTTCATTTTGGTCAGAATTATTCTTTTTCAATGGTATTTGTTAAGTGCCTACTATGTGCCAGGCGCCATGCTAAGCGCTGGGGTTCACACAAGCCAATCAATCAATCATATTTATTGAGCGCTTACTGTGTGCAGAGCACTGTACTAAGCGCTTGGGAAGTACAAGTTGGCAACATATAGAGACAGTCCCTACCCAACAGTGGGCTCACAGTCTAGAAGGGGGAGACAGAGAACAAAACCAAACATATTAACAAAATAAAATAAATAGAATAGATATGTACAAGTAAAATAGAGTAATAAATATGTACAAACATATATACATATATACAGGTGCTGTGGGAAAGGGAAGGAGGTAAGACGGGGGGATGGAGAGGGGGACGAGGGGGAGAGGAAGGAGGGGGCTCAGTTTGGGAAGGCCTCCTGGGTCCAATCAAGTTGGACCCAGTCCCTGTCCCACATGGGGCTCACAGTCTAAATCCCCATTTTACGTACTAGGAAACTGAAGTCCAGAGAAAGGAAGTGACCTGCCGAAGGTCACACAAAAGACACGTGGTGGAGCCGGAATTAGAACCCTGGTCCTTCTGACTCCCAGGCACGTGCTCTATGCACTAAGCCATGCTGCCTCTCTATCTGGATGAAATATTGGTGCCACACTGTTGATCTTCCAAAGGACAGCCTAACCTTCTTCCTTCAGTTTTCTACCTGTTGACCAATCAATCAGTCGTAATGTACTGAGCATTGTACAGAGCACTGTACTGAACACTGCGGCACAGCAAGTGTACTAAGCATTTGGGAAAGCACAGGCAAGAGAATAGGTAGATACAATTCCAGCCCACATAGAACTTACCGTCCATGGGGGCGGGGGATGGATATTAAAATAAATTAGAGATGCAGAGTGTACTCCCATCCCAGCATCACACCTGGAGAGTTTCCAATACTCTACCAGTCTCGGCTATGGGAGGGAGAGTCGAGCAGAGGCATATCCATTCCACTCCTAGCTTGGGCAGTGGCTAGCGAGTGGAAGGCAATCTGCTACATGTCAAAACTCACCTGTGCTGGGCAGCAGCGGCCCAGGAGAGAGTCGAGGGTGGAGACAAGTTTACTGCGCAGAAGGCGGCGATGGTAAACCACTTCCGTATCTTATCAATAAAACTCTATGGATACACTACCAGAACGACTGCAAATGGACAGCGGGGCATTCTGGGACAGATGTGTCCATGGAGTCGCTAGGAGTCGGAGACGACGTGACAGCGTACAACAAGATGGAGTATATGGATATTCACTTAATTGCTGTGGGGTGAACATCAAGTGCTTAAGGGGTACAGATTCGAGTGCATAGGTGAAAGGGGGAGGGCAGGAAATGAGGGCTTAGGGGACGGAGGAGATGTAATTTTAAAAAGGCTTTGAAGGTGAAGAGAATAGTGATCTGTCGGGACATGAAGGGGACAGTGTGCTGCTTGGGAAACAGAATTCTAAGGCAGCCTTCAACATTGTGTCACCAATTATGGTCTTGCCAGGAGCAGGTTGGTACATAACCTGAGTCGTCTCCAGGCTAATCGTCTGTCCACAGAGCTATGCTAATTCTGAAAAGTGGTGTATCATCACCTGCATTTCTTTCTGGGTGTGTGGGCTTCTAGAGCTCAGTCACCAATATAGTCACCTATATTCAAAGACTGATTCAAAGACTTTACTTTAGGTTAAGAGAATTTCCCAGAAGATCAGAATGGCTTCCAGATTCTTTCCTACATCCCTGAGGTAAGACTACATGGAGTAAATTGACCAAGGCTCGACTAAGGACCCAGCCCTGCTTTGCTCTGTCCGAGATGGGAAAAGGTTTCAACATGACCCTTTCCGTTCTGATGGGACCAGCCATACCACTGGAGAGCAATCTCAGAATCTCTATAAACTTTTCCAGGCAGCCAAACTTTCGGAGTAATTGCCAGAATTCAGGTGTACTGATGTAATCGAATGTTTCTGTACAGCTAACAAACACCACGTAAAAGTCCTGATGCTGTTCCTTCTGCTCCTTTTAGATCTGATATGTAGCACAGATCAGATCAGCTGTGGCTGAGGCCACACTGAAATTTGGTGAGTGAATGGTTGATCAATTACCCAGACTCCGGCCAGGATCTTGCTAGCAATGGAGAGCGTTGAAAATCCACAATAGTTGCCACAAGTCGGCTCTCATGCCTTCTTGAAAACGGTCACGTCAGGGGCATCTTTTAAATCTTCTTGTATTTCCTCACAAGTCCATACTCTGAGAAAGAACCTGTGCAGGAGTATGAGCTAGGCACCCCCATCTCATCGGCTATGCCTTCAGAACTGGGAACTTGGCCGTTATTCACGGCTCTAACCGGTAGAAGTGGCTTCATTATGTGTTGAGGTGAAAGGCATGTAGTCACATGGTGGGGCAAGGAGTCTCATCCTCAGAAGCCGGGGGAAGGAATGTTAGAAACACTGTTACCAGCTCTTCAAGAAACCCTCCCTGTGGCCAGGTGGAAAGAGCGCGGGGCTGGGAGACCTGAGTTCTAATAACAGCTCTGTCATTACCCTGCTATGTGACCTTGGGAAAGTACTTAACTTCACCTGACCTCAGTTTACTCATCTGTAAATGAAAATAAAAACCTGCTCACCCTCCCCTTGTAAAAGCAGCATGGCTTAGGACTCAGAGGACATGGGTTCTAATCCTGGCTCCGCCCCTTGTCTGCTGTGTGACCTTGGGCAAGCTGCTTAACTTCTCTGTGCCTCAATTATCTCATCTGAAAAATTGGGATTGAACACTGTGAGCCACACGTGGGACAACCCAACTACCTTGTATCTACCCCAGCGCTTAGAACAGTGCATGGCACATACTAAGCGCTTAACAAATACATTATTATTATTATTATTAGACTGTGAGCCCTGTGTGGGACAGGGACTTGTATCTACTCCAGTGTCTAGCATCTAATAAGCACTTAATTCCCTTATAATTAATATATAGTGAGGCTGTGAGGTGTATTAATTTTCCAGGACAACTTTCGGCTACCCTTACTAATGGAAGACAAGAATAAGTAACACAAGGTAGAAGCAGAGACTTAAAAATCCACATACTGAGAAATACAAAATTGAAGGTATCACATAACAATAGTTACTCGATGACTCCTTCTCAGAGAAAAATACCAATTTTCCTTAGTTTTGAGGCTTGCGGTGTGGCTCCCTTTTACAAATAACAGTAAATCCCTAAAGCCTGAGGGTTGCTGTTTTTTATGGTATTTGTTAAGTGCTTACTATGGCCCAAGCACTGTACTAAGCACTGGGGTAGATTCAAGATAATCAGGTTGGACACAGTCCCTTTCCCATAGGGGCTTAGAGTCTTCATTCCCATTTTACAGATGAAATAACTGAAGCATAGAAAAGTTAAGGGATTTGCCCAAGGTCATCCAGCAGGCAAATGGCGGAGCCAGGATTAAAACCCAGGTTCTTCTGACTCCCGGGCCCATGGTCTACCCACTAGGCCACATTGCTTCTGAGGTTCTGTGAGTCACCGTAGGAAAGTCACTACCACAGACCATATTATTCATTCAATCGTATTTATTACTTATCGTAATATTACAATCGTAATATTACTTATTAGTCATGAGTTAAATGTTCAAAGAATGCCCAGTGTTTCTAAATCACTAGACACATGTAATGGTATAACAATTACGAATTACATTGTTAAGAGACTCATTATTCAATGTTATAATTCAACAAATTAAAGGCTTTATAACCAAGTGAGTATTGCTACATTCATTAAAGGTATTTACTTCAAGATTACATTAGGGCAAAGCATTTTAGCAGCTACTACTAAAAATGGATTGCAAGTAAATTTGAAAGTCACATTTCTTTCATTTTAGATTCAATTACAACCTAGACTGAAGTTCAGTTTACTCTGCTTTCCTGCTCTCTCATGAAATTCCCAACTGTATAATGGGAGCCATGTACCCCGAGCCAACCTGGGGAGGTTTGGAAAAGCAAAGCAAAGCCAAAGGGTCGGCTCCTTCTATTCCACCCTTATGGCTACCGCCCTCCTTCAAATCCTCATCACCTCCAGGTGGATTACTGTATCAGCCTCCATGTTGCTTTTCCTGCCTCAAGCCTCTCCCTTTTTAATCTATTCTACATACAGCTTCTTAGTCCATCTTCTTGAAAGACTGTTTGGAGGACATCATTCCCCTCCTCAGTAATCACCAATGGCTACCCATTTCTCTTCACATAAAACAAAAACTCTTAGTACTTGGGAGAGTACACCAGAGGGTTTTGAATTTAATGAACTCAGCAGAACTTGAAACTCAGCATAGCCTAATGGAAAGAGCGTGGGTCTGGAAATCGGAGGACCCTGGTTCTAATCCCACTCCGCCACTTGTCTGCTATGTGACCTTGAGCAAGTCACTTCACTTCTCTGAACCTCAGTTACCTTATCTGTAAAATGGGGATGAAGATTGTGAGCCCCATGTGTGACATGAACTGTGTCTACCCTCATGAGCTTGTATCTACCCTAGCACTTAGTACAATGCATGGCCATATAGCAAGAGCTTAACGAATACCATAATTTTAAAAAAAACCCACAAAAAAATCCCTCGAGAGCAAAGCATAAACCATCTATTAGACTATCAGGTAGATAATTTTAGAAAATTTGAATTTGTAAGTATCATTATTAGTCTGCCAATTAAGACCCTCAACATTCTGGTGCAAGTTTCCAAATTCTAGACTAGAAGAGTAAGATGGTCTAAACACTGTCCCACTTAAAAATCAAGGGAACGGGATTAGATGTCCTGGTAATTCTTTCCAGTCCTGTGATTCTAAATTTTATTTTTCCTCAAGAGTTTTTTTATCCTAATTACTTTAATTAGAAATCAGAAGTTTACTCCTTCCCCCTTTTCCCCACCCAACCCTTAATCCTATATGTGGAAAAATTCTGCAATGGAATGCTAGCTGAAAGGCATGAGCCAGCACAAGAGCCTCAGCACTATCTGCCTGGAAGGAAAGGAGGGGACAAAACTGCACTCACAAATTTGGCCTGCTACCCACTTTATGGAAAATTCTACTTTTCCTACTAAGCATCCTGTAATTTCCAAACCTGCAACAACATAAAACTCCAAATTGAAAGTCCCCCGCCCGCCCCCCCCCACCCCCACCCACTTCATCATTTGGTTGCTACTAAGAGAAATTAGTAAGGAACACTGCACCTTGGCCATTATGTATAAATTAAGCACAACTAAAATGACAACACTGCTGCATAACATACAGGCAGGAAATACCCTGTTTTTGACCCACTTACCGAAATATAGGTGTATGGCCAGGCTTTGGTTTGTTCCAAGTGAAATGTGATGGAACAGAGAGAAACTGGTCTCCGGACAAATCTTTCTTCAGTGATGGTTGAGCTCCAGAGCTGTCATCTAGTGAAGTTTCTAGGGATGGTGACAGACTACCTTGGTCATCTGAACAGAGATCGATTTTTCCAGATAAAGTGGCAGTCCGATCCTCGGAGGTCTTTCTTGTTTTAAGAGGGATATCGGTCTCCGGACAGCACTGGAACTGGGAAAGTGAAGGACTAAGGCCTGGAACACTGTGGAGAGACGTACTTAGCCACGTGTCTTCTGTTATGCTCCCCCTCGGAGAGTGACCTGGAGAAGGGGTCGGAGAATGATGAGGTGAGAGTGAACCAGCGTAACAAATCTCAGCACTGGAGTGTCGTCGCTTCCCACAAGGGGAGGTGGGTCTTGAGGAGGGCCTTGATGTCGGTCTGGGGCTAAGCCAATTTTCATCAGTGATACTAGTTCGAGGAGAATGACAAGGAGACTGCCTCGGTGATAAGGAGTGCCCAAACCCATACTGCTGCGGCCAAGACTCATCGTTTGGACAGCCTCTTGGAGAGCCACCGGGAGAAGCTATAGGAGACCCGAGGGTAAATCTGGCAGCAGCTTCATTCAGCTCGGACTCCACGTCATCGTAAACGTGAGAGAGAGACTCACAAGAAGAAGCATCGGAGAACCAACTCCGAGAAGAAATGCTGCTGGCAGGACTGGGACTAAGGGACGCTTCCCTATATGATGGCTCAAGGGGAAGGTAGAGATGGTCCCGAGAAGGCCTCTCCAGGTAATCATTTTCTGGACCGTTTGAATGTAGTTCGTCTTCATTAGCCTCTATTCCTTGATGACAGTTAGGAGAGATGGATGTGATTTGAATGCTAGGGCACTCAAAAGGCTTGGAGGCTCCAAGCGGACTGTATTTAGATTCGGGAATCTCACACGTTCCTTCATAGTTTTTGTGACCTTGCAGCTGGGGAGGTGGTGACAAAGCTGAGGAGTGTGGCTGCAGTCCATGGCATGGGATACAGATTGGCTGGTTCACTGCTGATGAAGGCTGGTCTACATTAAAAATGTAGATCGATGCACAATCATCTGGTTCGAGATCTGGGCATGGGGGTGGGGTGGAGAAACAAAAGAAAAAAAGGGTAAAGAAATTAACAAGATCAGACACTTGAAACGTTAGGACAGTTAAGTAGGAGATGAGAAGCAGTCATATTGACAGCTCTAAATTAACACGTAAAAGTAAAAAAAAAAAAATCATCCGGCCTGTGAGCATTTAGTCATGTTCCTCAATGTGCAAATAATCCACGCTCAAACCAGGGATTTAGGACAAGCTACTCCAAAACTCTTCCATTAAAAGTAACTGCACCACCTTCCTACCAGAATGACTCCAAAGCTTCGATAAACTGTATTACCATTTCCAGACCTAGAGGATGCACTAGGCACTACACTTCATCATTAATGTGCATGTGTAGGGAAAATAGTTTTACCACCCAATCTACTGTACAGATTTTGCAGTCACTCCAGTCACACAAAGGCTACATTCCGAGATGAAGTTAATACATTTCCACTGACATGAGGAAAAGCTCCCACCTTTTGTGCAATGCACATCTCTCCTCCAGTTCCTGATACTACAGGGAGCTTTGAGGGTAAAAACATGAAATATTTCCAGCCTAGAACATTTGAACAAAGACAAAACACGGGGTAATTATGACTCCTAGGGATACATCTCTTTTAAATTTCTCCCAGACACATTTTACTTCCTCATTTTCCCCCACTTCTTTCTGCACTCCTCCCCCCTTCTTTCTTTCTTGCTGCCTTTGCTCTATCCCCTTTTTTCACTTGCTTCCTCCATTCCTCTAAATTTCCTACCCTGTCCCACAAGAATCTCCTACCCTCTCTCTGATTCAGAGGAAAACCAGCAGCACTATGACATCTCTAACTCTTCCCTCAAGCCCAACTGGCCACCTTCCTCACTGCCCTCTCTTGTTAGTTCAGTGTTCTGCACACAGTAAGCGTTCAATAAATGCCATTGATTGATAGATTGATCTGTTTACTTAACCTGCAGAGAGGCAAAAGGGGTAAGATGGCAGAAGGTCAGGTACTCTACCTCCCCAAAAAAGTGGGAAGGGCTGGAGAAACTGCCTGCTCTTCTTCCCACCTCCCTAGCGAACAATGTGGCTGCAAGCAGCAGCTTGGATTTCCCACTGCTTGTGCTTTGCCCATCTTCCAATCTGGTTCGGACCAGGATCAGGTGCTACGATGCACTGGAAACTACTGCTGAAGATGACAACACCTGACTGACAAAAGCAAATCAAAAACATTTTTTCCACACATAAAACTGGGCTTTTCAGAATGGTTGCATCATGGATCGGCCCACAGTTCATTCATCATTCATTCAATCGTATTTATAAGCTCTTATTGTGTGCAGAGCACTGTAAATGCTTGGGAGAGTACAATGCAACAATAGACACATTCCTTGCCTACAAAGAGCTTAAAGTCAAGAGTGGGGGGGGACAGACATTAATATAAATGAATACATTACAGCTGTGTACATAAGTGCTGTGGGGGTGGAAAGGGGGAATCGACAAAGGGAGCAAGTCAGAGTGACACAGAAGAGAGTGAGAAAAGAGGAAGGGGGGCTTACGGAAGGCCTTCTAGAGGAGAGTTAAAAATCAACACACACTAGCATTATAAAATCACATATGGAACGAAAAAAAATTTTTAAAGACAAGCCACAATCTAATAATGATAATAATTATTGTTATGGTATTTGTTAAGCGCTTACTATGTGCCAAGCACTGTTCTAAGCGCTAGAGTAGATTATCATCATGCTATTTATTAACCGCTCACTACATGCCAGGAATCATGCTTAGCACTGGATAATTAGACCAGACGCAGGCCCTGACCCACAATCTAAGAGATGGGGAATGCAGGTAACAACTCCGCTTTACCACTTTACCAATGAAGTTCGTCAAAAAAGGTTCAGATGCATTGGCTGGCAATAAAATCCATGCTGCATTATCAGAGGGGAAGTTAGGGATGTTAGGAGGTACAATCATTATACTATTCCACCAAGTATCTATGCTAGCACACTGGGTTGGTTGGACTGATGATCTGACCCAATATTCTTAGACTGTGAGACCCTGGAGGGCCAGGGACCCTGTCTAATTCTCATCCATGTATTCTTTCCCAGTGCTTAGTACAGTGCTTTGCATGCAGTAAGCACTTAATAAACACTATTATTATAAAAACTAGACTGTGAGCCCCTTCTAGTCTATGAGCCTGTTGTTGGGTAGGGACCGTCTCTACATATTGCCGACTTGTACTTCATTCATTCAATTGTATTTATTGAGCGCTTACTGTGTGCAGAGCACTGTACTAAGCACTTGGGAAGTACAAGTTGGCAACATAGAGAGACGGTCCCTACCCAACAGTGGGCTCACAGTCTAGAACGGGGAGACAGAGAACAAAACAAAACTTATTAACAAAATATAATAAATGGAATAAATATGTACAAATAAAATAGAGTAATAAATACATACAAACATATATACATATATACAGGTGCTGTGGGGAGGGGAAGGAGGTAATTAATCAATCAATCAATCGCATTTATTGAGCGCTTACTGTGTGCAGAGCACTGTACTAAGCGCTTGGGAAGTACAAGTTGGCAACATATAGAGACAGTCCCTACCAAACAGTGGGCTCACAGTCTAGAAGGGGGAGACAGAGAACAAAACAAAACATATTAACAAAATAAACAGAATAGATATGTTCAAGTAAAATAAATAGAGTAATAAATATGTACAAACATATATACATATATACAGGTGCTGTGGGAAAGGGAAGGAGGTAAGACGGGGGGATGGAGAGGGGGACGAGGGGGAGAGGAAGGAGGGGGCTCAGTATGGGAAGGCTTCCTGGAGGAGGTGAGCTCTCAGTAGGGCCTTGAAGGGAGGAAGAGAGCTAGCTTGGCGGATGGGCAGAGGGAGGGCATTCCAGGCCAGGGGGATGATGTGGGCTGGGGGTTGACAGCGGGACGGGAGAGAAAGAGGCACGGTGAAGAGATTAGTGGCAGAGGAGTGGAGGGTGCGGGCTGGGCTGTAGAAGGAGAGAAGGGAGGTGAGGTAGGAGGGGGCGAGGTGATGGAGAGCCTTGAAGCCGAGGGTGAGGAGTTTCTGCCTGATGCGTAGGTTGATTGGTAGCCACTGGAGATTTTTGAGGAGTGTGCTACTGTGTGCTCTGCACACAGTAAGCGCTCAATAAATATGATTAAATGAATGAATGAAACACAATTACTACTACCACCCATAATGGCATTATTTATATTCTTAATTTCTGGTCTAGCTATTCTCTCCTAGAGAGAAAAATCAGTTAATCAGTGATGCTTAGAGCGTGCAGGGCACTGTACTCAGCGCTTGGAAGAGTACAATACAAGAGTTGGTAGATGAGTTCCCTGCCTCAAAGGAGCTTACAGTCTAAAGAGGGAGAAAGACATTAAAATAAATTACGGATATGGAGGGAAGTGTTGTGGAGCTGAGGAAGGGGGTGAATATCAAGTGCTTAAAGGGTACAGATCCAAGGGCACAGGTGACACAGAAGGGAGAGGGAGTCAGGGAAAGCCTCTTGGAAGAGATGTGATTTTAATAAGACTTTGAAGGTGGGTAGAGTGGTGGTCTCTCATTTATGAAGGGGGAGGGAGTTCCAGGCCAGAGAGAGGACATGGGGAAGGGGAGGGGTTGACAGTGAGACAGACAAGATGTGAATAGGTGTACAGTGAGTAGCTTGGCATTGAAGGAGTGAAGCGTGTGGGCCGGGTTGTAGTAAGAGAGCAGCGAGGTAAGACAGGAGGGGCAAGCTGAGACAAAGCCATTCTTTGATCATCCACCTCTAAATCCTGGTTTTGGCTTACTCTCTGTGCTTCCTTGGATCCGCAGTCGCAGGCCAGTAGGCTCTGCAAATGAAACTTGGCCATTGGGGATAGGCTCCTGGTGCTGGCCCCGGGGACCCCACTTCACACGCAACCCCATCCACCGTATAAGACCACACGATAAGCAGTGCAAAGTTTTGCAATGAAATCTGGGGGGCAGAGGGGGGGAGAAAGTATATTCGCGAACATTTTTTCCCCTCGATTTCCAAACTCTAATCCATTGTGTAATCTGACACACTTTTACGAACTACTAAAAATGGTACTCTCGATCAATTAATGGGATCTGAGCACTTACTGTGCGCAGAGCACTTTAAGAACTTGGGAGAGTGTAATACTACAGAATTGGTAGGCACGATCCCTGCCCACAAGAAGCTTACAGACTAGAAGAGGAGACAAATGTCAAAATCAATTAGAGGGGGATACGTATGTAAGTGCTGGGGGCATTGGGGAGGGGTGAACATCCACATATTTAAGGGGAACAGACTCAAGTGTGAGGGGATTCATTCATTCAATTGTATATATTGAGCACTTACTGTGTGCAAAGCACTGTACTAAGTGCTTGGCAGAGTACAATATAACAACAGACACATTCCTGCCCACAATGAGCTCACAGTCTAGAGGGGATCAGTGTGGCACAAGGAAGGATACAAGCCTAGAACTGTTTTGATGAAATATCTGCTTCAAGGGAATGGTTTTGCCCTTCTTTGTAACAACTTTACCTCCCAAAAATAAGAGGAAAAAAATTAAAATAAAAGCAGACACAAGAAGTGTTTTGGTGGGATAACTGTTTGCTTAACCGGATTTCCAATGATGATCGTGAATTTTCCAGCCATAATTTCATTTATGGTTTCCGAAATCGAAACACAATTCGCGCTTACTCGTGGAGACAGCTTGAAATCTGCCTGCACTCTAACACCAAGGACCAGAGAAGTCACTAAGAATACCCAGATGGACCCTGCTTCCCCACAATCCCCAACTTCCGTGGGAAGAGGGCAAAAAGTTAGCTAAAATTAGTCCATCTCTCTCTCCAGAAGATTGGGGCCATCTGGGAGAACTCCAGAGGAAGGGGAGAACCTAATCCTATTTTTCAAACGGGCTTAACCGCGCATCATTCATGACAATCTCTCAGGATATAATCCCCCTACAAAGGCAAAACATAACCTGCAGTGGTTTTCTTCTTTTTTTTTTTGGCTCCGCAGAGCACAGTGAACAAGCGTGAGTGAATTTAATGGCTTACTAGTTATTCAATGGTTAAAAACTACAAAGGGAAAATGTCTCATGGATGTGTGCACGAACATAACATTACTTAGAGAAACAAAGGAAAGAATCTGAATCCATGCCAATAAATTAAGGTCGCTGACTCAGATCGCTATGAACATAATCACTTAAATTGGCAGATGAATAAAAAGGAGCCAAATGTAGTCTTAGTACAGGGAACACATCTAATATTGGTTTACTTCAGCTAATGTTTGGATGCCGCTTAAGAGCCCTGACAGAGCACAAGGGTACTTAGCATTATTTGGACTGAAGTTCGGCTCTAGCCAGAGTCAGCCAACTCATTTATTCAAGATACAGTAAATGAGTACCTGAGAATGTATTACCCCAAAACGCAAATAATTGACAGAAAATGCAAATTAGGGTCTGATACATAATGTACGATATTCCCTTTTAAAATGCTAGGTGAACTATTGATGCTTGATGAGATTATTTTTAAAACTACAAAACCAAAAACACTGAACAGTTTAAAAATAACAATACAATTATTGTAAAGTAAAATCATAACCAAAAGAAGGAACTCTTCTCATTGAGCTGGCGATGAAAAAAACACCAACAGCCCAATAAAAATGACATGACTAAATCCATATGATACTCATGAATCTCAATTTCTTTTCTCTTCTGCTTCACTACTGGTAGATATGTTAATGACTGGAGAAATCACCTGCTAGATTATCAACTCCTTGAAGGCAAGGATCGAGTCTTCTAAATCTGTGGTACTCTTCCAAGCACTCAGTCACAACAACAATCACTCAATAAATACTACTGATGGACTGATATCAAAAACTTATTCACTTTCGCCAAGAAAATAATGGGTCTGAGATTCCCCAAAGGGAAGGGGGAGGCTTGAAGAATGGAGCAATTCCTTCTTGACAGTAAAAGGAGGAAGCCCAACAACATGAGATAAATCAATGGTGTCTGAGAGCTTACTATGTTCAGAGCACTGTACTAAGTGCTTAGGAGAGTACAATACATCAGATCTGACAGACACATTCCCTACCCACAATGAGCAATAATAATAATAATGGTATTTGTTACACCCTATGTGCAAAGAACTGCACACCGGATCCCATATGGGGCTTATAGTCAAACTAAGAGGGAGAGAAAATAGTAAATCCCCAGAGAGAAAGTATTGAATCCCCATTTTACAAATGAGGGAATTGAGGCACAGAGAAGTTTAGGTGACTGGCCTGAGGTTACACACCAGGTAAGTGGTGGAGCTGGGATTAGAACCCAGGTCCTTCGACTCATAGTCCAGAATTCTTTCCATTACACCAGGCTGCTTCTCATTCCACTACTCACAAAATAGTCCCTGTGCCTCATTCTTGTCTGTCCCTCTGCTTGGATCTGTATTCTTTGTGAAACTGGTATTCACCCCACCCTCAGCACCACAGCACTTATGTACATATCTGTAAGTTATTCCTATAAATTATGTCTCCCCCTCTAGACTATAAGCTTGTTGGGGGCAGGGGACACGTCTACCAAATCTTTGTATTGTACTCCCCGAAACAGTACAGTGCTCTGAAAACAGTAAACACTTAATAAATACCACTGATCAATTTCACCAACTTCAAAGCCCTTCTGAAATCACAGTTCTTCCAGGAAGCCTTCGACGATTAATTTCTAATTTGCTCATAATAATAATAATAGTAATTGTGGTTTTTGTTAAGCGCTTACTATGTGCCAGACACTGTACTAAGCACTAGGGTGGATACAAGCAAATCAGGTTGGACACAGTCCCTGTCCCATCTGGGGCTCACAGTCCCAACCCCCATTTTATAGATGAGGTAACAGGCACAGAAGTGACTTGCCAAAGGTCACACAGCTATATGCCCCTTAAATTGCCACTTGAGCACTTCCATGCCACCAAAACTTTTGGGTATTTACACTTTCCCCACTCCCCCAAATATTATGTACACCTCTTTATAATCAATCGAATCAATGGAGTGCAGAGCACTGTACTAAGCACTTGGGAGAATACAATATAACAGAGTTGATAGACAAATTCCCTGCCCACAGCGAGCATATTCCATTACCACCTCCTTTCTGTAATTCATTTTCATGCCTGTCTCCCCCACTACACGGTAACCTTCTTGGAGGCAGGGATTGTCCTGCTTACTTTACTCTCCCAAGTGCTTAGTTCAGTGCTGTGCACACGGTAGGTGCTCAAAAAATACCACTGATTGACTGATTACTTTGCCTCCACTGTTTTACAGGCAGGAGGGAGGGGAGGATGGAAAGGGGTAGGTGGGGGGGTTGTAGAGGGAAAACATAGCTGGCCCAGCACTTGGATTTGGAAAGGAATCAAAGAAGGAGCCAAGATGGTATCTCCACCTCTTGCCTACTGCCAGTTGGGGCTGGAGTTCCTTCAGGGGCTTGGGGTTTGAGCTCTAGAGCCACACAACATCATCACTGGCCCAGATACCAGACTTGTGCAATCCAGTGGGGCAGGTAATCAAATAGGGATGAGGCAAGTGGGCAGACAAAAAGGGAGCCACTCGTATCCAACCTGGTGCCCAGTAAGGCTTAAAGGGGGAGTGAGGAGTGGGGAGGAGGCTCCACCTTTGGTACTTTTTCCTTCCCTTCTCTTCCTCCTCCTTCCATTCCCCTTTTCCCCCTCAAATCTCTCTGATGGACAGAATGCGCTTTGGGCTTTTCCCATCCCTCAGTTCTGCCCCTCCACGGTGCTATCAATAGGCCCTCGGCAGTCTGCAGAGACCAAGGAGGCTGCTGGCGGGCCTGCCAGAACCTCTGTTAAAAGTGTGGACTCCTGGGCCAGTTAGCAAGTACAGGTGAGTAAGCACTGACAAAACCTCCCTTGTCTGCATAGCCCCAAACTAGCACTTTATAATTTCACCATGTTAAATGGAACAAAAAAAAAAAATCAGTAGCAAATTACTCTATTGTTAACAGGATAACGAGACATAAGGGCCATGTCTAATTCCCACCCGCGTATTCTCTCCGAGAGCTTAGTAGTGCTCTGCACACAGTAAGCACTTCGTAAAGCCTATTACTACTACTACCTCATATATAAGCTAATTCTGTTATTTTTTTCAGTGACTCATAAGCTTTGCTCTATACAGATATGGCCAAAGTTT
Organism: Tachyglossus aculeatus; assembly: GCF_015852505.1. Taxonomy (NCBI): domain Eukaryota; kingdom Metazoa; phylum Chordata; class Mammalia; order Monotremata; family Tachyglossidae; genus Tachyglossus; species Tachyglossus aculeatus. The sequence goes on along the minus strand of NC_052101.1, from coordinate 86,059,172 downwards.
CATGTTTATGAAATCTGTGTTTAAAATACCTCCTGATTTTTTGAAGAAATGTTCCAATTTTATTGTGATCAAAGTACACTGGCAGTATTTTGCAGTTCTTTAAAGTGCAATATTAGAAAAACGTTAGAGGAGGATTAAATTTTACTAGGTCCATCTCTTACTGTTGGCCCTGCCATTTCAACCTGCATTTGCTTATTTAGCCTACTAAACACACAGGAGAGTACAATCATTAGAATACATAATCCCTGCCCTCAGCGAGTGTACAATCTGTTTACAATCTACAACGTAAAAAAATTTTGAGGGTAGAGACTGTATCTTCTGGCTAGTACACTGCCAGCCCCAAAGAACATATTCAATAAATGTTAGCCGATGATGATGTAATTAATACCTCTGGAGCGCCAAACTGGGTCATAAGGTACTGATATATCAATCAATGACACTTATTGAGCACTTACTGTGTGCAGAGCACTGTTCTAAGTGCTTGGAAGGGTATGACAATATGAAAATAGCTGTCAACTTCTAAACACAAGATCTGAAGTTGCCATTCTGTTTTTGACACGAGGCAGTAGTAAGAAGCAATCATTTAGTACCTTCATGAGCAAAGCACTTGCCACTGAGCATAGGTGTGAATGGAGAAATTGTGGTGGGGCATCACACCGTTACCTACAGGAGTAGAAGTCATCATCTAAGGGTGCTGAATGTCCTCGTATCCTGAATGAGATTGGGGCATTGGGGCAAACTCAACCTCATGTGCTGGCTGCCTGACTATGCATACATTATTTGGCCACTAGCTTTAAAGGCTAAAATGTGCATGAGCGATAAGGGTTACTGAGAGATGGGGATCTAGCCAATCCACTGTTTACTTCACTGATTGCTCCTCTGTACACTTGGGTTTAATTGGGGGACATGAAATTTAATCAGATGCTGAGAGGCCCCTGCCCTGTGGCAAAAGCCAAACAAAATACAAAAACTGAAAACCAGTGGCTTATGTGATTGCCTACTAAAAGTCTAGATTATGGTAAGAAGGGAAATTTGAACTCCTAGTTCTTAAAATACTAAAATACTTTTATACTGCACAGACGGAACATAATACATGGGAACCAGCGTAGCCTAGAAGATACAGCACAGGCCTGAGAGTCAAGAGGACTTGAGTTCTAATTCTGACTCTGCCGCTTGTCTCTTGTGTGACCTTGGTCAAGTCACTTCACTTCTCTGTGCCTCAATTACCTCATCTGTAAAACAGGGATTAAGACTGTGAAACCCATGTGGAACATGGATTTATCTTGTATCTACCCCAGTGCTTAGTACAGCACCTGGCACATAATAGGCACTTAACAAATACCTTAAAAAAATATGTGAGATACCTGCTGCATTGTTGTTGGAATACTGAAACTGTTGATTTAAATACAGTTTTCCAATGATGAAGGGTTTTGTATCTTTTCATTCAAGGAGAGAAAAATGCATACAAAAGAATTAGACTTATAGTTTCTCCTGGTGTTTTGCTTTTTCTGGAGCTCAGGGTTCCTGCTCACTCAACAGTAGGCTCACATTTGAACTGCCACATCCACCCCCAAATTGTTGGGTTGGTTTTTTTTTTATAGCTAACAGTTCTGAAGAACTGGATATATTACAGTGACCACACAGAACCTCTGGTTTCGACCAAACTGCTATCCCCGAGAATGATGGACGAACCTTGGTACATTCACAAATGGGGGAGAAAAAAACCATTCTATAAAACATGTAATAATAATAATTGTGGCATTTGTTAAGCACTGACGTAAGTGCTGGGATAGATACCAAATGTCTGTAAATCTAATCAACTAAAGTTGAGATTGTTTTTCCCCCAAACAATAAGCGCCTGATCTCTCCCCCCACCACCACCCCCCCGCCCCCCACACGCTTTATATCCTAAAATACGCTCCCAGGATCTCTCAAAAAGGTGAATATATTTTTCCCCTACTAGAGGCTAAAGTAAGTTTGTCTAAGTGTGAAACCTGAGAACTGGACAAGACGATCTAAGACAGATATGAGGGAAAGCCACTCTGCAATGAAGATTACAATTTGACTAGAATATTCTTGCTGGGAGAGAAGGGAAGGTGGGAAATAAAAGCATAAGGATACTAGGTAAAGGAAATGAGAAAATAATGCAAACTTTAGTTAGGAAAAAGATGAAAGGCATAGTTTTAATGAAATATAAAAATGTGACCTGCTAGGAGCAGGTCACATTTTTGTTCTGTGGCTGTGTAAGCCACAGAACAAAAACAGAAAGACAACTGAGGAGAAGCTCAACATTGCTAACTGGCAGAGTAAGAGAGATCATCAGAGAGAAAGAGTCATTCTTGAAATAAATGAAAATTTTACTCAACTAAGAATAGGATGGTCCATAAAGAGCAGCAGGTCAGTGCAAACAGGAAATCAGGCAGGCCAAGACGGTTTGAAAACCATCTTGTAAGGGATAGCAAAGCTACAATACCATGGCTAAAATATGTTTCTTTATTTGTATCAAAGGAGGTTGCTGGCTCCCTAGACCACTTGTAGACCAAGGGATAAAAAGTCAACTCGGGGATGAAGAGAGTGTACCTTACGGGCTCATTTTTACTGAGGAAGAGAGACTGCCACCTCCAAATGGTTTTTTATATATACATATAGTCCACTGGTCAGAATAACTGAATCACATTTTGGTGACCACACAGAACATCTGCTTCAGAACAAAGGTATAACGTCTGGCAAGAGAATATACACCTCATTATCAATGCACAGTATTTATTGAGCGCTTACAGCGTGCAGTGCATTTTATTAAGTGTCTGGGAGACTTGTAAGCTCCTCCTCTAGACTGTAAACTCCTTGAGGGGAGGGAATATGTCTACAAACTCTGTTATATTGTATCAATCAATCTTATTTATTGAGCACTATGAGCAAAGAATCAAATTAAGCACTTGGGAGAGTACAATGTGACAAAATTGGCAGACACGTTTCCTGACAATAACGAGTTTATAGCCTCTCCCAAGCACTTAATTCTGTGCTCTATACACAGTAAGTACTCAAATACCACTGAATAACTGATTGAGGTTACAATACAACATGGTTGGTAGATATGCTCCCTGACCACAAGGAGATGACAGACTAGAGGAGAAGCTTATACTCTTAACTCTCCCACCTCCATCCCCTCATTCAACCTATTCCCTTGTCCTGGAACTCCTTTCTTCTCTCCCCTACCCCAAAATTTGACAGATCACAGCTCTCTCTGGGTCCAAAGCCTTCCTAAAATGTCATGTCTTCCAACAAGCCTTCCCCAATTAACTCTCAATATGCCAAGCCATATCACCCCAACAATCACCTCTAGACCTAGACATTTATTTATATCCTTTCTCAGCCCCAGTGCATATAGAATTAATTATATGGGTATTTATTACAATTACGATTACTAATTTTGTCAATATTTTTATGTCTGCCTCCCCCATTAAAGTGTCAGCTCCTTGTAGGCAAAGGACATCGCTCATGCTTCTGTTGTACTTTCCCAATGACTCAATACAGTGCACTGCACCAACTGGGTGCTGAATAAATGCCATTATTACTACAAATGACCACTGCACCAGAGGACTGGTGGACTGTCAACTCATCACACAGTAAGCTCTCAATAAATACGAATGAATGAATGAATGAATGAATGAATGAATGAAATGGCTTGCCCAAAGTCACCCAGCTGACAAGTGGCGGAGCCGGGATTTGAATCCACGACCTCGGACTCCATAGCCCGGGCTCTTTCCACTGAGCCACACTGCTTCTGAGTGGAGGTCCCGAGGGGGCGGGGAGGATGCCGGGCCTCCTCACTTCCTGTTTTCCAGCCCCTCATTCTACAAATAAACAGCAATGATATTTGTTCAGCGCATACTACAGGCGAAGCACTGTTCTAAGTGGGAGGCCTTCCCAGGCTGAGCCCTCTCCTTCCTCTCCCCCTCCCACCCGCCTTATAATAATAATAATATAATAATAATAATAATGGCATTTATTAAGCACTTACTATGTGCAAGGCACTGTTCTAAGCAGGAGGCCTTCCCAGACTGAGCCCCCTCCTTCCTCTCCCCCTCAATCAATCGTATTTATTGAGCGATTCTGTGTGCAGAGCACTGTACTAAGCGCTTGGGAAGTACAAGTTGGCAACATATAGAGACGGTCTCTACCCAACAGTGGGCTCACAGTGTAGAAGGGGGAGACAGAGAACAAAACCAAACATATTAACAAAATAAAATAAATAGAATAGATATGTACAAGTAAAATAGAGTAATAAATATGTACAAATATATATATATATATATATATATATATATATATATACAGGTGCTGTGAGGAAGGGAAGGAGGTAATAATAGTAATAATATAATAATGGCATTTATTAAGCACTTACTATGTGCAAGGCACTGTTCTAAGTGCTGGGGAGGTTACAAGGTGATCAGGTTGCCTGACGGCGGGGGGGCTCACAGTCTTCATCCCCATTTTACAGATGAGGGAACTGAGGCACAGAGAAGTGAAGTGACTTGCCCAAAGTCACACAGCTGACAATTGGTGGAGCCGGCATTTGAACCCATGACCTCGAACTCCAAAGCCCGGGCTCTTTCCACTGAGCCACGCTGCTTCTCTCCTTCCCCTCCCCATAGCACCTGTATATACATATATGTTTGTACGTATTTATTACTCTGTTTATTTATTTTATTTGTACATACTCTATTTTATTTTGTTAGTATGTTTTGTTTTGTTGTCTGTCTCCCCCTTCTAGACTGTGAGCCCGCTGTTGGGTAAGGACCATCTCTCTTTGTTGCGAACTTGTACTTCCCAAGCGCTTAGTACAGTGCTCTGCACACAGTAAGCGCTCAATAGATACGATTGAATGAATGAATGAATGAATGAATCAGCTTCCATGGACCATTTTAGGACAGAAGCCCCCAGCCCAAGCCCAATGAGGGAGTGGAGGGTGAGCAAGCAGCTTGGACCATGTGGCCCTGGGCCCTCATGCCATCACGACTCTCCAGGGGTCTATCTGATGCCCAGTGTAGCCTCCTAGCTTTTGCCAACTATCACCGGGGTGGTTTCTAGGCTTTTCGACCATTTAGGAGGCTGTGGTGGTTTGTAGGCAAGAACTGTTGCCTGGAGTGCTCTTAACCATTCCTACTGCTATCTGTAGTCTTTCTTTCTCCACTTAGATTGAGAAACCCTTGTGGGAAAGGGACCAGGTCTGGTCTGGTTATTGTGTATCTAGAGTGCTTAAGCACTTTCTTGTAGTTTTTGTTTTTGTTTTTTTAATGGCATTTATTAAGCGCTGACTATTTGCAAAGCACTGTTCTAAGCGCTGGGGAGTTTACAAGGTGATTAGGTTGTCCCACGGGGGGCTCACAGTCTTAATCCCCATTTTACAGATGAGGTAACAGGCACAGAGAAGTTAAGTAGTTTGCTTTTGTATTTTTAATGGTATTTGTTAAGCGCTTGCTATGTGCCAGGCACTGAACTATGCACTGGGTACTAAGAATCTGATTGGACACAGTCCATGTCCCACATGTGGTGCTCAGGTTTAATCCCCATTTTACAGATGAGGCAACTGAAGCACAGAGAAGTGCAATGACTTGCCCAAAATCACACAGCAGACAAGTGGCGGAACCAGGATTAGAACCCAGGTCCTTCCGACTCCCAGGTCCGTGCTCTGTCGGCTGGGCCACGCTGCCCTCTCCCACTTGCTAAGAAGGGTTCAGGAAAATTATACAGTGCCATGTAAAAAAAATGAGACCAACTAGTAGACTCGATAATTAAGTTGAAGATCAGTGAACATTTAGCAAAACATTGTCACTGTTGGGGGAGTGGCACAGGCTTTAAGGGAAAAAAAATCACGGTTCACTTGTATGCTAGAGTGCTTTGAAGGGGGACAACAGGCATGTGGGTAATGGGGGACCAATAGATGTGCTATAATTAGTTTTTCAAAAGGTCTCTGACAAAATTCCTCACCAAAGGCTTTTTAGAACACTGAGTAATTAGGGGATTGGAAGGAATGTTTTGTCACAGACAGAAAATGGCTAAAAGATAGGAAACAAAGGTTAGGGATAAAAGACCACTTTATGTAATGCCATGATTATTATTATTATTATTATTATAATGAAGTGCAAATGGCAGGGGTTGGGGGGGATCCTCCCAAGAATGAGTGCTAGGACTGGTTTTGCTCATCATACTCATAAATCTAGATGAGGGAACATGCTATTCAATCTCAAAGTTTGGAGAGGACACTAAACCCTCCAGGGCAGTGAAATGTCATACAGATAGGAATAAATGCAAGACATCAAAGCTGAGTGAGAGGGCCAAAAACTGATAAGCTCCAATGAGCACATGGGCAAGGTGAGGCATCTAGGGAAAATCCATCCACATTACAACTACACACAATTCTGCCGTCATGCCTGCTTACTATACATGTTTTGGCTAGAATGCAATTAAGGAATGCTTTTTGACATCACAGGATGGTTTAGGATTAGCAAACCAATCAATCATTGGAATTTATTGAGCTCTGTGTGAAGAGCACTGTAATTAGTGCTTGGGAAAGCACGATCCCTGCCCACAAGGAGTTTACAGTCTACTGCGAGAGATAGACAGCAGGCCATTCTATCGGAGAAACTACTTGTGTGTGTGCACTTGGAGTCAGATCAGGGCAGTAATACAGTGTGTTTCCCTTAAAGCAGTGTTACAGGAGAATGCAATCCTTGCTTTATAGAACTGAGTGACCCCTGAAGATGGGCTCAGATCTATTAGTCACAAGAGACTGTAGAATGGAGGTTGACTGCTGTTTTAAATCAGTCCAAGAAGGGGTGAGAGTCACAAAGTATTAGACTCTACCAAGGCTTTTTCCTCAGAAGATGGAAATTGGGGCCCACGTGGTGGCATAACCACAAAAGGGGATCAAAATCGGTCATCCTGAACTTAGTGCAACTAAAGGAAGATATGGAATTACGAACTCCATCCAGGGTTCATTCATTCATTCATTCAATCGTATTTATTGAGCGCTTACTGTGTGCAGAGCACTGTACTAAGCGCTTGGGAAATACAAGTTGGCAACATATAGAGACGGTCCCTACCCAACAGCAGGCTCACAGTCTCAACTGCTAGGGCTGTGCATACCCCAGGACCATGACTGAACCAAGATCAAAGTTGAGGTTTAATTAGTAACACAACTTGGAAAAGATCACAACAGAAAATACCGAAGTCAAAGTTTGCAAGGTAATACTTAGGGTTGCTGAGGTTTAAGACTGTCAGGGTCAACCTGAAGATGTGATTATGCTACCCTGAGAGGTTTGCTTGGGAAAAATGATGGGGAATAGGATATAGTCCAAAACAACCCTCAAATTAAGATCATGACTAATGGTATTTGAGTGCTTACTGTGTGCAGAACACTATACTAAGAACTTAGTATAGTACAATACAATGGAGTTGATAGACACAATTCCTGCCCTCAAGTGCATACTATGTGCTAAGCACTGGGATAGATGGAAGATAATCAAATTGAATACAGCTTCTGCCCTACATGTGGCTCACAGTTTATTCTTGGAAGGGAGAGCAGGGGGATCTTATACCCATTTTAGAGAAGAGAAAAGGAATAGACAAGTGAAGTGACGTATTAAAGGTCACACACAGCAAACAAGTGGTGGAACCAGGACTAGAACTTAGGTCTCCTGGCTCTTCCCACTAGGTCAAGAAGAAAAAGGCAAAGGACACATAAAGGATAATGAAAACAAAAGGCATAGACATAATAAATCCAATGGGCGCACCAGAGAATTGCAGTTAAAGGAGGACGGTTTCAGGTAGGGCTGTTCAGAATCCCAACAATCATAACAACCATAATCAAAGCCTCAGGCTTCTCAAGGGTCTAAAAGGTGGGAAGGCATGCTGCTTCTGCCTCCTCCCTCTTACTGCACTGGAGAAGAGGTTGCTGGGGGCCCAAAGGGAGTGGGGGCAGGTGGGGTGAGCGGTTTCTTTTCTTCTTAAAGCAACTTGCGGCACATTTTGCTCTTAATACCTCTCGGCGCCTTTCAACTCCTTTCTCCATTCCTAAAAAAACCTCTAGTGGCGGCCCATCCTCCTTCGTGTCCAACAGAAACTCCTTAGCATCAGCTTTAAGGCACCAGTCAGCTCTCCCTCTCCTAACTTACTTCACTCATCTCCTACTATAACTCAGCCTGCACACTTCTCTCCTCTAATGCCACACTTTGCCTTGATATCATCGATCTTATTACCGATCCTTCGCCCACCCTCCCTCTGACCTGGAACTCTCTCCCCCTTCATATCCCTCAGACCACCACTCTCCCCACACTTTCAAAGCCCTACTTAAATCCTATCGCCTCCAAGACAGCCTCCTCAACTAAGCACTCATCTCCCCTCTTTGCCCTCCCTTCTGCATAATCTGTGCATTTGGCTCTGTCCCCCCTAAGCACTTGCTGTTCACCCCACGCCCACAGCATTTATCTGTCAATCAAGCCATGGTATTTATTGAGCACTTACTGTGCGCAGAGCACTGTATTAAGCACTTGGGAGAGCACAGTACAAAAGAGTTGTAGACACAGTTCCTGCTGACAACAAGCTTACATTCTAGAGTGGGAGACGAAAATTAATATAATTTATAGATATGCACGTAAGTGCTGTGGGGCTGAGGATGGAGTGTGAAAAGTACAGATCCAAGTGCATATATGGCACAGGAGGGAGGAGTAGGGGAAAAGAAGGCTTAATATGTACTTGTGTTCCCATCCTTATAGTCTTTCAATTCCCTTATTGGTAATTTCTTTTTTCTTTTGGGGGGGGGGGGGTAATTTCTGTCTCCCCCTCTAGATATCAGCTCCTCGTGGATGTCTACGAATGCTACTCTACTCTCCCTAGTGCTCAATAAATATGATTGACTACGATTATTTTCTTCAATCATTTATAAATTCAGCTGTTGTCTTAAATTGATGCAAGACTTTTCATCCCATGATTTTTGTTGGTGGATCACTGTCTTTGCAATGATGACTGAACTTTCAAAGTTCAACGATGTCCTCCTTGGACAATTCTGATAAACGAGATGCAATTAGCTCATCGACCTCTGCTTATCCAACTTCTCTGGTTATCTGCTCAGATGGTTCTTCAGTACCTTGAAAATCTGAAACAAACTGTGGCTAGAGCTTCCTCCGAGATCAATTCGTTGCTGACTGCTTTATACCTCGGTCTAGGTGGAGAGGGATTTTCTTAACCAGTAGTTCTCAGCAGGAACGTCAGAATGGTCGGGCATATATGTGGGGGTAAGGCAGCGCTTAGAACAGTGCTTGGCACATAGTGGGCACTTAACAGATACCATCATTACTATCAAATAATACAGAATGCATCACCAGGGTGGTTGTATCAACCAATACCAGTTTGTAGTGTGGGTGGTAGTTCCCTGAGGTATGCTTGTATTGAACATTGGCCAGAACCAGTCACCACCACGGCGTGGGTGAATCCTGAAAGGTGACCATATTTTCATGTCCTAGTCATCATTCTACACCTCTGTTTCTCACCCTGAGTATTACTAAACCTCGCTACGGGCAGGGAACGTAACTACCAATTCTGTCACACTGAACCCTCCCCAAGGGTTTAGTCCAGTACTCGCCACACGGTAAGTACTCAACAAATAGGACTGGATTAAAATCCACAGAGCTCATTACATACTATAGAGCATTTTGCCTGGGCTTTAAACTCATCAATATGCAGTATCTTGCTTTTTTTCCATGGACAGGTGGTGGTGAATTAGCCAATTTCAACATTTTCCCCTTCAGCAGCCTCCTCCTCCCTCTCCCCTAAAAGGTTTCTTGTCTAAGTACCTTGTTGTGATATCTGAATGCAATGAGGAGTACCTAGAGCACAGCAGTTACCCCAGGCACTGCCTAGAAGGGAATACTGATTTGGGTGAGCACGGAGTTCCCGCTCTGGTTATTTTGATATAAAATAATGGCTCCGTTTGTAAAACTAGCCCCAGGTGCAAATGTATCTAGTTACAACACAGTTTTTATGGGAGCAAATAAATGGAGTTAGTTGCATTACAGAAGCTTCTGGTTTTGATGAACACTTTGCAGTTTATAAGAGAACTAGACCCACGCCCCTCAAGGGGGATATAAAATGTCCATTATTGAGAAAGATAGGTGGTCACGAGGGAGATAAAACAGCAGTGGTGAACAAGGGGAAACACCTTGACAATAGGGTCGAAGCCACCTCTGATTAGCTAACAGTAATATTTACCTTTTGCCATGCAACCCTGGATTCAAAATTGCTCTGGGCTGCTTGCCCTTTTACTTCCTGTGTTTGGATTGGAAGCTGTTATCTCTTCTCTCAGATGTGGACCTAAACACCGTTATTCAGATTGGACTACCAGAGGGTGCTAATTATGAAGCTGCTTTTAGAGTCAGACCATCCAGAAGTTTTCACTAGGCAATTCCAGGTCTACCCCTCCTCCGGGGCTAGCAGCCATCGAAGCTTACTCCTCAAAGAGCTGGCCAGGGGATTACAGTCACAAAAATGTCAACAAGTACACTGCTCTAATCAGACTCTTATTGAGAGTGCAGTGTCTGTTTTGGAGAAACTGGGGAAGGCCCAGAGAAAAGGGAGAATCATGATTAAAGGGTTGGAAAATAGGTCTTATGGGGAATGGCTAAAGGAAATGGGCAACTGAGCCTAGAGTAGACAAAGGATTTTTATGGGCAGGATACTGACCGGTTCTCCTCCATGCTAAAATTAAAGCAAGGGAGATTGTGAAGTCTCCATCTCTGAAGATTTTTAAGGAAAGCATAGGCAATCTGTCCATCCCCAAATAGTTTGTCTCTTCTCTAGCCAACAAGCGGGGTCAGGTTAGTATCTCAAGACCTCTTCAACTCCTAGGATTTAATACTTCACTTCTCTCTGAACTCCCAAGTCATTTTCCAATATTTTTGCTCTGTTCAGCCTTCCTCCCTTCCTTCCCTAGCCCCATTTCCTATTTCCACAGGGCCTCCCAAAAATGAAGAAAGAAAAGGTTAGGTAAAATACCCTCTACAGTATCAATTCATATGTATAGAAATATCTTTTTGTACAATCCTATTTTCAATTCCCCTTACTTTTCAGGGTGTCCTGCAGGAAGGCTGCTGAATTACTTTAGCCATCAGGTCAGCAAGGAACGCATAGCACACCCCAAAAATATGATACATTTACATGTATTATTATTAGCTGCCAAACCTATGCAGCAACACAGACACTCACCCACACACTCGTGTGTATATATATATTATATGTGTGTGTGTATTTACATCCCATTTATATATATATATATATATATATATAAACAAAGGATATATATATATATATATATATATATATATATATATATATCATTTGTTTCCATCTGGATGTCCGCCCGCCACCTAAAGCTCAACATGTCGAAAACTGAGCTCCTTGTCTTCCCTCCCAAACCTTGTCCTCTCCCTGACTTTCCCATCTCTGTTGACGGCACTACCACCCTTCCCGTCTCACAAGCCCGCAACCTTGGTGTCATCCTCGACTCCGCTCTCTCATTCACCCCTCACATCCAAGCCGTCACCAAAACCTGCCTGTCTCAGCTCCGCAACATTGCCAAGATCCGCCCTTTCCTCTCCATCCAAACTGCTACCCTGCTCATTCAAGCTCTCATCCTATCCCGTCTGGACTACTGCACCAGCCTTCTCTCTGATCTCCCATCCTCGTGTCTCTCGCCACTTCAATCCATACTTCATGCTGCTGCCCGGATTATCTTTGTCCAGAAACGCTCTGGGCATATTACTCCCCTCCTCAAAAATCTCCAGTGGCTACCAATCAATCTGCGCATCAGGCAGAAACTCCTCACCCTGGGCTTCAAGGCTCTCCATCACCTCGCCCCCTCCTACCTCACCTCCCTTCTCTCCTTCTACTGCCCAGCCCGCAACCTCCGCTCCTCCACCGCTAATCTCCTCACCGTACCTCGTTCTCGCCTGTCCCGCCGTCGACCCCCGGCCCACATCATCCCCCGGGCCTGGAATGCCCTCCCTCTGCCCATCCGCCAAGCTAGCTCTCTTCCTCCCTTCAAGGCCCTGCTGAGAGCTCACCTCCTCCAGTAGGCCTTCCCAGACTGAGCCCCTTCCCTCCTCTCCCCCTCGTCCCCCTCTCTATCCCCCCATGTTACCTCCTTCCCTTCCCCACAGCACCTGTATATATGTATATATGGTTGTACATATTTATTACTCTATTTATTTATTTATTTATTTTACTTGTACATTTCTATCCTATTTATTTTATTTTGTTGGTATGTTTGGTTCTGTTCTCTGTCTCCCCCTTTTAGACTGTGAGCCCACTGTTGGGTAGGGACTGTCTCTATGTGTTGCCAATTTGTACTTCCCAGGTGCTTAGTACAGTGCTCTGCACATAGTAAGCGCTCAATAAATACGACTGATTGATTGATTGATTGATTTGTTTTAGAACAGGAGCTCCACAAATATAAGAAGCATGACTACCTATTACTTGTAGTTCCAAGATGACTAGGGCCCTAACAATAGAAGAATATTTATGAAGTGTTCTAAACATACATACAAGTGGTCCGTTCTGCAGCTCGAAGATGACTAGGATCCTAACAACAGAAAAATATTTATTAAGTGTCCTGAACACACAGTCGACTCTGCCATAACACATGCTTTCACTCTTATTTCAGATAGAACGCAACGGCAGAATTAGGGAATGTTCTTCCAGCAGTACCTGGCTCTGTCTAGAGAGAATGTGACATGGTGTCAAAAGAAGTGGGCATGGAACATGTCAACTAGCTCTGTAACACTGTACACTCTCAAGCTCTCTGCCCACAGAACGCACTCAATAAATCTGATTGATCGATTGATGGGGCAGATACTAAAATGCCAATCCTCCTTCATGTGGGGCTCTTCAAGAATGCAGCCCCATTTTATGGAAGAATTAGCTGCGTTACTCTTCTTGAATTGTCTCTATATTCTGGATCCTTCTTTGTCATGTCTCACAAGATTCCTATGTGTGACAAGGGCTTAAATGGACAAACTGGTTTTCTCAAAACCCTGTCACTTAGGATCCCGGTGACATCAGGAGATCACCAGTGGTTCAATCCGATGAAGGCACGCACTCTAATTCTGACCACACATGATTTCCCCCCAAACTGAGCCCTTTTCAAGTATCCACAGAAAAACTTAGAAATCAAATGAAGATGACTGCTTGCCTTTACAAGACGGTGCATCCACGGACCATCGATTGAAAATCAGGGGGTAGGGCAAATTTGCCAATGTGAGGAAATGTTTGCGTTCTGTTGATACCTAGGTCTAACCAAACCCAACCAACTGTCGCTCTGTGGTGGAAAGGCCACACTCTCCTCCTCTTCTCCGCTACAAACCCTCAGCAGAGGGCGGCAGTACACAGCAAACGCGGAGACACCCAACAGAACTGCTCTTACTCTCTCCTCACCCCTTCATCTCAGCGGTGCCAAGAGCAGGAGTGATGATGTGCAGGGACAGCCCCATGACACATGGGAGCAGGGCAATCAGTCACCCTGGCAAAATGCCTGATCTGCTCAGGAAAGCAGGCCACCAGGTTTCAGTCTGGTTAGTTTAGGCTATATCACAACCCCGCTGCGTACTTAAAGACACTATAAGATTTGCCCTCAAACAACAAGATGGTTTCCACGACCCAAACAAAATACTTTTGGCTTCAATTGTAGCTCAGGAAGGAAACTAAGCACATAAGCCTTTTTCCGTAACTCAAACTCTATCTTCAGCACAAAAAAAAAGTTTTAGTCGTTTGAAAAAATGGGAACACTCCAGCAGGGAGACTCAGTCAAAAACAACAAAAACCGTTTTAAGTCCCTTAAGCACTGTGATACTCACCCCAGCCCCACAGCACCTTTGCAAATACTCTACTGTAATTTCGCTTATCTGTAATTTAGTTTAATGTCTGTCTCCCCCTAGAGACTGTAAACTCCTTGTGGCAGGGATCACGACTCCCAACTCTATTATACTTTATGTTCCCAAGTGCTTAGTACAGTGCTCTGCACACTGTAAGTGCTCAATAAATACCATTGATTGAACTGGCAACAGCACTTGGTAGAGTGCACTGTTCAGCACCTAGTACATTGCAGAAAAATAGTGGCCACTCATATACCTGACGCTACGCATCTGCATCAATTATCATGTATCTTACCCTAATGATTAACACAATGCTTAGCACATAATAAGCATTTAATAAATACCAGAATTACTCACACCCATATATTATTGCATGTTCCGATGATGTTCAAACCACAGCCTTGTCGTCTGGGACAAAATACGGGAAAATAATTTTACCTCATCATTTGATATATGGCATACAGCAATAATTAATAATAATAATTGTGGTACTTGTTAAGTGCTACGTGCCAAGCATGTGCTAAGCACTAGAGCAGGTACAGGGCAATCAGGTTGGACCCTCTAGACTGCAAGCTCATCCTCTAGACTGTAAGCTCACTGTGGGCAGGGAATATGTTTGCTTATTGTTGCACCGTACTCTCCCAAGCGCTTAATATAGTGTTCTGCACACAGTAAGCACTCAATAAATACAAGCGAATGAACTGAATCTACCCAGTCCATGTCCCACAAGGGGCTCTGTTATATGTGCTCTCTTAAGCACTCAATAAATGATTGATTAGGCTCACAGTGAGCAGGAAGAAGTAGGAATGAATCTCCATTTTACAGATGAGGAAACTGAGGCACAGAAGAGTTAAGTGACTTGCTCAAGGTCACACAGCAAGCAAGTGGCAGAGCCAGGATTAGGACCCAGACCCTGACTTTCAGTTCCAGGATATCTCCAGGAGGTCATCCTGCTTCCCAGAATCAGTTAAATTTAAAAGGTGAAATTCTGCATCAAATTTAAAATTCACATTTTAAATTTAACTGAAGCAGAATTTCACCTTTCATAGGTGGATAAAGAGATCAAAAGTTGTTCCACTATATCCTTCTAGTAAGCCACCCAAAGCCAAATCTTTAAAGTGTACATGAAAAGGTAAAACAATGGTTTTAAATTCCTACAGCATAACCCCATTGTCCAAATATTTTCATTTTATATGCTATCCCCCAGTGGTCTGAAAAGTAAAGACATGAGGAAATAAGATGCAAATAGCCAAGACTCAAGTAAGTTAAACCAAACAGAAAAGGAAATTTCCAGCAATGTCCCACTGAAATTTTGTGCCTTTGTTTCGCTGAAATTAAAATAACAAGTGCAGTTCATCTTCACTCAAAACTTCCCAAGTCATACATATACCTACAGACTGAGAATGAATATAAGTAAATAGGGAAGCAGCTTGGCCTAGTAGAAAGGGCTTGGACCTGGGAGTCTGAAGACCTGGATTCTAATTCTGGCTCTGACACTTGCCTGCTGTGTGACCTTAAGTATGTCACTTAACTTCTCTTAGACTCAGCTTCCTCATCTGCAAAACGGAGATTAAATACCTGCTCATCCTTCCTCAGACTGAGCTCCGTGTGGGACAGGGGCTGTGTCCAACCTGACTGCACTGTATCTACCCCAAGCTTAGTACAAAGCTTGACACATAGTAAGCACTTCTTTTAAATGATATTTGTTAAGCGCTTTACTACGCGTCAAGCACTGTTCTACATCCTGGGATAGATACAAGTTAAGTCGGACACAGTCTCCGTCCCACATGGGGCTTTTCAGCCTAAGAAGGGGTACTTAAATACCACAATTATTATTATTACCATTATTACTTGGTGCTATGGTTGGCTGTTGAGTTAACATGATTTGGGGTGTTGGGAATTAATCAGGGAAGGCTTCCCGGATGGGATGGGACTTTTATACGGTTTTGAAGATGGGGGAGCTGTGGTCTGGCAGATCTGGAGGGGGAGTGAGTTCAAGGCCAGGGTAACAATATGAGTGGGGGATCAGCAGTAAGCGAGGCAAGAGTGAGTTAGGTGGTGAATGTGATAGAAGTAAAGAGTGCAAGCGGGAAGTACGGGTTGAAGAGAGCAGATAGAGCCTCGAAACCAATGATGCATTTTGGCTCGATGCAGAGGGAAATGGGAGCCACTGAAGGTTTTTGAAGCAGGGAGAGACATGTGCTAAACGTTTCAGTAAGGAGATCGAGGGTAGCAGTGTGGAGTATAAACTGAAGGATGGGGAGGTTGGTAAAGTGGTTTAATCTTGAGATGGTGAGTGTCTGAACGAAGGTGGTGACTCATTAGGTACAGAAAGGAGAAGACCTAGGAAGTGTTGTGGAGGAAGTACCGGCAGGATTTAGCAGTTAATTGAAAGTGAGAGCTGAAAGAATGAGAAGCTGTGGCTGACTCCATCATAGCAGGCTTCTGGGACAGGAAGACTGGAGGCGGTGTCTATGGAGATGGAGATGAGTCGGGGTGGATGGAATGATGCGGTGTCGGTTCGGTTTTTGATACATTAAGTTTATGGTACCCGTGGGGCATGGAGATGTCCCATGGAGATGTCCCATGGAGATGTCCTGGAGGCAAGAGGCAGCTGGAGAGAGGTCAAGGCTAATGAGGTCGATTTGGAAGTCATCCACATAGATACTGGGTGTGCTGTAAAAATGAGAATAAAGGATCTGGAACCAAGTCTTGGGGGGCACCTACAGTCAGGGGATGAGCGGTGACAAGTGGCCAGTGAAAGAGACTGAGAAGGAGCAATCAGAGAGGTGGGAGATCTAGGTGAGTCCCCTGCTGGGGAAACCAAGGTCTGACTGCATTTCAAGGAGAAGAGAGTAGACGATAAAATCGAAAACAGCCTAGAGGTCAAAAGGAAGACTAGGCCAGCGTATCAGCCTGCTGGATTGGACTAAGAAAAGGTTACAAATGACCTTTGGAGACAGCGATCTCAGGGGAGTGAAGGGGGTAAAATCCTGCCTGTAGAGAGTTAAGAAGGGAATCGGTGGAGAGGAAGTGAAGGCAGCCAGTGGATATAAGTGGTTCAGAGAGTCTGGACAGGAATGGGAGCAAAGAAATAGGGTGGTAGCTGGAGGGAGCTTGGGATCCAGAGGGAGTATTTTTACTTTTGGAGCGACTTGATGTGGTGCTATCTACACTAACTCCCTTGGTGAACTCATTCACTCCCATGGCTTCAACTTTCATCTCTACGCTGATGACACCCAAATCTTCATCTCTGCCCCAGCTCTCTCTCCCTCCCTTCAGGCTTGTGTCTCCTCCTGCCTTCAAGACATCTCCTCTCCCTGACTTTCCCATCACTATTGACGGCACCAGCATCCTTCCCATCTCACAAGCCCGCAACCTTAGTGTCATCCTCGACTCCGCTCTCTCGTTCACCCCTCACATCCAATCCGTCACCAAAACCTGCCGGTCTCACCTCCACAACATTGCCAAGATCCACTCTTTCCTCTCCATCCAAACTGCTACCCTGCTGGTTCAATCTCTCATCCTATCCCGACTGGATTACTGCATCAGCCTCCTCTCTGATCTCCCATCCTCCTGTCTCTCCCCACTTCAATATATACTTTACGCTGCTGCCCAGATCATCTTTGTGCAGAAACTCTCTGGGCATGTTACTCCCCTCCTCAAAAATCTCCAGTGGCTACCAATCAACCTACGCATCAGGCAAAAACTCCTCACTGTCGTCTTCAAGGCTCTTCATCACCTCGTCCCCTCCTACCTCACCTCCCTTCTTTCCTTCTACAGCCCAGACACCACCCTCCACTCCTCTGCCGCTACCCTCCTCACTGTGCCTTGTTCTCACCTGTCCCACCGTCAACCCACGTCCTCCCCCTGGCCTGGAATGCCCTCCCTCCGCACATCCGCCAAGCTAGCTCTCTTCCTCACTTCAAAGCCCTACTGAGAGCTCACCTCCTCCAGGAGGTCTTCCCAGACTGAGCTCCCTCCTTCCTCTCCCCCCCTTCCCCTCCCCACCCCCCTACCCTACCTCCTTCCCCTCCCCACAGCACCTGTATATCAATCAATCAATCGTACTTATTGAGCGCTTACTGTGTGCAGACCACTGTACTAAGCGCTTGGGAAGTACAAGTTGGTAACATATAGAGACAGTCCCTACCCAACAGTGGGCTCACAGTCTAGAAGGGGGAGACAGAGAACAAAACCAAACATACTAACAAAATAAAATAAATAGAATAGATACGTACAAGTAAAATAAATAAGTAAATAAATAGAGTAATAAATATGTACAAACATATATACATATATACAGGTGCTGTGGGGAAGGAAGGAGGTAAGACGGGGGGGTGAGAGGGGGACAAGGGGGAGAGGAAGGAGGGGGCTCAGTCTGGGAAGGTCTCCTGGAGGAGGTGAGCTCTCAGTAGGGCCTTGAAGGGAAGAAGAGAGCTAGCTTGGCGGATGGGCAGAGGGAGGGCATTCCAGGCCCGGGGGATGACGTGGGCCGGGGGTCCACGGCGGGACAGGTGAGAACGAGGCACGGTGAGGAGATTAGTGGCAGAGGAGCAGAGGGTGCGGGCTGTGCTGTAGAAGGAGAGAAGGGAGGTGAGGTAGGAGGGGGCGAGGTGATGGAGAGCCTTGAAGCCGAGGGTGAGGAGTTTCTGCCTGATGCGCAGATTGATTGGTAGCCACTGGAGATTTTTGAGGAGGGGAGTAACATGCCCAGAGCGTTTCTGGACAAAGACAATCCGGGCAGCGGCGTGAAGTATGGACTGAAGTGGGGAGAGACACGAGGATGGGAGATCGGAGAGGAGGCTGATGCAGTAGTCCAGACAGGATAGGATGAGAGCTTGAACGAGCAGGGTAGCGGTTTGGATGGAGAGGAAAGGGCGGAGCTTGGCAATGTTGCGGAGCTGCGACAGGCAGGTTTTGGTGATGGCTTGGATGTGAGGGGTGAATGAGAGAGCGGAGTTGAGGATGACACCAAGGTTGCGGGCTTGTGAGACGGAAAGGATGGCAGTGCCGTCAATAGTGATGGGAAAGTCAGGGAGAGGGCAAGGTTTGGGAGGGAAGACAAGGAGTTCAGTCTTGGACATGTTGAGTTTTAGGTGGCGGGCAGACATCCAGAAGGAGATGTCCTGAAGGCAGGAGGAGATGCGAGCCTGGAGGGAGGGGGAGAGAGCAGGGGCAGAGATGTAGATCTGGGTGTCATCAGCGTAGAGATGATAGTTGAAGCCGTGGGAGCGAATGAGGTCACCAAGGGAGTGAGTGTAGATCGAGAACAGAAGGGGACCGAGAACTGAACCTTGGGGAACCCCCACAGTAAGGGGATGGGAGGGGGAGGAGAAGCCTGCAAAAGAGACTGTGAATGAACGACCAGAGAGATAAGAGGAGAACCAGGAGAGGACGGAGTCTGTGAAGCCTAGGTTGGATAGCATGTTGAGGAGAAGGGGGTGGTCCACAGTGTCAAAGGCAGCCGAGAGGTCAAGGAGGATTAGGATAGAGTATGAGCCGTTGGATTTGGCAAGCAGGAGGTCATTGGTGACCTTTGAGAGGGCAGTTTCCATGGAATGTAGGGGAAGGAAGCCAGACTGAAGGGGGTCGAGGAGAGAGTTGGTGTTGAGGAATTCGAGGCAGCGCGTGTAGACAACTCGTTCAAGGAGTTAGGAAAGGAATGGTAGGAGGGAGATGGGGCGATAACTAGAAGGTGAGGTGGGGTCAAGAGAGGGTTTTTTTTAGGATGGGAGAGACATGGGCATGTTTGAAGGCAGAGGGGAAGGAACCAGTGGAGAGTGAGCGGTTGAAGATGGAAGTTAAGGAGGGGAGAAGGGATGGAGCGAGAGATTTCATGAGATGAGAGGGAATGGGGTCAGAAGCACAGGTGGCCGGAGTAGCACTTGAGAGGAGGGAGGAGAGCTCCTCTGAGGATACTGCTGGGAAGGATGGGACAGTAGCAGAGAGTGTTGAGAGCCAGGGCGTTGGAGAAGGGGGGGGAGTGACTTTGGGGAGGTCGGACCTGATGGATTTAATTTTATTAATGAAGTAGGAGGCCAGGTCGTTGGGGGTGAAGGAAGGAGGAGGGGGAGGAACCGAGGGCCTGAGAAGGGAGTTGAATGTATGGAAGAGCTGATATATGTATGTACATGTTGTACATACATACATACATATTGTACATATTTATTACTCTATTTTACTTGCACATTTTTACTATTCTATTTATTTAATTTCGTTAATATGTTTTGGTTTGTTGTCTGTCTCCCCCTTCTACACTGTGAGCCCGCTGTTGGGTAGGACCGTCTCTATATGTTGCCAACTTGTACTTCCCAAGCACTTAGTACAACGCTCTGCACACAGTAAGTGTTCAATAAATAAGATGGAATGAATGAATGAATGAATGTGTTTGATGGCAGAAGGGAAGAAACCAGAGAGTGCGAGGTTGAAGATCGTAGTAACGGAGAGAAGTGTTTTTAAGAGTGCAAAGGGAGTGAAGTCAGGAGCACAAATAGAGGGATTAGCTTTGGGAATCAGCAGAAGACCTCCTCTGGAGAGGGGGCAGGGAAGGAGAAGGGGAGGGGTAGGAGAACTGTAAGAAGGCAAAGGTGGGACTTTGGGAAGTACATGCCTGGTTTCAGAATGACACACAGGCAAGTGACTGACAGCACATATGAAATTACCTCACGAGAACAAAGCTGGCCCAAAATGTTACTCGTTTTCCCCTGAAAAGGGGAAAAAGCCCCAGTTCAGCCCCAGCTACCACTATCATCACCCAATGACTCCCTTTATGTATTCCCTTCTGAGTCATGTGAAGGATATTTTAGGGTCACTTACAGAAGCTTGCTGCCGCCTGAACTGTAGCACTTGGGTTCCTGTTGACTTTCCTCCGCAAAACACGAATAATTTCAGAACCAGTCACAAGTTACCCCCGAGCCCTACAGGTAAATAAAAATTTCCCTCCTCTACTCATCCTGGGAATTTTCTTGACCCCCATAAACCACTAATATGGCCCCCTCCACCCCATCTCCACAGCCTCCCTCACCCAACCCAGTATTTTTCTTTAGTAAACCTGGGACTCAAACAGCTCCCACCCAGGTCACGTTCTGCCACCGCCAAGAGAATGTTACTGGATTTCAGCCAGGACCCAAATGGCCTGATAGCTGGGTCCTGGGCCCACCCTTTTGCCCCAAACTACAGGGAAAAGGCTTGGCTTGAGCTGACTACCTACCAACTGTTGGCTCCGACTTTCCATCCCCAGCATACAGTCCCAAATAATCAACAGTATTTACTGAACACTTCATCTGTGCAGAGCACTGTACTAAGGGCTTGGAAGAGTACAAGCCATTCAGCAGACACGATCCCTACCCTCAAGGGACTGTTTAAAGGGGGAGACGGGGGGGATGGGGGAGGGGGGCATGCTGGAGAAAGACAGGAGGATGGGGGGCTGAGCTGAAGGTCTGGAGGGTCAGGAAAACTGCTTTTAACAGGGGACAGTGGGAATGGAGGGAGAAGGAGATGAGGGGCACGGAGAGGATTGATTTACCAGCCATGAACAGATGTAACTTTCAAATTGGGGCTTATAAGTCCTGGGGTACAACAGCAATTAGTACCCCAGATTTTACATGCTACAGGGTGGATGCAACCCTGGGCATGCCTGTATCACTTTGGGCAGCATGACCCTAGGGCTTGAGTCATCATCAATGAGGCGTTATAGTGGACTTAATAGTTTGGAGACATATAGAAAAATATAAGATGTGACCCCTGTCCCCAGAGAAGCTTAAGGTCTAAAGAGTGAACCATGTTGACAAATACACAAAACACCAGTGTATATATGAATTAATATCAAATAAGCTAACAGACAGGTGTATTAGAGTGTTGAGGCGGCTAAGGAAATAACATGACCAGAGAGTGTAATAAGAAGCAGCAGCATGGCCTATTGGTTAGAGCTCGGACCTGGGTTCTAATTCCAGCTCCACCACTTCTCTGCTGTGGGGCCTTGAACAAGTCACTTAACGTCTCAGTTCCCTCCTCTGTAAAATGGGGATGAAGACTGTGAGCACCATGAGGGACAGGGACTGTGTCCAAACTGATTAGCTTCTATCTACCCCAGCATTTAGCACATAGTAAGCGCTTAACAAATCCCATTAAAAAAAAAAATCGGAGAAAGTCTTGGGAGTGGATTACATTGAAACAGAACCACTACCTTGTCAATAAAAAGACTGTTCATGAACCTCAGAGAAACTCGAGCCCTCTGCAATCCAAGCCAGGCTACTCAGGAGCTGGTGGCCTCAGGCTCTCTCCCAGGACCACAACCTGCCACTGCGGTGTCCAACTCCCTCTGCCCCAACAGAAGTAAAAGGCAAATATCTGTCAATATGTGGAAAGCTGGGGACTCGGCTGCTGCTAAAGGGAAAAGCCAGGCTTGCTTTTGATGTTAAAAAGCTTATTTTCTGCTGGACTGTACGGTCCTTGGGACCAAGAACTTTTCAATTATATGTTTATTTATAGATTCCCAAGCACTTAGTACCACACTAAGCACAGAGCTGATGCTCAACAAATTTTAGTAATACGTAAGCTATTAAGCCTGAAGCGCTCTCACACTGCAGACTAACCTCAATCACCAGCAAAACCATGAGAAGGAAGGTTTCACCAATTTCATGAAAACCACATTAGTATCTCCATTCTATAAGTTTCAAAGGGTAAGAAGAAATGGCCTACCTTTGACTCATTAATGGAAAAACAAAAGAAATGAATTCAGAGAAAGAATATACAACCTAGGCAGACAAATAAACCCTAAGCAATTACTATGAGGGAACATCCATTTGGGATTTCTTGTAGATGACCACAACATTCATGTACTTCACAATTAAGTCTGAAGAGTACATGCCACTAACATCTACTGCATAGGAAAAATGCACACACACACACACACACACACACACACACACACGAGCTACCTCAAGTTAGGCTGGGGAGGTAGAAACAACACAGGAACAAATTATGTTACTATGGATGCAAAAAATGCAAAAATACCATGTGGAATAGGAAAGTCACAAAAAAGCAGAAATCTGGACAAAATACTAGAAGAGTATTAGTTATTGAGTTTCTGCTAAGTGCAATGCACTGTATTACACAAATTATACAGAAGCCATAGGAAAATGTCACACAATCAATCAACTGATCATATTTATTGAGTGCTTACTGTATGCAGAGCACTGTATTAGTACTTGGGAGAGGGCAGTATAACAAAGTTGGTAGGCATGTTCCCTGCCCACGAGCAGCTTACAGTCTACAGGCCATCTCAAAACCTGGATAGGCAAGGAACGAAAGCTAACATCAGATGACTAATGCAGAACTTTAATTTTTATTCCCATCTTTAGGAAAAGATCTTGGCAAATAGCCCAATTATTATTATTATTATTATTATTATTATTATTAATAGTGCCATTTGTGATGAGGAAAAAACAGACGAAACTAGAATAGGGATAGAAATAGTTAAAAGAGTGATTAAAAATAGATGTATTCAATCAGCAGGGACTGATGACTATGACATAAATCCTAGGGTATTTAAGGAATTAGTAATGTCCCTGCACAACCAGTAACCATTACTCTTGAGAACTCAGGGAGGACAAAAAGGTCCCTATGGATTGGAAGAGGGCAAATGTTATGTCCACCTCTAAATTGGGGGGGGAAATCACCCTGCTAATCAGAGACCGATCAGCTTAACTTTGAAACCTGGGAAAATAGTAAAGCAAATAATGTGCAACCATAGGAACACATGATTTTAGGAAGCAACCAACATGGCTTTGTGAAGGGCAAAACCAGACCAATTTAATCTCCTGCTAGGATAATGTCAGACAATGTAGGAAGGTTACAGCCTACATTATGCTTTTCCATCAAGACTTCAGTATGGCTCTCAGGTAGGCTCAGAAGGTAGGGTCTAAGGACGCAAGACTGGGGGTTTTCAACCTGTCAGAAGGGACCATGTTGACCCCAGGGGCTCCAGAGTAGGGGACAACTGCAGCCCCCATCCCAGCAGCCTCGTGGCCAATGTGGACGGCAGCATCCACAGATGCTAAAGAGGAGTCTGGCTCCCCCACCCACCCCCCGCAACCCGGGAATCATGTCTGGGAGCACTGGCTCTCCATCCCTGCTGCTCAGTGATTTCTAAGCAATCAATAGCACTTCTTGAGCACCTTTGTGTACAGCCCTGTCCTAAGCACCTGGACAAGTACAAAAGACTTACAAGACAATTCCTACCCTCGAGGAGCTTACTCTATCACGGGGGGAGACAGAAACCCAAATAAGTCACAGGTAGGGGGAACAATGGGGTATACATAGACACATAAGGGCTACAGGGATTGTGGACATTCAAGTGGTCCAGAAGGACTGAAGTGACAGTTATGGGATAAGGTGGGGGAGATTAAGGATTAATTGGGGAAGACTTCCTGGAAGAGATGTGATTTCTGAAAGGCTTTGAAGATGGTAAGAGCTGTGGTCTGTTGGATATGGAGTTCCAGGCAGTGGGGGAGGGTGTGAACAAGAGGTCAGGGAAGAGAAAGATGAAAATGTGTCACAGTGAGTAGGTTAGCTTGAGAGGAAGAAAGCTTGTGAGCTAGGGTGGAGTGAGTCACCCTGATTTGCTCCCTCAATCCACCCCTCCCTCGGCCCCTCAGCACTTATGTACATATCAATAGTTTATTTATACTAATGCCTCTCGCCCCTCTCTAAACTGTAATCTCTTTGTAGGCAGGAAATGTCTACCAACTCTATTATATTGTACTCTCCCAAGCACTTAGCACAGTGCTCTTCACACAGTAAGTGCTACAAATACAACTGAGTGATTGAGAGAAGAGAGTGGATAAGTTAGAGGAACTGAGCCGACAGTGTTTTAAAGCCAATGGTCAAGAGTTTCAGCTTCATGCAGAGAGGAATGGGCAACCACTGGAAGTTTCTGAGGAGAGGGGTGATTTGTACAGTAAGTTTCAAAAACTGATCCAGAAAGCAGAGTGAAGTATGATCTGGAAAGGGATAAGACCAGAGGTTGATAATGTACTCAAGCCAGAATATAACAAGGGCCCAGAACAGCATTGCCACCATTTGGATGGAGAAGGAATAGATTTTGTAAATGTTGTGGAGGAAGAATCAAAAGGATTTGACAACAGAGTAAATGTGGGGGTTCAAAGAGAGGGGAGAATCAAGGATAATGTCAAGGTTTCAGGCTTGAGACGGGGAGAGTGGTGATGCTGTCCAGCTTGATGGGAAAGTTAGGTGGAGGAGAGGTTTGGGCAAAGGGGAAAGCAGGGTGGCAGTTAGCAGTAAATGCTCAATAAATACCACAGAAGGGAACAAAACCTAGACTATATAGGACCAGGAAGAAAGTTGGAGGAGAGGAAGGGGATGCTACAGGTGTAAATGTCCCTTTCAAGAAGTTTGAACAGAAATGAGAAGTGGTAAATGGAGCAATATCTGAACTAGAGAAGCAATGTGGCTTAGGAAGTGCACTCACTGTGGGCAGGGAGCACTTGGGAGAGTACAATATAACATCGTTGATAGATCTGTTCCTGCCCACAAGGATGTTTACAAAGTACTAAGCTAGATACTTCGGAGGAAGGAATTGATTACAATAGAAGCAAAAGAATCTCAAGTGCTCGCTTCCCTTTCCCCTACCTTCCCATCCCCTTTCATCCCATCCTCCTCCTTTTCCTTCTCCTCCCCCTCTTTCCTCTCCCAATTTTTCCCCTTTCCATTCA
Source organism: Tachyglossus aculeatus (assembly GCF_015852505.1). Taxonomy (NCBI): domain Eukaryota; kingdom Metazoa; phylum Chordata; class Mammalia; order Monotremata; family Tachyglossidae; genus Tachyglossus; species Tachyglossus aculeatus. The sequence continues at coordinate 86,033,509 of NC_052101.1, read as the reverse complement.
ATCGTATTTATTGAGCGCTTACTGTGTGCAGAGCACTGTACTAAGCGCTTGGGAAGTACAAGTTGGCAACATACAGAGACAGTCCCTACCCAACAGTGGGCTCACAGTCTAAAAGGGGGAGACAGAGAACAAAACCAAACATACTAACAAAATAAAATAAATAGAATAGATATGTACAAGTAAAATAGAGTAATAAATATGTACAAACATATATACATATATACAGGTGCTGTGGGGAAGGGAAGGAGGTAAGATGGGGGGATGGAAAGGGGGACGAGGGGGAGAGGAAGGAAGGGGCTCAGTCTGGGAAGGCCTCCTGGAGGAGGTGAGCTCTCAGTAGGGTCTTGAAGGGAGGAAGAGAACTAGCTTGGCGGATGGGCAGAGGGAGGGCATTCCAGGCCCGGGGGGATGACGTGGGCCGGGGGTCGATGGCGGGACAGGCGAGAACGAGGCACGGTGAGGAGATTAGTGGCAGAGGAGCGGAGGGTGCAGGCTGGGCTGTAGAAGGAGAGAAGGGAGGTGAGGTAGGAGGGGGCAAGGTCATGGAGAGCCTTATAGCCGAGGGTGAGGAGTTTCTGCCTGATGCGCAGATTGACTGGTAGCCACTGGAGATTTTTGAGGAGGGGAGTAACATGCCCAGAGCGTTTCTGGACAAAGACAATCTGGGCAGCAGCATGAAGTATGGATTGAAGTGGGGAGAGACATGAGGATGGGAGATCAGAGAGAAGGCTGATGCAGTAGTCCAGATGGGATAGGATGAGAGCTTGAACGAGCAGGGTAGCGGTTTGGATGGAGAGGAAAGGGCGGAGCTTGGCAATGTTGCGGTGCTGAGACCGGCAGGTTTTGGTGACGGCTTGGATGTGAGGGGTGAATGAGAGAGCGGAGTCGAGGATGACACCAAGGTTGCAGGCTTGTGAGATGGGAAGGATGGTAGTGCCGTCAACAGAGATGGGAAAGTCAGGGAGAGAGGGCAGGGTTTGGGAGGGAAGACAAGGAGTTCAGTCTTGGACATGTTGAGTTTTAGGTGGCAAGCAGACATCCAGATGGAGATGTCCTGAAGGCAGGAGGAGATACGAGCCTGGAGAGAGGGGGAGAGAGCAGGGGCAGAGATGTAGATCTGGGTGTCATCAGCGTAGAGGTGATAGTTGAAGCCATGGGAGCGAATGAGGTCACCAAGGGAGTGAGTGTAGATCGACACTCACGTTCATTCATTCAACCGTATTTACTGAGCGCTTACTGTGTGCAGAGCACTGTACTAAGCGCTTGGGAAGTACAAGATGGCAACTTTAAGACCCCATCCCTTGCATATCCCACCCCAAGTTTGCCTTCACACTCAAAATGAAAAGTGGACACCCCTGTTGGTTAATATGGCCAAGGTTCACAATGCTATCCACTCCTTACACTTTCCTGGGGGCAGCAGGCTTCCAGAAGGACTTGGTGACTACTCAGCGTGCTTGCAGGGAAGCCCTGACTCTTAGTTAACTACTGGAATTACTCCTCCTCTGGAGAACAAAGAATTTACTGTAAAAGGAATCATTATTATAAAATAAGAGCTCCCCCACTCCTCCCAGTCCCATTTAAATTCACTCCTATGGGGAAACTGGATTCCCTTAACATCACTCAATGGGACAAGTAACCGTGTCTGTCCCTACTGTCCCCTGAATGGCTGCACCACTACAGCGTTTCCAAACCCATTAATAACTTTGGTCCGGGACCAAGGTTCCCCAGTCTTTTTCAAGGTAAAGTACCTTAAATCACACACACTACACCACAAACCTATGGCTAGTACAGGAAGACCTAACAAATGAATCAACAGCATACTACAAAAGAGTGAGTGCACTTGGGAGAATGTGGGACAGGGACTGGATCCAACCAAATCTCATATCTACCCCAGTGCTTAGTACAGTGTCTGGCACATACTAAGCGTTTAACAAATACCATAAATAAAAGGAAATATTAATAAATCATAACAGTGCCCAAGATTCTTGAGAGCCATGACATACCGATCGGGGAGCTCCAATCTACTGTTAGGTGGCTGAACGGCTGGCCGAAAGTTCATACTCAAAGGATGGTTATCAATGGCTCACTGTCAACTTGGAAGGGTATACTGAGTGTTGTCCCAGAGGCCCGGTGCTACTCAATGTCTTTATCAATTACCCAGATGAAGGAATTGAGAGTATGTTACGTTTGCAGTTGACACGAAATTGGGTGAGGATGTGAACACCACAGAAGTCAGGAATAAAACAAAGTGAGTTTAACACCTCAGAGAAACAGTCCAGCAAAAACACGCTGAAATTTAGTAAGGAGACAAGCACAAGGTAATACAGACAAAAAGTCAACCACACAGATACAAGATGGAGAATAAATCACCAGGCACACGTACAACACGTACACTTTTATACTGGAGCCCCGTGAAATTGTAAGCTCCTCGAGGGCAGGTATCACGTCTACCTACTATATTGTACTCTCCCAAGTGCTCAGTACAGTGCTCTGCATACAGTTAGTACTTAAATACCATTGACTGACTACACTGGGAATAGGAATCAGCAACATTGTGTTGTTATTAAAGGGTCAACAGTACCCTGGGAGGATGGAATGCAAGTGTCAGGACTTCTAATCTTCTCAGTCAGACGCATAATAGAGAAGACCCGACTCAAAGTTTAAAGTGTAATAGTATCTCTTGTTTATCATCCATGAATCTTCTTCTTCCTGTTCCACTCTTTCTTTTAAATACACATAATGCATACAGAGATTTCCGTCTGCTCTTCTGTCAGTTTAATTTGAACACAGTTCTCAAAACTTTTGCTGAATTTTCTTTGCAGTGAACAGGTAAAAGGTTTTTAAGCATCACTCAGTCATCTTCTTCAATGGTATTTATTAAGCACTTGTGTGCAGAGCACTGTACTACGGGCTTGGGAGAGCATAATACAATTGAGTTGGTAGACAATCTACAGTATTAACTGAGAACCTACTGTATGCAGAACACAGTGCAAAGCACTTGGGAATTTACAACAGAATTAGCAGAATATCTCTGGCCTCAAGGAGCTCATGATTGACTCAATTCTTGGAGTCTAATTTCTAATTTTAAAATGCTGTATTCGTGGGGAAATGTGAAGCTCGGGATCCAGCCAGGCAGGAGTGAGGTGGCAGAATCCCATAGATAATGACCAGTGTGGATAATCTGCATAGAGGTAATTGAGAACTGATTTTGTGCCCTATTTTTGATGACTAATTTTAAAGGGACATATCAAAAATGGAGACAGTGACTAGTGTCACCCATAGTGAAGGTCCACTGTGAACTAAAGGTTACAGAAGAGGAATGAGATATGGATTCTCTGACTTCAAGAAGTTCATGCTCTAATGTGGAGTGGGGCTGGAAAAACAGGACAAACACAAAATGCTCAAACATGAAACCAGGCCCAAAGCATCTTTTATGTTCAAAGCATGACAGTGTAATGAATTTTATCCATGTGTGTGGGTGTAGCTGAAAGACTCGTGCAATCTCTTCCATGCTGGGCACAAGTAACGATAGTTGGGTTATGGTCTCAGCTCCACCACTTGCCTGCTGTTCAACCTTTGCCAATCTTGGAAGGAGAGTGGCCTAGTGGAAAGGGCACAGGCCTGGAGATTAGAGGTCCTGGGTTCTAATTTTGTCTGCTGGGTGACCCTGAGCAAGTCACGACTTTTCTGTGCCTCAGTCATCTGTAAAATGGGGACTAAGACTGTGAGCCCCACGTGGGACATGGACTGTGTCCAACCTGATTAGATTTTATCTACACCAGTGCTTAGTACAGTGTCTGGCACGTAGTAAGCACTTAAATACCATTTGAAAAAGAATTCACAAGTTCTCTGAGCCTCGGTTTTCATCTGTAAAATAGGGATAAAATACCTGTTCTTCCTCCCTGAGACTGTGATCTCTACGTGGGATGACGACTTGTGTCCAATCTTAACTGGTACCTTGCAGCACCTGGCACACAGTAAGTGCTTAATCAATACCATCATCGTTTGCTGTGCAGTCAAATTATTTGTAGCACCTGGTGCTGTTTTCAATTCTTCTTTGTACTGAATCATGACTTTACCAAAATTTCTGTTCTAATTCAATTTCCGATATTTGGGAGCACAGAGATGGGGAAAAATTCCCCACCACCCCACTTTCTGTATCATGTCACGTGGCATTTTGCAGAGGTCCTGTCAGAAGAGCATTTCTCTGCTGCACCCTCACCATATCAACCCTGACCACATCCTGGCAACTATGCCATCCCTCAACTAAACTCCCTACGCAGCAGAATTCCAAGACCCTAACTTCCATCCCCTAATGCATCGAGTCCACCCTGCATGTTATACAACCTACCAGCTTAGAGAAGAGCAGAGGGACACATATCCCTTGTCTCCAACATCTCTGTAGGAGAAAGAGCTGGCACCCTCTTAGAAAGGGGACATGTCATTACCCTAATAGAGCTCCCCTGAAACGATCACTGCCCCGCTTATTTTGTGAAGCCGGCCCTGGCTCCAGAAGAGGCACCCCCTTCCCAATTGCCACATAGCTAATCTACTGCTGTCATCTTCTGCTACATCTTCTGTCAACTGTTACATGGTTTCATTTAAGATGTGTTTCACTGGACCTTTTTAAGGCTTTTTTGTTATTCTCACTCTCTGGGATTGCTCTACTGAAGCATTCTTGACAGCGGCTATTCTGCAATCATTTAGTCCCTTCACATGTTCTGCTCAACAAACTTGTGAGGCTCAGTTCTGGGTCCCTTACTATTCCCCTTTACATTCACTCTTCCGCTCCCATGGCTTCACCTACTAACTCTATGCAGATGACTCCTAAATCTCTCGTTAGCCCCGCACTCTTGTCTCATCTGAAATCTCCCATGTCCTCTTGCTCCCAGAACAGCACTAAATGGAGGTCCCACTGGCACCATAAACTCAATATGTCTAAAACCGAACACCTCATTTTGCCTCCGAAATCCACTCCCTCACCTTACTTCCCCACCACAGTTGATATACCCACCATCTTCCCAGGATTCCACTAAAGCCATTGGTATTATCCTTGATTGCTCTCATTCAATTCATACATCTAATCTGTTCCTAAATTCTACTGACTTTTCCCTCCATTACATTTCCCAGATCAACCCCTTCTTCTCCCTCCAAACAGTCACCATACTGGTCTAGATATCTGTCATAACCCAACTTGACTACTATATCACACAGCGTGAAAAGCAGTGTGGATTAGTGGATCAGAGTATGGACCTTGGAGTCAGAAGGACGTGGATTCTAATCCCAGCTCTGCTACATGCCTGCTGTGTGATCTCGGGCAAGTCACTTAACTTCTCTAGGCCTCAGTTACCTCATCTGTAAAATGAGATAAGAATGTGAACCCCAGATGGGACAGGGGCTGTGTCCGACTGATTAACTGGTATCTACCCCAGCGCCGAGAACAGTGCTTGGCACATAGTAAGGGCTGAACAATTACTATAATTATTATTATATTATTAATAATCTGTGGTATGTAGTGCCTACTATGTGCAGAACACTGCACCAAGTCTCTGAACTCCTCCAAAACGATCATTGGTTACCCATTCCTCACTGCATCATAACTTTGAGGCACTTCATCAGCTTTCTCCCACTTAAGTATCCATTTTTCTCCCACTACACCCCAGCTCACATTCTATTCCTCCTAAACTCTCCTTGTCATTGCCTTGTTCTCGACTATCCTGCCTCTGACCCCTTGCTCATACTCTTCCTCTTGCCCGGTACTCTCTCCCCCTCTTTAAGTCCACGAGTCCATTGCTCTCGTCACCTGCAAAGTCTTCCTAAAATCCCACCTTATAATAATAATTATGGTATTGGTTAATCGCTTATTAAGTGTCAAGCACTGCTCTAAGTACTACGAGAAATGCACACGAGCCTCACAGTCTGAGGGAGAACCAGTACTGAATCCCCATTTTACGGTTGAGGAAACAGAGGCACAGAGAAGTTAAGTGAGTTGCCCAAGGTCACATGGCAGGCAAGTGGTGGAGCCTGGATTAGAACCCACGTCCTCTGACTCCCAGGCATGTGCTCCTTCTACTAGGACGTACCACTTCCCCACTCCTCCAAGACGCTTTCCTCACAATTTTTCTATTCCCCAGATGATATGCTCCCAAGTATCATAGAAATTTTGCACTCTCAGGACATATGCCCACATAGCCACCTTTTGTACATATTTATTTACATATTCTACCATTCAAGCATTTCCTTAGCATACCCATCTTTCCATTCTCCTCTTCCTTCTATCTGTAAATTAGTAAGTTTCTTCAGGGCCAAGGTGGTGTCTTCTAACTCTATTGGACTCTCCCAAGCACTTAGTACAGTACTGAGCACACAGTAGGCACTCAATATCGTACTGACTGAATGACTGCCATTGAGCATTGCTGACAGATCGACCCATCGTGGAAAGTTCATAGGAAACACTGATTAAAAACTCCAGAAGCTGGATATAATGTCTCAGACTCATACGGATAGGCTACACTTACCCTCTTTAAGCCTTTAGTTCGGTCTAGAAACCTGTTTCAATTTTGTAGCCACACAGTCAATTCCAGGGCAGGCTGGCTTTCTCGATTCATTTTCTGCTCATCTATCACTACAGTTTGTGAGCTAATTAGGTAGCAGAACTGAATGACCGCCTTCAGCTCTGTATTGCTGTTAGAAATCTTTAGAAGTCTTTCAGGATTTCCTGCTGCAGGCTGGTACACAGTTTGCTCAGAAGATTTATCATGCATTTGTAATATGGTACTCTCTCCGTGGAGTGATTCATAATCACAGGCATGGTTTTTGTGTGTGCCTCCGGAGCGGTCATCAACAGTTGACACCTCCTGGATGATACTTTTAATTAAGCTCAGAACCTGTTGAGTTGGAGGACTTTCCAGGAGGATCAGAAGCACATCCTAGCATCAAGTTCCACAACGCTGCTGAACCTTCAAGCAGGGCCGTGAAGAACAGTTCTAAGAAAACCTGGATGTGTGTCAAAATTCTGCTGGTGTTGGAGAGTCAGAAAAGACTGCCTGACCCATTTTCAACACTGGCCCAACCAGCCATACTGGTGAGGGGTAGTTTTAAAACCCTGGTAAGCAACTCAGAACAGCCAAATTTGCTTAATAGTCACTAGAAGCCAGGGTTATCAATTTTTCTTTTACAAGTCAAAGAATAGAGTAGAAAGAAGCAGCATGGACCTGTAAAAAGACTCCAGGCCTGAGAGTCAGAGGACCTGGGTTCTAATCTTGGCTCCGCCACTTGTCTGCTGTGTGACCTGTGACCAGAAGGGAAGCTTACTGGTGTTCCCTCCTCGGTTCCTAAACCTGCTATGCATCAAAAAAAATCCGGCTACATTGCAATTTATAATAACTGTGGTACTTGTTAAGTGTTTACTCTCTGCTTAGTACTGTGCTAAGGACTGGGGTATATAAGTCAGATAATAATATTAATAATAATAATAATAATTGTTACACAATTACTATGTGCCAAGCACCATATTAAGCACTGAGGTAGACACAAGTTAAGCAGGTTAGCCAAAGTCCCTGCCCACATGGGACTCACAGTCTAAGCAGGGGGGAAGGAGAACAAGTTTTTAATCCCCCTTTTACAGATGAGGAAACTGAGGCACAGAGAAGTTAAGTGACTTTCCCATGGTCATACAGTAGGCAGATGGTGAAACCAGGATTAAGGCTCCTGACTCTCAATCCTACGTACTCTCCACTAAGCAACACTGCTTCTCTGGAATAATATGGTTAACACAGCCAGAAGGACTCTGGTTAGGATCGTCAGTATCAATGCATCAACCCCAATATTTAATGAGCACCTACTGTTCAGAACAAAAAAACTGAGACAGAATCCTTGCCCTCAAGAAGCTTACAATCAAATGGGAGAAACAATCAGAAGTAAACTGTCATCAACTGAGAGCAATGAGATGCCCCATGCAAGACAGAACTAGGTAACCACTTCACGAGTCCCTGACAGTTCTGATTTTCTCGTGAGAGAAATGGAAGCTTAAGGAAAAGGATGCATTTTTACTCTTGTACTGTTTATGATCGGAACCCTGGAGTAAAATTCCCTTTGATTATTTTTTTTTTAATTTGGAAGTCCAAAGCTTATTTTTTGTTGTTGTTTTTCCAGGAAAGATTTGGAGCTTTAGCCATCATTTTAAATATGGTAGTCTCTCTCGATTCTGGAATCCGTCCTCAAAGAGAAAACAATATGGCACATTTTTTTTGTCAAAAATAAATCCCCTTCTAAATAGGGGGCTAGTGAGTTGAGCACAGTTACCAACCACCAGTTATAGGAAAGCCTACAACCTAAGCCTACAATCTCCCTCCCACCAGCAAATCCTTGGAAGGCAGGAGAGTCAGACTAAATGCTCTGGAATATTTTCAAACATTGAGGCTTTAGAAGTATAACTGAGCCAAGTTCATGATGAGGTTAAAGTGCATAATGCCAGGTCAATCCCAAAGCACCTTTATGCCAAGTTTCAAGTACTGCCAATTTCTCCCTGGATTGAGAACCAGCTAGTCATATTGCCCTTGAACAGAGGATAGTATTTACACATTGTCTCCCCTTTCTAGACTGTGAGCCCATTATTGGGTAGGGATCATCTATATATGTTGCCGATTTGTACTTCACAAGTGCTTAGCACAGTGTTCTGCACACAGTAAGTGCTCAATAAATGCGATTGAATGAACATTTAAAGCTGGATACTGTAAATGAAAGCAGAGGAACCAGAATGGGACAGACACTTTCCTGACCAGAATTGTCATCTTTCAGCTCTGAAATAAAAAAAAAACCTTAATCGAATGGCTCAAGATTGTACCCAGTTCCTACCCATTTTCAGACAAAATTCCCGAAAACATTTCACTCCTAGACAAAGCAAATTTTTTTTTTAAAAAAGGGATCAAGTGATGAGCTGAAAAACGTTTAAAATGCAATGTTCTGTTTTACAGTTTGCCATTTTTAAAATAAATCATTGCAATATAAAATACTTATGTTGTGGTGATAGTGATTCTTTTTCAAATAATCTCGAATTGATAATCACTACACAGTAGCTAATGGAGAGGAAACCAAAACCTAAATGAGATTTATTGGTTTCCTAAGTGACAAAAAGCAGCCTGTGAGAAATCCTATGCCAGCCCACTTATTTTCTGGCACACATAACTGAAATGTCAGAGACATGTTCAGAATTTAATTACTAAAATACTCAATGCTTTTCTGTTCTTAAAGATAAAACAAAGGCCAGAGCTTCATTTTCAGCTAATCTAAGGAAAAAGTAGGCAAAGAAACACCTCTAAGGCTATAGAAATTAATATACCAATATCACTATGTGAATAAATCCCCCAATAACACATGAGATGAAAGTACAACTGAGTGAAATTTAAGAGCCTACGGTATGGACCTTGTTTATAGGAACATTCCCAAAATAGTTGCAATTAGTATCCAATTCTTAAATCAACACTACTCGCCTTTTACTTAATCTTTATCTCATTTTGTACTTGGTTATTTAAAATTTCCTATACTATAAAGATAACTTTGTTGAGCTTTTCACCTGCAGCATAACTGCTCAAGCGGATGATTCCCTATCTTTCCTTTCCTTATTTCTTTGGTTTTCTTCTTTTAAAAGTAAACATTTAAAACGGGAACATGTGATTCCAGAATTCTCCTCCTGCTAAGGTCATCATGCTGGCTAAGACATGCATGATCTTCAGTTATATTTATCCAAGACTAATTTTAGAATTTCTTGAACAGGACCCTGCAAGAGAATGGAGGGTTAGCCATGAAAACTAGGAGGGGGGGAGGGGGGCGCAGTGGAGTGAAATGACATTTTAACTTTGTTCTTAAACTCACCCCGAAGTTTTTACCTGAATGACAGATGTTCATTTCCCTCTTCCTCAAAAGCAGTGAGCACCTATGTAGACACTGCCCTGTGCGATTGGTGCTGTACAATATGTGTTAAACAGCATAATTCCTGCCACCTAGGATTTTACAATATATTTCTGATGATGATCAATCATATTTGAGCATTACTGTGTGCAGAGCACTATTCTAGGTGCTTAGGAGATACAATATAACAGTTAATAGATGCATTCCCTGCCCACAAGGACCTTTACAGACTAGAGGGGGAGACAGACATTAATATAAATAAATACCTATGGATATGTATATAAGTGCTGGGGGCTGAGAACAGAGTGAATAAAGGGTGCAAATCCAAATGCAAGGCCAACTGTAGAAGGGAATGGGAGAAGTGGAAATGAGGGAAATGAAAATACCAATGCAAAGACCAACACTGAGTGCATACAAAGGAACAAACACTTCAGCAGGACTACTCACCTGGAATCTTGGGCTTCCAAAGATATACAATAACAAAGATTGTCATTGGTATTCACATTATGTGCAAGCAAAGGTAAATGCATTTAGTAGGTGAAAAGAGAGCGCTCTGGGGAAATTGTCGTTTCTCTTCCAATTAGTCACAGATGTCTTCTTGACAGAGGTGAGGTTCCTGGAACAGCTTTAATATGGAGGGAACTGGAAGAGCTGGAGTGGGGAGACAAAGCGTATGACAGAAAGGCAGAGCCATTTGTTGCGCTCAATGGTCTTAAATTTCAAAGGGACGAGGGAGTTGGATTCGGCAGAGAAGGCGGTGCGGATGGCGAGACTGCATGCATCGAGAGAGGAGATTAATTATGGAATCCAAGTCGGACGCGATGGCTTGGGGTAAGTGAAGGGACTCTACAGATTGACAGTCTCCACAGAGGGAGAGAACTGTTTCGTGAGGAGTGGGGCTGTGGGTGAGAAGGTATATTAGGAGTTTGTGGTCAGAAAATGGGATTTCTGGGTTGGCTGGGGGCTTCCAGGTAGCACAGCCTGCAAGGGCATCACACAACAGAGAAGGAAAAGGAGGAGGGGCAGGGATCCCTATGGCAGGGCAAATTTCATAAGAAAAAGGTGTGCATGGGGTAGGATCGGGTGATGGGGAAGGGGTCAGGCTGGCAGGGTTGGGGGGAGTGGGGGCAGAAAGACCCTAGGGATGGTGAGAGGGGAAAGGGAGAGGTGGTGAGGGATCTGGGACCCAAGGGAGGATATGGGTGTCATTTTGGGCGAGGAAGGTGGCAGGGGTTCAGGGAGAGGGTTGCACTGGGGAGCTGTAAGGACAGAGATTTAAGAGAGTCACGAAAGTGGCATGGTGAATGGGGAGAAGAGAGGAGTAAAGAAAAATATATCAAAAGACTTTCTCCTAAGCAATCAGTGGGACTTTAATTTAGAAAACTGCTCTTTCAAAATAGATTTTTTTCAAATATTTTCCACACAAATTCAAAGTTTAAAAGGCCCCATAAATCCTTTAACAGTTTTGTTTTTTGAAGAAACTATCATTTCAAGTTGTTAAACATAAGCAGTCACCCTAGCTCTAGCAGCTAGAGGTCCTGAACAGATCTTCTCTTTCACCTCTCTGGCTCCCCACTACTGGGGAAAAAGACCAGTGGGACTGCTTTACGTCATGTTTCTGGCCAGGCAGTAGAAGGGACCAGCAGCCACGGTGGTGGCCGCAAAAGTGTATGCCGTCGAAGGGGTCAGGGATCTAAACACAAGAAGCCCCCCCATGGCCTGAGCAGCTTCACTCCTCCTGATGCCACTGAGAAGCCCCACCCCCTACCAGAGCAGCAAGAGTAGAAACTAAGATTAACACAGCCCAGCACCTCCATGTCACCGGGGTCTTAGGGCACCCCGATTACCAGGGAGGAGAAATCCTGCCCCTCTGCAGGAGTTGTGATCCACACAGCCCAGAGCCTCCAAGCCGTCAGGGTTTCAGGATGCACCGGGGCCACCCGATGGCCAGAATGGCCTCCATCCTCTTGGCCAATATCACATTAAAGTCACCTATCTTCTCAACATTTGACACACATTATGACAGTTTAGACAGGGCAGCCCAATTTGGAGTGTGAGGAGCCTGAGGAACCTAGTAACGAGATTGTTACTCATTGTAGTTGGTTCTGACTCCCTTTTTGGTCTGTTTCTCCCTCCCCACTCCCCACCCCTTTTTCAGCACATCTGTCCTCCCTACTCCTTTATGTGGTGAGCCCCCTGCAGACCAGGTACCACACCTGATTTACTGGCCACTGCTTTAAAGGCCACGTAGTCTTCCCAATGGCTTTGAACATTACTTCACACATCATCAGAGCACTTTAAAATGTTATAATTGTATTGATTGATTGATTAAATGAAAGAGAGGCTGGTGAGTCTCCACTGGTAGCACTTCTCCCTCCACTTCCACCACACTTGAACCATTTACCGGTTCACTCGAGGCTACTCGAGACTTCTGGCACAGCTGGAGCTGGTGTAGTTCCAACCAAACAGCCCGTGGCTCCCATAGGTACCAATCAATCAATTAATCGTATTTATTGAGCGCTTACTGTGTGCAGAGCACTGTACTAAGCGCTTGGGAAGTACAAGTTGGCAACATATAGAGACGGTCCCTACCCAACAGTGGGCTCACAGTCTAGAAGGGGGAGACAGAGAACAAAACATATTAACAAAATAAAATAGAATAAATATGTACAAGTAAAATAGAGTAATAAATACATGCAAACATAGATACATATATACAGGTGCTGTGGGGAAGGAAAGGAGGTAAGGCGGGGGGATGTGGGGGGAGGAAGGAGGGGGCTCAGCCTGGGAAGGCCTCCTGGAGGAGGTGAGCTCTCAGTAGGGCCTTGAAGGGAGGAAGAGAGCTAGCTTGGCGGATGTGAGAAGGGAGGGCATTCCAGGCCAGGGCGATGACATGGGCCGGGGGTCGACGGCGGGACAGGCGAGAACGAGGCACGGTGAGGAGATTAGTGGCAGAGGAGCGGAGGGTGCGGGCTGGGCTGTAGAAGGAGAGAAGAGAGGAGAGGTAGGAGGGGGCGAGGTGATGGAGAGCCTTGAAGCCGAGGGTGAGGAGTTTCTGCCTGATGCGTAGGTTGACTGGTAGCCACTGGAGATTTTTAAGGAGGGGAGTAACATGCCCAGAGCGTTTCTGGACAAAGACAATCCGGGCAGCGCCGTGAAGTATGGATTGAAGTGGGGAGAGACAAGAGGATGGGAGATCGGAGAGGAGGCTGATACAGTAGTCCAGATGGGATAGGATGAGAGCTTGAACGAGCAGGGTAGCTGTGGCCTGGGCAGCGGATGGGCTACAGAGTAAGCAGAAGCTGGGGCGGGGGGGGGAGGGAGGGAGACACACACACACACACACAATATCTCTTTCTGGCTTCCTTTCTCCCCAGTGACTCACACTTGCTTACTCTACAGCCTCACTGCTTTCCATTCCTAGATCTGGGTGGCATTACCTAGAGATCTTTTCCCCGGCCCCATTATGCGCCCCTGAAAATATTAACTTATGTCAATCTCGATGTTTCAAAGTTGTATGATGTAGATATGTTGCATTTTTGCAGAGCAGGCAATTGGAATGTGTTGCCAATTTAATTTTAGAGGATGTGTCATTTCTTTTTCATTTAGCATCTTCGGGTCATCTGAGAAACATGCATTTTGTTCACCCTCATTAAAACCTTGTGAGATGTTTATAGATGCTCTAATAATAATAATAATAACTTCGCTTCTCCCAAGCTCTCTGTTAAGCATTGTTAAGCACTTACTATGTGCCAAGCACTGTGGTGTTAAGGTCTGGGGTAGAATTAAGATTATCGATATCAATGTGAGCACCTCCTATTGAAGACACAGATGAGCCTCAGTTCCACAAATAAACTTTAGGAACAAGAAACTGAATATGGTTATAGTTGTTTGTCCATAGCATTTATTAATAATGATAATTGTGGTATTTGTTAAGTGCTTACTATGTTCCAAGCACTATACTAAGTGCTGGGGGGGTGGGGAGAATACAAGCAAGTCGGGTTGGATACAGTCCCTGTCCCACATCGGGCTCATGGTCTTAATCCCCATTTTACAGAGGAGGTAACTGAGGCACAGAGAAGTGAAGTGACTTGTCCAAGGTCACACAGCAGACAAGTGGCAGTCAGGATTAGAACCCATGACCTTCTGACTCCCAAGCCCGTGCTCTATCCACTAGACCGTGAGCACTTACTATGTGCAGAGCATTGCACTACGCACTTGGGAGTCTAACAAAAGTAAAATATCGTTCCTGCTCCCAAGGACCAATACTTGTCATTTCTTCCTCCGTAACACCTCTCAGATTAGTCCCTTCCTCTTCACTCAAACAGCTACCAACCTGGTCCAAGCACCATTCATCAGTATAATTCTTATATTTGTTAAGCGCTTACTATTTATCAAGCACTGTTCTAAACACTGGGGAAGAAACAAATTAATCAGGTTGGACACAGTCCCTGTCCCACATGGGGCTCACAGCCCAAGTAGGAGGGAAGCAGGCATTGAATTCCCATTTTACAGATGAGGAAACCGAGGCCCAGAAGTTAAGTGACTTGCTCAAGGAATAAGACTACTGCAACAGTCTCCTCACTTGATCTGCCTACTCCCAGCCTTTCCTTCATTTAGTCTCTAATATCCACTGCTGAACAGATCATCTTCTTGAGCAGATCACCTTTCCTTGGCACCTGTCACTCAACTCCTCCAAAACCTCCGATGACTACCCATCTCCTGCTGCGGAGCAAAAACTCCTCATGCAGGGCTTCAAGGCTCTCCACGAGCACTCTCCAGCATACCTATAGGCTTTCTTCATCCAGTACTCCCCAGCTCACACACTTTGCTCCTCCCTAGCTCTCTGTCTAAATGTGCCTTGCTCTCAACTCTCCCACCTCCCTAACCTCTACCTCATGTTTTACTCCCAACCTAGAACTCACATGTTTCCCCCATATCCCCAGCGCTCTCCATCTTAAAAGCCCTCCTAAAAATTGCACCTACTCTAGAATGCCTTCCCTAATGAATTTCCAACACCCTGCCTTTGGGACTTGGGTCATTTAAATCCTGTCCTCAGGACTTGTGAATATATGCATATTTTTACTGATATATTATCTATACATTCCATTTTTTTCAGCTGTTTTGTCCTAATGTGTTTGTACTGCTTCCAGCTTATATTTGTTTTTCTCTGGCTTCCACTATCTGTAAATAATTCTGGCTCAGTGGAAAGAGCCTGGGCTTGGGAGTCAGAGGTCATGGGTTCAAATCCTGGCTCTGCCACTTGTCAGCTGTGTGACTTTGGGCAAGTCACTTCACTTCTCTGGGCCTCAGTTACCTCATCTGTAAAATGGGGACTAAGACTGTGAGCCCCTGGTGGGACAACCTGATCACCTCGTATTCCCCCCCCCCAGTGCTCAGAACAGTGCTTTGCACATAGTAAGCGCTTAACAAATATCATTATTAATATTATTAATATTAACATTAATTAAGGGGGGGGAGGGAGAGGGGGAGAGAGGGAGAGGGGGGAGAGAGGGAGAGGGGGGAGAGAGGGAGAGAGAGGGAGAGAGAGAGAAAACACACTGAGAAGCAACATGGTTTAGTGGAAAGAGCATGGGCCTGGGACGCAGAGGACCTGAAAGGGGAAAAAGGCCCTAATTCTAAACCCAGCTCTGCCACGTGACCTTGGGCAAAGGTCACTTAACTTCCCCGTGCCTCAGTTTCCTCATCTGTAAAGTAGGGATTTAATACCTATTCTCCCTACTACTTAGTCTGTGAGCTCCACGTGGAACAGAGACCGTCTGACCTGATTTATCTTGCATCTACCCCAGTGCTTAGTACAGTGCTTGCCACATAAGGGCTAAACACATAACATGATTATTATAAATATTATTACACTGAGATTGCAGTTTCTAAAAAAAAAAAGTTGGAAATCATCTTCAACCAAGTGGTGTTTCTTCCTTTAATATACTCCACGTGTATTTCTTTAAACATCTTTTACTTTTTCAGGAAGAGAGCAGTAAAATCTTGAGTTTAAATTCAGGAAGGCGGCATAGCTTAGCAGAAAAGAGCACGAGACTGAGTCGGTAGACTCGAGTTCAAATCCCAGCTTCGCCATTTTCCTGTTGTGTGACCTCAGGCCAATCACTTAACATCACTGTGCTTCAGTTTTCCTCACCTACACAATGGGGATAATATAGCTGTTCTCCCTCCTTTTTAGATCGAGTGCAGCCATTAGGCATAGGGGAGTGAGTCCAATTATCTTGTATCCAATCTGATGATCTTGTCTCACCCCAGCTCTTAGCCAAGTGCTTGGCCCATAGTAAGCCCTTAATAAATGTTACCATCATCATAATTAAATTTCACGGACTATAGTAGATACAGAGAGCTAGTAGATATGACTGATTGATATGGCAATTCAGTTTCCTTTACCATCATCCGGTCACTTACAGTATAGTTTTGAGTAATGTGAGTCAGGATAGCAGCATTTAAAAAAAAAAGAAAAGAAAAGAAAAAATAATTTCAACACCAGGAATCTGATGAAACCATCCACAGAACACTATCAGGACTGAACATCTTAGAGTCAAAAAGCTGTATCCATAAAGTGACTCCATTTTCTAATGTCCTAAGTTGGGCAGAGGACAGGGCAGAGGTAGGGCCAATAAACTACAAATGCTCCACAGAAAAGTAGAGGGAGAGAGATGAGGGAAGAGGAAGAAAAAAAAATGCAGAAAAGGGAGATGG
The DNA here is from genome assembly GCF_015852505.1 of Tachyglossus aculeatus. Lineage (NCBI taxonomy): Eukaryota > Metazoa > Chordata > Mammalia > Monotremata > Tachyglossidae > Tachyglossus > Tachyglossus aculeatus. The sequence continues at coordinate 86,016,877 of NC_052101.1, read as the reverse complement.
ATAATCCACTCCCCCCACACCAACACACACATGGCTCAGCACAGAGCTGAGCTGACACTGTAGAGGAGTTAACAGCAGCAAAAGTAGCAACAATAGTATTTATTGAGCACTATGCACTGTACTAAGTGCCTGCTTCAGCTGCCCAGGACGGAACCAAGTACACAGGCTTTCTCTGGAGAAATAACAGTTGGGAGCTCCACAAAGTTGGCAGCTGAACTGACTCGCTCAACTACTGCTGAAAGTTACTTCCTCCTGCCTCCTCAGCACAAGGCTACCAGCTCGACAAGACTCTGGGGCCCCAGTGGCCAAAAACAGGACATCTGCCAATCCCACTAGGCTGACAAGGACAGGCCTTGAGGCAGTACATTTGATCGCACCTATGAAGAGACTAATGTGGTCTATGACATGAGAGGAAATCTAGCTGATCGTGCAAAAGTGAATAAGGAAATAAGAATTAAACTGGAGGAACTAAAAAACCATGGCAGTGAAAAAGGAAAGGCAGTGAATACACTGTACTGCTAAACCCATGTTAATGCTCCCAACTGATTCCACGAGAGTAGTGTTATGTGAAAGAATGCAACACGAAATATAGTTTCCTACAGGAAATACTGCAAAGTGCTTTAATACACTCCTAAGATCAGAAAAACTGACCAAAACAATGTAAAATTAACAAACAGTGACAAAACAACAGTTACATGATCATATAGCATGGCAAATATATGTACTGATAATAAAAGGTTTTTAATTAGTTTTACATGTACTCTAATGCTAACCTCCTCACTGTGACTCGATCTCATCTATCTCACTGCCAACCCCTCGCCCACATCTCACTTCTGGCCTGGAACGCCCTCCCTCCTCAAATCTGCCAGACAATTACCTTCCCCCCAGCCTTCAAAGCCTTATTGAAGGCACATCTCCTCCGAGAGGCCTTCCCTGACTAAGCCCCTCTTTTCTCTTCTCCCACTCCCTTCTGTGTCACCCTGATGTGCTCCCTTTGCTCTTCCCTCCCCCCAGCCCCACAGAACTTATGTACATATCTGTAATTTATTTATTTATGTCTGTCTCCCCCCCCCCCAAACTGTAAGCTCGTTGTGGGCAGGGAACGTGTCTTGTTTATTGTTGTACTGTACTCTCCCAAGTGCTTAGTTCAGTGCTCTGCACACAGTAAGCACTCAAGTACAACTGAATGAATGTACATACATATTTAATTTTCTAAAATGTTTCCTATCCTAATCAGCGAAAAGGCACCACATCTGCCATTATTACCTAACGGTAATTTGAATGGGCTTTAATCTCTATACTAGCCAGGCAAAATATTTAACAGTTGAGAGAGAAGAAAAGGGAGTTGTTGAAGCCAAAGTAAACTTTGCATCGTCAAAATGAGAGCTGGCTGCAAAAAATAATGACACTAAAATTCACTGGCGCTATCTGGAAAGAACACTACAAGAAGAGCACTTCAACTGGGGATGGCTGGAATTATTTCAGGGATGGTCTTGAATTCTAAGAACACAAGCAAAGCCATTAGTGGGTCAGCTCAACAGCCACACAGCCCAGTATTCCGCCTCCAACAGTCGCAATGGGATGGCAACAGTGGGATAGTTGCTCTCTTGGACATCCTTCCTAACAGTTGTGGTGCACCAATTAACCATCCCTAGCTTTCAGCGGTGATTTCCCTGAGCTTGCTAACACCAATGGTGTTACTGCTAATGATGCAAACAATTCTACAATTTGGTACTTACATTGTTTCCCTCTGAATACAAGTCATTTAAAATGGTCAAAACACTCCATAAGTGTTCGTGTTCTGCCAATAAGCAGCACCGAGGAGGGAGCCCGCTCCTTGCCTCCGCAAAACCTTTGAGGCTGAGCTCCACAAGATGTGACTGAACAATACCAACTGTATGCACTTAGACCAACACAGGCAGATGACTCACACGAGCCACATTTGGTTACATTCCCAGGTTCGACAGTTAGTCACCGCCTTGATCAGAACGTGCTTTCACTACTTAGAAAATAGATGAAAAAATGTTTCTTTATACTTGCTTTAAATCTACCACATTCAAACTTCAATGGATGCCCCCCTCATCCTAGGAGTGCATGATTTGGGGAACAGACAATAGATGTTCTACCTATCCATGATTATACTGACTTCAGTCATGTCTCCTCTGACCCTTCATCTTTCCGGTATGAAGAATCTACCCTCACAGGTTGCTTCTCTGCCACTCCTAATCGTCTTTATTGAACTTCTCTGTTCCTTCCCCGCTCCTTTCCTGAGAACACTGAACAAAATGGCTCAGTCACCTGGGCACAAGCAAAAACAGTGCTATATATTGGCAAAACTAATCCTTCTGCTTTCTATACGCTTCCTGACCACGTACAGCATTTAGTTGGCCTTTCTGGCTGCCACCGCACTCTGGACCAATGATTTTAAGAAACCGTTACCAATGACTCCAGAGTCTAAATGCTGCTGAAGATGAGGAGGATGACGATGACTCCAGATAGCTAGACAGATAGCATCAACCATGCAACTAGAGTTTGGAATGTATTCCTTGGTCACATTAAAAGTCATCTGCCAATTATTTACCCTGTCACTCAGCCTCATGATGTTGAAGTCTCCCCCAAATTTATACCCATCTGCATAATATTTCACCACCCAGAAAAGTCTAATGTTATTTCTAATGCTGAAAATTTCACTTAGCTCTCCCACTTTCAAATTGTTTTTGAATGTTAAACAAAACCGGTCTGCACCCTGAACCCTGGGAGAATCCTACTATTCACACTTCACCACCAGAATAAGTGGTCCTTCTATCGTATACTTTAGCCAGTTTTCTACCTGGGACAGAACACTCCCGCCACTTCCACAATGCCTCTTTAAGAGTTTGGTGTGGAACTTTGTCAAAAACTCTTGAAAAATATAAGTACATTATGGCCACTGGATCCCCTTCAACCCACATGCTTACTAACCCCTTTAAGTAAGCCCAAAAAATTAGTGAGGCATACTTTTCCCTTGCAGAAACCATGCTGACTTTCCCGGAACAGGCTGTGCTTTTTCAATTCTTACTGATACCAAATTTACAGATTCTACTAATTTGCCAAGTAATGTGGTAAAGACTCACCAGTCTGTAATTCCCAGGATCACATCTCTGGGACCCTAATTATAGATGGGAGTTTCCACCAGTCCTCTAGCATACAGAATGTTTGCAACGACAGGAATTCTGCAACTTCTCCTACTGAGTTCCTTCAGAACTCATCGATGGATACCTTGTTTACAATTAGTTTATCAAATCTAAAACATGATTAAAGGAAGAAAATAATGGAAAAAAATAAACCTAAATAGGAAGAAAATTATCCTGATCTGAAAACCTTGGACGAGTCCCCTGACCAAGTGCAATTTGTGAAGGGGTGATAGCAAAGGAAACAGTACCTGGGTTCTCTCAAATCTCTCAGGTTGAAACAGTGGGCAGGGGATTATATTTAGGTTCTCCAGGATTGCATATGATCCCTCACTGACAGCAAAATGACCCCTAAATGTCAACTTCATCTTGCTTTTGAAGCATTCGCAAACCGAATGTAAAAAAAGTCATTTGAGCTTATTATTCCTGAAAAATCTCTTCCAATCACTTAGTACTAGAGATAAATATTTAGTTCAGTAATATTACTGCAACTCTTAGGTGAACAATTCAGAGAAACTCAACTTGGCAGTATTTTAAAAGATTATAAGATTACTGAAAAAGGTAAATAATTTTGAATAACTGACTTAAAACCAATGAATACTACTACAGTGCATCCAAAATAGAATAATACTATAATTCCAAAGTTATTGCAAATGCTCAATTTACAAGCATTTTAGAAGGAGATAAAGGACAACTCTGTTTTAAAATATTTAGGGCCTGAACCAGGGAGGGGAGATGAGTGGCAGGAAGAGATGAGTAAGGCAATGGCCCCATTTAGTTACCTGTGTCAGGGAGAGCGGGTGGCTTTGTGGTATGGCAGCAATCAAAGTCATACATCATTAGAGCATACGTCCCATTATACCTTATCCCAGACTCCCCTCCTCTGTTAAAGGTTACCCCACCTTCTCAATATCAATGAGGATTTTCACAGATTAGGGCTACTAAAATAATCAAACTTTCCCCCTGAAACAGGAAGTGTACGAAAACTATGGTCTTTAGAAGCAAACTTCCACTCAAAAGAAGATCACAACAATTAATTTTCCAACTATTGTACTTCACCACTGTGCTTTACACGTATACCCCTCCATCTGGATATTAATGCATTCCAAAATGAATCCAGTTTTATAAATTATGTAGGTGTCTCCTAGCTTGATAAATATTTGATAAACCAGCAAAAATACCGATTTTCAGCCTTTCATTACTATTTAATAGATATACAAGTTGAAAAAAATTAAACCCTGTTTCGTAAATTAAATCCGACCCAGAAATTGCTTGACCTTGTTTTGTGACTGTTGTTTTGTTTAAATGGACTTCCCTGAAAACATTTGCCAAATGTAGTTTTGTGAAAGGCATATTTACTAAAGTATAAGTCACAAATTGTCTGGTGAAATGTTTGAAGGCAAAGGTTTGAAATGCACTATTTTTAGCTGCCTGAAAACTTAGCAAATGACGGCTGTCATCTTTAAAATGAAGTGTGCTTGGGCAGAAAAAGCTACTCGAATTATATTTGGGGGAAAGAGTAATTTATAATAATAATCTAACCAACTACATTAGGCTAATGAAAATAGTATCCTAGAATGGTTGCCAAAAGGGATGTTTCTCTGCAGTCATACTTTTATCATGTATCGCCTCATTAAAATAAAAGCAGTTTGGCACTCAGTGCCTGTAAATCCACTATCATTAAAATGATCGTATTTTCAGGAGCTCCAGGTAGGGCAGGGGACAAGGCCAAAAAACGGATGAAGCAATAGCCAGGGACACAAGGAAACGGGAACAGGAGAGAAGGGGTGGGGAAGACTGGTAGCAGGGGGGCATGGTAACATTGTATGAACTAAAGATATATAAAAAAGGTATACCCATGCGCATGTGGGCACGCGCGTGCACACACACACACACACACACACTCACTCACTCATCTGGCCACTGTTGTTTCCTCTGTCATTCAGCCGTGCCAAATTGCAGCACCAGGGATCCAGCCACCCAAACTATGGCTTCAGGGTACTACTCTGCCCGCAGCAGCAAACAGGCTTTTACTTCCAGTAAGTGGCCCAGAAGTAGCCAATTGAGCCTTCCACGCCTCCATTTCACTGCTGTGCTGCCCCTGCAGCTGCTTTTGTGCCCTCTAGCCACCTGGCTGAAACCAGGACTTACAGCTGACTCACTGGCCATTTTTTGGGTGGTAGGGCATGAGCCCAAAATTCAGGACAGCCTGCCTAATAATGGGGAATGGATAATCCCTTTAGTGATAACAATGAATAGAGCTCTGCAAGGATGGTTGGAAATTTAAATTAAATAGACTTCAAATCCCAAATGTCTTTAGTCTCAAAAGTGGCATCTGGTTACCAAGGTTAAAGCAGTCTAATTCAACAAAATATTTACAATATCTTTAAATTGTTAAAACTGCCACAGTTAATAATGTAGCTCAAAGCATGCTGAACAACGTAATTCACTTTTTTAAATGACCCTGAAGACCCTTCGGTTTTGTTGGATTTTGCAAGCTTTCCTAAGTTTGCTGCAATTCCCTTCCCTTGTCAACCCCTTGTACGTCTCACCATTGGCCGGTTGTCAGTTATATGTTTACAGCCTAAATCCTGCAGCTTTACTTGGTCCTATTCCCTGCTTGCCAAATTGTGAAAATCTAAATTGAGTTTGAAGAGGCAGACAGGTGAGAACGAGGCAATAAAATTATATAAATATTACGTAGAAACACTGTGAATATACGCAGACCCAGGTGAAGGCTGAGGAAAATGATGGCTTCAAAGGCTTGCTACTGCTTGTGAGTCCCCTAAGCCTGACTGATCATTTCACTCATCTTAAATTCCACTGTCATTTGAACCTCACATGGCATGCCTGGGCAAATTTGATGACTTGGATGTTGTTTTAGAGACCGGGCTCTCCGCCAAGTCTGCTCGGCCTACTCCCTTGACCCACCGGGGCAGCTCTAGACAACACCTCCCTTATTTACGGAACTGCTGTGAGAAGTCAAACTGCTGCTTACAAGCAAATGAGGCCCAATATACTCGTGCTTCTTGCTTCTTTAAAAGTGGGACTACAGACTCCTTTACCACCTTCACTCTTAAAATGAAATACTATGACATCAAAGATTAATCTGCCACTTATCTAGAAGAGACAAATGAAAAACACAAAGTTCACAGTCAACATGTCTCATCTATTAACAAAATACTGTAATAATAATTAGTATTCCCCAGATTTTCACCACTAAATACATAAATTTTTTTTCAAACTCAAGGACAGGCCATCTGAGGTTTGGATTTTTTCTTTCTAAATTGTTACACTAAAAGCAGCAAATCATTCTACATGTACTTTCTTAAAACAATCATACCTAAAGTCTAAAACCTCAGTTGTACAGCAACCTACAAAATCAGGACCCCAAATTTTGCCTAAAGTGATATTAGTTGTGACAGGAAGTCCATTTCTAAGAAGAATTCTGGATAAACATTTCTTCAGCACACACTTGCTAAGTTTCCTTCAGCCCACTCATCTTCAATCAACTGCTCTCCTTTATAATCTTCTATCAATATCTCCAAAGTTTAAAAGTCACAAACTCTTACCACAGGCCCACAATGTTTTTAGCCATGGACATGAAAATGGCTTTTCACTCATTTGTTGCTGTCCTCAATTACTATATCACAGCCACAGTACCTGATTAACTGCCTCTGTTGACTCTGCCTGGAAGACATGCCATTTTTTTTTCCTTTTGGGTTTTGTAGTTTTTCATTTTGACTTCCAAAGCACGGAATTAAGTCGAGCCATTATAATGACACAGTTTTAACTCCAAGTGAGCACTTCTAAAGTAAAACTTTTTCAGGATTTTTAGACACATGCAAGACTTACTAGTACAATTTAACTGGACTGAGAGCCCCTCATGGGACAGGGCCTGTGTCCCACCTGATTGACTTGTATCTTCCCCAGCGCATAGAACAGTGCTTGACACATAGTAAGAGCTTAATACCATTAAAAAAAAAATTTATCACCCACATCATTCTGCTACTCTTCAAGCACCACCTTGAGTTTCTGAGCGAAAAGGTGTTTCAGAGATGTCACATTAGGAATTCAATTATGGATTCTCAACCTATTCAGTTCCAAAAGAAAACAAAGTACGCGTAAGGATGAGAATATGGTTTGGTAACATTAATCAAGGCAAATCAAAAATGGTGTACCCAGTTGTACATCCACAGCCTTGTTAGGCAGGAGAAAGAGTTCTCATTTTTTGGATTGATTAATCTTTCCAATCTCTGCTTGTGCAGTTAGCAGGAAACCATCTACCCCTATATGTTAATAACAGTCATTCTAGGCCAGCAAATACTGTTTTTTAAAAGGTCAATAAACGAAAATGGAGCATTGGCCTGGAGGGAAGCAGACCAACTATCACGACCTTTATTGAGAAGCTCATGGAGGAAGGAGAGAACAAGGATAAGCTAAATAGGAATCAAAGGTGATGAAATACTCCAAGTTACTGAAGTGTAAATTGAGTCAATCTCTCAGACTCATATATCTGCTTCTCTCCCCCACCACCAACACCCCTTCAGTTAGCATGTAGGAGAGGGAGTTAGCACTTTAAGAAAAAATAAAACTACAAAGTTAGACTCACTACAAATAGCCAAATATATTTTTTTCAGATTGCACAAATTACCAATACCAAAATGAAATTTAGTAGCACTATGTTAGATGATACATCACTGTAGTTCTTGAAAATCTTCACACGATACTCTTGAGGGATAATAGAAAATTTCTTTAATTTCTGTCAAAACCCAAGGAGCTTCAGGGAATAGTTTGCAACCTTGGAAGGTCAAAGTTCCAAATTGGTCACACCTGTGCTTTGAATAAATAATGGTATCTACAGGCATACCAAACAATTGACATTTTAAGAATTTTAGTTTAATGCTGAATCTTCAAAATCTATATTTAGTTCATTCCATTTTCTCTCAAACACTCTAAAAGTACATCTCAAGAGTACTAAATATTATATTTCTAAAATTGAAACCCAGTAAAGCTATGATGCTTCAAAGAGAAAAAATATTATTTTGCACGTCATGTTTGACACTCGCCATTAAGGACAAACGGAAATTTGAATACTTTGTTTCTCAAATCGTTAATGAGATCAGAAGCAGACAGCAACCAAAGAACTTATGATTTGTTTACACAATCAGTGGTATGAGGCTGACAAACAACTGGGACAGATGTGACCTACTAAAACAAAAAAGAATCCTCATATTCCTCCAAACAACGTCGTGAGCACTGAATCAATCCTTGAGCAAGAGACATGCATGAAGTCAAATAGTACGTTAAACGTATTCTAGAAACCAACTTATATTGGGTCTCACGGCCCAATTTTATTGCGGACGTAAGGGAAATCTATTGACCCCATATTCCAACTCCAATCTCATACCTTACCTTAATTATGCTTGCCAAAAGCATATACTGATTTTTCAAAACCCAAAAATTAACTTGGGTGCATCTCCCACTATCACAGAACTGTTACAATACCTATAGAACCATTTCTCCATATATATTTGAAATACTGTTTAAATACTAGCTTTTGGATTTCTTAAAACATTTCATTCTTGAAATCAAATGATCAGCCTCAATATTGCTGGATACATATCAAAAACTGCATTTAATCAGATGTAAATGATGGAAAATTTTACCCAAATTAATGCTGTGACTACTTACATATGAGAGCAAACCTGCCACTGTATTACCTTGCTTCTTTCCTGTTTGCAGAATATAGATTATATTCATGCTCTTTCTTTTTTCCACAACAGGAGTGTAAGGTTCAGTGACCTTAACATAGTATGGAAAAAAATTTAGGATTCTGTATTTCAAACTGACATTTAACTGTAGCAATGAAAACTTAACTGAATATATTTCAGGTAGAAACTACCTCCTGATGTATGCATTACAAGCTCTTTTTTAATACAAAGAAAGGTATTACCATCATTAAATAACAGCAGGACTGACGAAACAGTAGGTCAGGCCTCCCAACTTCCAAATTCCCTCTTATCAACCAGTAAAGGTTAATACACTTCCTTCCACTGTTCTTTTTCCCTTACACTATTTGAACACTGTCTGAACTTTCCAGGGAAATAATAAAGGAGCCCAAAAAGGTCTAGTCTATTTTTTTCTTCTCAAACTTCTACCTCCAAGGTATGAATAGGGCCCTTAATCTTTAGAATTTCAGTTTCCCACTGTCCGTAATTTACCTATCTTTTCGACATATTTGTCTTCCCCTAATTTATGAGCCCCAAGGGGGAATAGGGACCATAACCGAAATGTTTATCTTTTAATAACCCCAGCGTCTAGCACAGTACCAGGCACATTGTTAATAAGCATTAACGAACAATTTTCATAAACTCTTGTTCGCAGCCTTACTCCAAATGTGGCCTATAAAGCTTTTCACTTCACTAGAATAACGAATTAAAGTCTCTCTCGCAGGGCTAAAATTAATCGGAAACTTTTCAAAACGCTCTTAAACTTGAAGTACAAATTTAACACCGATATTAAGCATAACAAAAACATGCATTTAAGCAGAAGTTTCCTTTTTTTAAAGTCTTGGTAGCTGGGCTGAGACTGTTAGATGTTCTGTAACAACGTGGGGCAGAGCCGAAAATACAAATTTCCGAAAACCAAATGAGAAACTACTTCAGTAGTGAAAAGGGGTTTTTAGCAAGTGTGCTTTTTTGGTGCTGTCCTTTTAAATAGGTTCTCCAGATTGCGGGGGCGGGGGGGGGGGGGGCTTTTCAGTTGACAAGTTCTGAGCATCTGAAGGCTAAAATATATTTAGTTACTTTCAGTTGCATTGTTTTAATATATTCCCTACTTGTGTTACTTCTCAAAGCCCACACGCCCCTTTGGAAAGCATATCCTCCACCATTTGATCTTTGAATCGAGCCAATGTCTGATTACTACTACTACAATACTATCAACTCCTAACTCTACCCACTGATACCCTTTTACCAGAGCATTCTGAAACAGCTTTGCACTCAACGTTCACCCCGATGTTATGCTTTAAATAAAAATTACTGCCATTCACACCCCCAGACAAAGCAGCAACGTAAGTTTACAGTGCTGTATGCACACTGGCAGGGAGAAGCACGTTTGTTGTATTAAGTATTTCTAGTTAAACAGTGTCCCTAAATCCCTCCTAAAATAGTCTTCTACGGAACTGCAGGAAGCCTAAGAAATTCTGATCATTAAAGAAATTGGCAGGATCGGTAAGATTATTTCGAGGCTCCCAAAATTAAGTCGCCCCTAAAAAGTGGGATTCCTACAGTTACGTTCCGAGAACTTGGGGACATTGTATAGCTACGCTAGTTTAAAGCTACGACAAAAACAGAGTGCAACTGGGCAAACAAACCATTCGCCGAAAGGAAAAACAGGTCTTATTTTGAAAACATGGAACAACTTTCCACCGCGAGTATCAGAGCATTTGACAAAGTAAGTAATTAATCTTCAGAGGCAGGCGGGACAAGCGTTTGCCTGATTTAGAGATTAAGTAAAACCCGAGGTTGACAGTGAAGGCAGGGGAATGGGAGAGGAATGAGAGCAGAGGGCGGGGGGGAGGTGATTGATCTTCGTGCCCTGCCTCCACTTTTAAAGTACGGTAATAAAACTGTGCCCCTGGCTAGATGCAAGAGTAAGGCGAGAAGAGAGTGGGGGAGGGGGGGAAAGAGGAGTACGGGGCAAAGGAGGGGTGGGGGAGGCAGGCATTTCTCGGGCGCCCTTCCCTCTCCCTATGTCAGCAGGGTGAAGCAGAGACTACCCTTCATGACAGGGAAAGCATGCCGGAGTCCCAATACCCCCTCGCTTCACCCCTCGGGCCGGTCAAGGCGCCCGAGACAGCAAGCGAGGCAAGAGAGCCGGGAGCGCTCAGTCAGGGGCCATCGAGTCTCTCCGGAAGCAAAGGTCGGGCCGGGAGGCCGGGACACCCACCTGCAGGCCCCAGGGGCGGGGGCTGTTGTTGCCCGTCCTCCCCGAAGATGAGTTTGAAGTCGAACTCGTCGTTGGCGCCACAGTTTGCAGTAGTCATCGGTTTGGCAGGGGGCTCGAAGCGGCCGGATCCCCCCACGCGGCGGCGATGGCTCTTGCTCAGGCACCGGCGACAACACTGGGCTTGCCCCCCTCAGCGCCGCTTCATGCCCGGAGTCGGGGGGGGGAGCACGGGAGAGGGGATGGCGAGATCAGCGGGAAACTTTCTGAAAGGTGTTGGCGTCCCGGGCCCCGCTACCGGGCTGCGCGAGCGCTGCGGGCCCCCCTTCGGCCGCAGCCAACCGCTACCCGCACCGCCTCCGAGCGCGCGTCCGCTATGCGCGCGCCCAAAGCTCACACGCTTCCGCACCGGGCCCCGCCACTCCACCCCGCTTAGCCAGCACGCGTGCGGGCCCCGCCCCGCAGGCCGGAGGCCCCGGGCCCCTCTCCCACTGGCTGTCCGCCCCGCGATTGCGAGGCCCAGGTCCCGCCTCCTTTCGCTCCTCCCCACCTGTCATTGTGCCCGCCTGATTCGCGGGGCCCTGGGACCTCAGGCTGGGACGTGGGCGGGAGGGAAGGGACCGAATCAAGGGAGGAGGAAGTCGGGGGCCAGCCGGGAGTTGTAGTTCATCATCATCATCAATCGTATTTATTGAGCGCTTACTGTGTGCAGAGCACTGTACTAAACGCTTGGGAAGTCCTAGTTGGCAACCTATAGAGACGGTCCCTACCCAACAGTGGGCTCGCAGTCTAAAAGGGGGAGACAGAGAACAAAACCAAACATACTAACAAAGTAAAATAAATAGAATAGATATGTACAAGTAAAATAAAAAAAAAATAAAGAGAATAATAAATATGCCTTCGCTTCTCCCGGGGTCAAGGAGGATCACTGCTAGAGAAGCTGGAGGCGAAGCCCGCAGTGGGGATCGCCTGGGTCCAGTGGGAGTGTCCGGTGTTGAACACTGAGACGAAGAGAAGCAGCGTGGCCCAGTGGGAAGAGCCCGGGCTTGGGAGTCAGAAGTCATGGGTTCTAATCCCGACGCCCCCACTTGTCAGCTGGGTGACTTTGGGCAAGTCACTTCACTTCTCTGGGCCTCAGTTCCCTCAGTGGAAAGAGCACGGGCTTTGGAGTCAGAGGTCATGGGTTCAAGTCCCGGCTCCGCTGACTGTCAGCTGTGTGACTTTGGGCAAGTCACTTCACTTCTCCGGGCCTCAGTTCCCTCATCTGTAAAATGGGGATTAAGACTGTGAGCCCCCCGTGGGACAACCTGATCACCTTGCAACCTTCTCAGCGCTTAGAACAGTGCTTTGCACATAGTAAGCGCTTAATAAATGTCATTATTATTATTATTATTATTACCTTGTATCCCCCCAGCGCTTAGAACAGTGCTTGGCACATAGTAAGCGCTTAACAAATGCCATCGTTATTATTATGACTTCCATGGGACTCCGACAGACTTCCCTGCTTAAAATGAGCAATAGTCATATGTGTGGAGCACCTAGTGGGTGCTAAGCATTGGGGAGGCTACCTTAGAGCTAGTGCACGCGATCCCTGTCCTCGAGGAGCTTACAGTCTAGCAAAGGAGACGGACACTGATGTAAATTATAGGCAGGAGGAAGCAATGGAGAATAAAGACGCGTACATAAATGATATGGGCGGTGGGGCGAATGTACCCGAATGCTTGAGGGATGACGGAAACACGTCCTGAGGAAAAGGCCAGAGAGGAGCTGCCAGAGCTTGGAGGAGAAGCAGGAGTGGACTGGTTAAAAAAAAAAAGTTTCTATCCACTGTGGCAGAGAAACCAGAAAGAGGAGATGTCCATAGTGCCAAAGGCAGCTGAGAAGTTGAGGAGGATTAGCACAGAGTACAGACCACTGGATTCAGCAAAAAGGAGGTATTTGGTGACCTCAAAGAGAAATAGAATATTTGTTCCTCCCCACCCCCATTTGTGTTTATATTCCTCTTTTTTTGCCACCCTCATCCTCTTTGGAGTCTTCCACCACTTTTTTTATGGTATTTGTTAACCGCTTACCAGGTGCCAGGCGCTGTACTAAGCCCTGGGATGGATACAAGCTAATCAAGTCGGACACAGTCCACACCCCACATGGGGCTCACAGTCTTAATCCCCATTTTACAGATGAATTAGCTGAGGCCCAGAGAAGTGGCGTGACTCACCCAAGGTCACACAGCAAATAAGTAGGGGAAGCGGGATTAGAACCCAGGTCCTTCTGGCTCCTAGCCCCATGCTCTATCTACTAGACTGCACTGCCCATCAAGTTCCCCGCAGAGGCCAACGGCCCCAAAAGGAACACAGCCCAGGGCAAGTCAGTTCACTGAGACTCAGCACTGCTGCTGCTGCCGCTGTTGCTACCACAACCCAAACATAATCAACACCACTGGTCCCGAGTGAAATAGGGGAGACCTAAGATAGACGAGCTCATTGTGGGCAGCGAATATGTCTGTTTATTGTTCTATTATACTCTCCCAATTGCTTAGTACAGTGCTCTGTGCACAATAAGCGCTTACTAAATACAATTGGCTGACTACCTGACTGTCCTGCACACAATAAGCACTCGATAAATACGATTGACTGCCTGAGTAGACCTGGCTTTAGATGATGAGAGAGGCAACCCTCTCAGGTGTGCTGCACACTGCACGCCAAGATTATTTATGTTCAGGACCCATTTACAGCCAGAGTCACCATAGGGTGTGCTGATCCTATGCCGTGGCAGCTTGACCCAGAAGGCGATTGCCTCGGGAGCCACTATGGCCTTCTCCGCTCACGTTAGAAAGCTATTTTTCAGGATTCCTGCCGGGCCTGTCCACCTCGCGGAATGTGCCGTGAGTGGTTCTTCGGGCAGAAACCTTCAGCGCCAATGACATAGCCCCACCGTGCAAAACCGAGACGAGGACCCAGGGGTCCTGATTCCCTAAACACTGCTCTTTCCAGTGGACCAACAGCAGGGCGGTGATAGCAATATTGACACTAATAATTAGGATATCTATTAAGTGCTTGCCGTGTGCCAAGTACTGTATTAAGCCCTAGGGTAGTTACAGGGTAATCAGGATGGACACAGACGCTATGCCACATGGAGCTCACAGTTGAAGGGCGCCGGAGAGCGGGTATTTCATTCATTCGATCGTATTTATTGAGCGCTTACCGTGTGCAAAGCACTGTGCTAAGCACTTGGGAAGTGCAATTCAGCAATAGAGACAATCCCTGCCTACAACGGGCTTACAGTCTAGAAGTCTAGGGTATTTAATTCCCATTTTACAGATGAGGAAACTGAGGCACAAAAAAGTGAAGGGATTTGCCCTAGGTCCCACAGCAGACAAGTGGCAGAGCTGGGGTTAAATCCCAGGTCCTCTGAGATCTTGGGAAGAATCGTTTAACCTATTTGGGCTTCCTTTTTCTCTGTAAAATGGGGGGAATACTCCCTACCCGTCCTGACTCATAGAGATGGTGTGAGGCTAAAATGAAGTAATGCCTCTCTTCAGCCTAGGGAATTGCCTTCAGTTTTTAGGAAGAATGGTAGTGTACGATCAATCGATCAGTGGCATTTATGGAGCGCTTACTGTGTGCAGAACACTGTACTACAGAAACACTAGGTGGAGTAAGATATAACAGTTGGGAGACACTTTCCCTGCCCACAAGGAGCTTGCAGACTAGAGACAAATAGAAATCTAAAGTATGATGATTATGTCATCTAGTATCTGGTGTTATACATTATAACACCCTGGATATGAGCCAAGCCCATTATATTCATCTACAGCCGAGCGCTAAATCTCTTGGCTATGTAATGAGTAACCAAGAGTCTCCATTTTGAAAGTGATGCCAGTAGATCCCCAATTCCCTAAGCTGTTTAATGGTGTGTACAGAACCACTCAGTTGCCAAAGTGATAATTGTATATTCAAAGATGTTTGTAGGTCCGTGTATTAATTTCACCTTCTCTGTCAAATCCATGTACTTACTCAATTTATCTGCATATTATTGTGGTTCTTCTGCTTTTAGGAATGGCAAGATCAATATGCTCCACTGTTCTATTAAATTTACAAAACAACTAAATATCTAATATTTTGACCATAATTTATTGGATGATTATCAGGGTTCTGTCCCAATATATCTTAGAGTGATCGTATTAAATCATACTTTGGGGTTCATACTTGTTTCATTTTTGTTATTATCGATGATGAGGATTAATCAGTGGAATTTATTGAGTACTCCCTGTGGGCAGAGCACTGTACTAAGCACTCTGGAGAGTACAGTACAGTAGAGTTGGTAGGCACATTCCCCGCCCACAAGGAGCTTACAATTTAAAGGGGGAGACAGACACTGATATAAATAAATACATTATGATGATGATTCTAATACTCACAACCACCAGAGGCATTTTTTCCAAGCCCTACATTATTCCATTTCAGAGCAAGCATGTCTACCATTGAGTACATCATCTCTCTCGAGTCTGTAAGGTCGTTGTGGACAGGAAATGTGTCTGTTACATTGTTATATTGTACTCTCCCAACCGCTTAATACAGTGCTCTGCACACAGTAAGCGCTCAATAGATATGATTGACTGATTGACTGACTCCCTAAACACACACCTTCTCCAACTCTGTTGGTGTCAGTCCTTTGTGCTTGTGCCTCTAACAGTTATCGTCCCCAAATTCTATATTCTAGACTTTAAGGCTCTGCCAACTTACCTATCTTACCTCTCAGACCACATCTCTCACCTCTCCCCTGCTCATATCAAACTTCTGTTCTTGCCAGTCAAAAATATAATTACCCTAATGTCCCCTGCCCTCCTTCCTCACTCACTGCCGAGCCCCTTGCCCCTAGATCTGGAAAAGTTGACATGTCTCCTCCTTCAGATGGCACTCTCAGGAGTGAGTAGGAGTGAGTAGAACCTGACTCCTCCTGCCCACTGCTAACCCTTCATTCATTCATTCAATGGTATTTATTGAGTGCTTACTATGTGCAGAGCACTGTACTAAGCACTTGGGAGAGTACAATACAACAATAACACATGCAACAATACAACTCTTTCCCAACCCAGGCTTCCTCCCCGCCCCCACATAAATATAGCTCTGGTTTAGGTGTTTAACTGAACATGCGTATGTATATCTACTTGAATCTTTGTGAACGGTCAATTAATAATAATAATGAATAGTAATTATGGTACCTGTTAAGTGCTAACTATGTGCCGGACACTGTACTAAGCGCTGGGGTGGATACAAGCAAATGGGGTTGGACACAGTCCCTGTCCCACATGGGGCTCATAGACTCCATCCCCATTTTACCGATGAGATAATTGAGGCCCAGAGAAGTGAAGTGACTTGCCCAAGGTCACCCAGCAGACAAGTGGCGGAGCTGGGTTTAGAACCCATGACCTTCTGACTCCCAAGCCTGTGCTCTATCCCCTATGCCATGCTCTTCTGTATTACAGGGGCTGTGTTCCCGAAGAATCTCACGTGGACAAAAACTTGTAGTACTCACAGAGCAATGTCTTTACTTCCAACAGCGTATTGCACTAAATCCAGACTGATGTGTATTATTGGATGAATGTTCCCTAATTCTGCAATAATGTTCTCACATTGTGGCAGGACTGACTGTGTATTTGTCCTTCGGGATTGTCAGTTCCTCATTGGCAGGGATTTCTTCTCCATACTCTATACTTCCCTGGAGTACCTATTAACGTACAATCCTCCCTCTTCCTCCTCCTTCCCCTCCCCCACGGCCCAGGAACTTGGTAAACAATCATAATCCCTTGGCATTTGACCAGGGATGAGAGGCACTGTCTGCCGAGCCTGTTATTGTTTGTAACTTTGCCTCCTGGATTACACAATGATTTACATCAGAGGAGAGGGTTGGTTATCACCAGCACCACATTTCTGGTCATTTTACTGAGTGATTATTAGTATTAATGACCACAGACAGGATTTACTGAGAGGCAGGGAACAAGGGGGAAATAAGAATGGAGCCAGAAGGTTCAGAACAGAGTGATTGGAGCTCCTTTGGGATCTTCTTGCCAAAGGCCTGGATGAAATTGGGGTTCACCTGGCTGCCTTAGCACTGTTTATTATTATTATTATTTAGCTGGAGCAGTGGGGAGTCTGAGAACTCCTACCTCCACAATCAATCCTTACTTGTCTTGGCATTGTTGTCTTAGCTTGTTGACTCTGTTGCCTGTTGTTGCTTGTCTTTATCTGTCTACCCCTATCTAGATTGTGAGCCCCTTGTGGGACAGGGACTGTATCTGATCGATCAAATCAATGGCATTTATTGAGTGCTTATTGTGTGCAGAGCACTGTACAAAGCACTTGGGAGAGTGCAATACAACTGGGTTAGTAGACCCGTTCCCTGCCCTACAAGGAGCTTCCGGTCTAGAAAGGGAGACAGACATTAAGATAAATTATGAATATGTACATAAATGCTGTGGGGCTGAGGGTGGGGTGCATATCAAGTGCCTTAAGGGTACAGATCCAAGTGCAAGGGAGAGGGAGTAGGAGAAATGAGGGCTTAATGGGGGAAGGCCTCCTGGAGGAGATGTACTTTTAATAAGGCTTTGAAGATGGGGGGAGTGGTGGTCTATCAGATATAAAGGGGGAGGGAATTCCAGGACAGAGGGAGGAGGTGAGCAAGGGATCGGGGATGAGATAGGCAAGATCAGATCCGTTCTGTGTGTATCTTCCCTCACATTTAACACAATGCTAGACACAGAGTAAGCACTTTAAAATACCCCTCTGTTTTGCGTCAGCATTACATTCCAATTTTCTCGCTCTCAAATAAATGGACAGAAGTTTCTTGTAAACCCCTAATACTACTTAGCCACGTTCTTCCATCTGCTAGGCGATGAGCTTTTCCCACCTCTCCTTCCTTTCTAAACTGGGCTTCCTGAACTTTTCTTGCCCACAGACTCATTTGGTGACTGTCCTCCCATTCTTCTACCTCTCCCTCATCCTGAACATCCCACTCCAGGGACCCTCAGAAAAGTCCAGGTCACAGTCTGAGACCCCCCTCCCTCCCCTTCCCCCACATCGAGGCACTCACCCCGCTGGCTCTAAATACGCTTACACCAACTTGGGAACAGGTGGATGGGATGATTTATAGTTGGGACTCCCCGCTTACTATCTGACAGACCGTCACTTTTCCTACCTTCAAAGCCTTATTGAAGGCATATCTCCTCCAACAGGCCTTCCCCAAAAGCCCCATTTCCCCATCTCCCTCTCTCATCTGGATCTGCACCCTCTATTCACCCCATCCTCAGTCCCTCAGCACTTTTGTACATATCCATAATTTATTAATGTATATTAGCATCCATCTCCCCCTCTAGACTGTAAGCACCTTGTGGTCAGGGAATGTATCTACCAAGTCTGTTATAGCGTCCTCTTCCAAGGACTTACTACAGTGCTCTGCACACAGTAAGCATTTGGTAAATACAATTGATTGATTGATTGATTGACTGGTCGAGGTGTCTCTAAACTGTAAACTCGTTATGGGCAGGGAACGTGTCCACTAATTCCACTGTATCAACTCTCCAAAGTACTTAGTACAGTGCTCGGCACATAGTAAGCGCTTAATAAATACCATTGATTGATCCAGGAAAAACAGATCTGACTGTCCTCCTCCCCACCCCCTGCACATACCCTTCCCAGAATACAAAAAAGTAATCTGAGCTCACCTTCTCTAACCCTCCCACCCCACTTCCTCAGGCACAAAAGTAATTCCCCCCTCCCATACCTCCCCAAACTCCCTCACACTCTCTAGGGAGCTGCAAGAACTGTACCAATTAGAAATCAAGATGCCCAGCTTCCAAAAGGAAAAATAGTTAACAAAACTCAATCGTTCCCTCTCTCTGAATTTCTTCTTATCAATAATAATAGCAATAATAATGATTATGGTATTTGGGAAGCACATACTATGTGCCAAAATCTGTACTAAGGGCCACGGTTGGTACAATAAAAGCATGTCAGGCACAGTCCCTGTCCTACCTGGGGCTCACAATCTAAAAGGGAGAGAAAACAGATATTTTATCCATATTTTACAAAAGAGGTACTAAGACATTGAGAAGTTGTGACAACGTCACACAGCAGGCAAGTGATAGAGCCAGGATTAAAAGCCAGGTCCCCAACTCCCAGGCATGGGCTCTTTCTATTAGGCCATACTGCTCCTCACATGTGGCTTGTTTTCCAAGCATTAATAAAGAGAGCTGCCCAGGCCTTGGGGTGAGGTTGGGGGGTCAACCCAAGGCACAGACCCCTCATCTGAAGGAGTGTCTTACTTGTCATTAAAGACCCTGTTATCCTGGTTTGACTGGAGCTGAGAGACCATTGGAGAAATGAAAGTTCCTTGTCCTCCTTCTTGTCCCATCCCAACTGGAAGGTTTGGGCCCAGTAAAGAAGAGCAAATCCAGTCCCTTGGCCTGGGACTGAGTAGTGCAGTGAATCCAACAATCATTTGCATTCCCTGAGTGCCTACTGTGAGCGTAATTTTGCAATGTGTTCTACCCCTGCCCGCCTACTTGTAATAAAACTGGCAGGATCAAGAGAGTACAAGTGGATCTTGTATCTTCTGCATAGTAAGTACTTGACAAATGCCACAATTATTATGATTATTACTATTATTATTTAACCACTAGCATTATATTCAGTTTCTTTGCACGTGTTCTCGGACCCCATATCTCTGTCACTTACGATGGACTCTATCATCACCACATCACTGTTTTCAGACAACTACTTGAGGAGCTTAGGAAAGTATGATCAAGTAAAAGTCAAAATCCCTGCCCTTGAAGAGCTTGCAATGTAGTTGGGGAGACACATAAATTGATGTTAAAAGAACTGGTAACAGCAACAGAATGGAAAAATGAATAAATTGATCAATAAATAGAGTACATGAGATGTATCATCTCTCTCTCTCTCTCTCTCTCTCTCTCTATATATATATATATATATATATATATACCTAAATATATATATATATACACACACAAAACACACACACACATACCTAAATGCTAATGGTGGCTGTTAGAATGTGCAGAGACCAAGAGCTTACAGAGCAGAAAGGCGAGTGGGGCTCCCAAGAGTGAAGTAGCAAGTCTGGCCTCCTTAGTTACAGGGCAGTCACCCAAGGTGAGCCCAGCTCTATCTTGTTTACTCTTCCTCCTGAGGAGACTGGAGTGGCCACCATCTTGTGATCTCAAGATGGTGGGTCCTTGGAAGTGGTTGTGATTTTTCCAGAGACGAGAACCTCTTCCAGGAAGTTGGGATAGGTGATAATCCCTCTTTTCCCCCTTTCCCATCTCACTGCTGTAAAAGATGTTGGCCTGGAGGAGACTGAGCCCTATGGGAGATGGAGCACACAGCTGGTTAGAAGGTAGAGGTGTGGTAGTTGCTCTTTGATTTCACTTACTCAGTGACACCTGAGAGAGTTGGGGAAGCCTCTGGGGGGAGGAGAACTGCCCTGGGGCATCTGCAGATGTGAGATGGTTAGTGTAGGAACCAAACTGTCTGAATAGGTCAGAAACACCTCTCTGGGATGACTTTGAATTTTTTTTCTCTCTCTCCTACACAGGGCTGCAAGTGCCCCAGTTTTGGGAATCACAGACTACATGAGAAGGGCACCTCCTTGTCTTCCATATGTAGATTTTGATCACAAAATATATATATATGCAGGCTATCTTAACTCACTTAAACTACACATATATATATATATATATATATCTCCTCTCTAGACTAACAGGCTCATTCATGCAGTCTTGCAAATAGGGACCAGACATTCACCAGACTAAGAGAAAGTGTTACCCAGTATTTTCCAGTCTTCACCTGTGCCCTACCCAGCCTAGGGACAGGGCTTTGGGACAGTGTGAGTAAATGTGCCCGTGGACCCCCAATTCTCCATCTTTGAGGTGGAGTAGTGGTGTAGAGGGGGTGGGGGAGGGGAAGGAGGAGCGATCTTTCAATCAATCAATTTAATGAGTGCTTATTGTGTGCGGGGTACTGTACTAGGCGCTTGGGAGAGTACAAACAACAATATAACAGGCACATTCCCTGCCCATATCCATCTGCCACCAGCAAATCCCCAACTACCAATATCTTCACCGCTCAACTGAGTTGCAAAAGGGGAAGTGTTCCTGCTCCCTGGTCATTGTTATTGTCGAGTTAGGTGAGGAAAAGCAGCCAAAGATGGGGGACCCAGGGACAGTGGTTCTGCTAGGTGAGTTGATAGCTTGGCCTGGCTTTGGCAGATAGGAAGGTTCTCAGGGGAGTTGAGGAGGAAGGAGAGCAAATGAGAAACCAAGAGGCTGGCCCTGAAGGAGGTCCATTTTGTAGGCTGTGTCGGATAAGCCGAGGGAAGCAGCGAGGCCTAGTGGAGAGAGCCCGGGCATGGGAGCCTGACGACCTGAGTTCTAATCCCAGCTCTACCGCCTACCTGATGTGTGACCCTGGGCAAGTTACTTCACTTCTCTGCGCCTTGGTTCTCTCATCTGCCAAATGGGGATTCAAAGCCTGTTCTCCCTCCTGCTTAGTCTATGAGCCCCATTTGGGACCTGATCATCTTGTATCTACCCCAGTGTTTAATACAGTGTTCTAGACTGTGAACCCGTTGTTGGATAGGGACCGTCTCTATATGTTGCCGATTTGTACTTCCCAAGCGCTTAGTACAGTGCTCTGCACACAGTAAGCACTCAATAAATATGATTGAATGAATGGAGTGCTTGGCACAGACCACTTAACAAATACTACAATTATTATTATTACTATTTGTTTCACATGTTCTCATTTCCCAGGGCTAGGTCCAGGCTGGGAGCTGGTATTCGGAACACTTTCTACTCATTCTCTGCCCTCCTGTCCTCTCCTTCCCTCTCTCTTCTGTCTTCCTTCCTCCTCTCCTGTGTTCTTCTCCCTTCTCCACTCATTCCTTTCCCCTTTATCCTCTCCTCTTTCCTACTCTCTTTCTGCTCCACTCTCCCTCACAAATAGAGAGACCAACTTTCCAAGAGAAGGGGTCCTGGTTCCTCAGCCCAGTCAAAGGCCCTGGCCCCTGGGCCTATCCTTTCTGTGCCCCGGACCCAACTTGGGGCCTTAGCTGGACTTGCACAGGTGAATCAGTCATCTCCTTATCACTAACTCCCCTCCTGACTCCTGACTTCTTTTTTATTTTTTATTTTATTTTATTGTATTTATTTTGGAGGGAGCTCAACCAAGAACTTATTCTCAGAATCACTTAACATCCATCATGTTGAAGGCTGGGGCAGAGAATGGCCCAGAGCGGGGAGAGGGAGTGTTCTGAGCTGATCAATTAGTTCTACTGAACAAGAAAACCCAACCTCTGGACAATAATAATAATAATGATGATGGTATTTGTTAAGCGCTTACTGTGTGCCAAACACTGTTCTAAGTTCTGGGGTAGATACAGGGTAATCAGGTAGTCCCACATGGGGCTCAAATTCTTTATCCCCATTTTACAGATGAGGTGACTGAGGCACAGAGAAGTAAAGTGATTTGCCCACAGTCACACGACTGACAAGTGGCAGAGGCGGGATTAGAAACCATGACCCCTGACTCCCAAGTCCGAGCTCTTTCCACTAAGCCACGTTGCTTCTCTGGATAGAGAAAGAGATCCCCCCTGAATCCCCACCTACAAAAGAATGGGGTCAAGCACACAACGGAAGTAAGGAATTTGGCCTCTCTTCCCCAGGAATCCCTCCACATATGTGAGACCACACACATGCATGTGGATTCAGGAAGAGGAGCGAGGGGGACAGACTGGATGACCACCCTGGCCTTGTGGAGCTAGGAGGACAGACTGGATGACCACCCTGGCATTCCCATGCATTCTCAGATAAGCAGCATATCTTGCTCGGGTGGCTGGCCAGGGCAAGAGATGTGAAGCCCTCTCTAGGCTGGGTTGCTCCAGTCAGCAAGTTGTACACACAACACAGTTCCCCCCAACTGGACTTTGGACAGCACTGATCAGAACTGCCCAAGGCCCTGGGGAGGGGGCCATATGATGTTTGATGGTAGGGAGTTTCTCTTTGATATGGAGATAGATGGGCTACCACTTGGAAGGCTTTGAGTATTGGGGAGTTGTGGGCTGAAAAGTGTTTTTAGAAAAATGATTTTCATTTAGAAAAATGCAAAGATGAGACAATGGCCATGGCCTGTAATCTCAATCCAGATTAATCTCAATCAGGCTGGACCTCCTGCCCCAGGATAATTTCCTGTGTCTGGATTCCCTGAACCTGGGTCACCTCCATATCCCTCAATCTCCTCACAGAGTAATGGTGGTAGTAGTACCAGTAGTAGCAGTAGTAGCAGCAGCAGCAGCAACAACAGTGGTAGTAAAAGGATTAATTAAGCACCCACAGGGTGCAGTGCACTATACTAAGCACTTGGCTACTGTCAACAGTGAGTCTCTAGCAGGACCAGTTCAGCCAGGCCTCGGAGCAATCTGTGAGGCCAGCCCTGACATAGACTTCCTCCACGTAAAACCTTAACAAGACCTTGGGGTGTCAGCAGTCTGGTTTATAAACAGGCCTCCCCACCCCTATTAATGGCCTCCAGGACAGGCCCAGCTCAGATTAGACCATTTTATTGTATTTTTCCTGCATTTATTGCAAGTGTCAGACAATTGCTGCCTTTGTTTGGGGTTACGCCAGCCAGACGTGACTTCACGAACCCCTCAGCTGTTTCCCACTTGGGTTTGGGGTTTGGTTTGTCTCTAAAGGAGCAAAGGAAGCATTTCCCCAAGGGCAGAGTCAAGGGCTAGGTGGATAGCAGAGGGCTGCCAGGATGATGTAGAACTGAAAAGGATCTCAGTATCAGCATCAAAAGTATTTATTGAGTGGCTACTAAATACAGAGCATTGTACTGGGCACTTGGGAACATAGAGAAGTAAAGGACACAATACCTACCTTTGAGGAGCTTTCAATCATTTGGAGGAGACAGTACTCCCTCCCTCCCCACATTCAAAGCCCTCCTAAAATCCCACCTCTTCCAACCAGCTTTCCCCAATTAATTTCCCAGCACCCTGACCCGCTGCATCCCTTCAGCCAACTCTGCTTTTATGAATTGATTTATACCCACCCTCAGCACTCCTGAGTACTCAGTTATTTATTTTGACCCCTCTAGTTGAAAATATTTTTGTTTGTCTCCTTCATTAGACTGTAAGCTCCTAGTGGGCAGGGAACATACCATTACATTATTTCTGTACTTCCCAGGTGCCAAGTACAGTACACTGCCCTAAGTGGGCCCTCAATAAATACTATTACTACTAGTACTACTACTACTGCTAGATATAAATTGACAAATATTCCACAAAGAAGCAGCGTGGCCTAGTGGAAAGAGCACGGGCCTAGGAGTCAGGAGACCCAGGTTCTAATGCCGGCTCTGCCACTTGCCTGCTTTGTGACCTTGGGCAAATCACTTAACTGCTCTGGGCCTCAGTTTCCTCATCTGTAAAGTGGGGATGAGGCATAGAGAATTTAAGTGACTCGCTCAAGGTCACAGAGCAGATCATCATCATCATCATCATCAATCGTATTTATTGAGTGGTTACTATGTGCAGAGCACTGTACTAAGTGCTTGGGAAGTACAAATTGGCAACATATAGAGACAGTCCCTACCCAACAGTGGGCTCACAGTCTAAAAGGGGGAGACAGAGAACAAAACCAAACATACTAACAAAATAAAATAAATAGAATAGATCTGTACAAGTAAAATAAATAAATAAATAAATAAATAGAGTAATAAATATGTACAAACATAGATGCATATATACAGGTGCTGTGGGGAAGGGAAGGAGGTAAGATGGGGGGGATGAAGAGGGTTAGCAAAGCCAGGATTAGATCTCCTGATTTCCTGGTCCTGTGTTTTACCCAGTAAGCAGTTATATTCCAAACTACCCCCTGAGGCCCTTGGCTTGAGAATTAGAAGCTGGGCTCCAACAGTACACCCTCACTAATATAAGACATAGAGCCCCCTCCACCCCCCGAGCCTGCTCCTCTGTAAGGCCATCATCGCCACCCTCTGCTTCCCCACCATACTCCTGGGCCCAGCCCAGTTCTGAGCCCCTCCCTGAAGCAGTGAATTGATTCTTTCTGGTAGCCAGCTAGGTGAGCTGGAGAGTTGAAGGATTCAGCCGGTTGGCCACTAGCCATCTTCTAGAACAGAGGCTGGGCTGGTTCACAGATTGGGAGATATCTCCTCTGGCCCCGTGGGCGCTGCTGCCCCACTGAGCATCACCAACAGACACTCCTCCTCTGTGGTCCTAAGACGTGGAGACCCCTGGCAGGGGGAGGGTAGGGAGGGGCCAGGCCAGGAAAATTGCTGCAGATACAGCTCATGCCACACTAGCCGAGACCCTCCCTCATCACACCACACCACACCTGGCATTAGATAAGTGGCTAAGTCATAAAATGGAAGGAGCTGCAGCTTGGCTCAGTGGAGAAGAGCCCGGGCTTTGGAGTCAGAGGTCATGGGTTCAAACCCCGGCTCTGCCAATTGTCAGCTGTGTGACTTTGGGCAAGTCACTTAACTTCTCTGTGCCTCAGTTACCTCATCTGTAAAATGGGGATTGAGACTGTGAGCCCCATGTGGGACAACCTGATCACCTTGTAGCCTCCCCAGTGCTTAGAACAGTGCTTTGCACATAGTAAGCACTTAATAAATGCCATTATTATTATTATTATCAAAGCGGGGGAATCCATACCCGTCCATATCCTCATCCTTTGGGGTCTGGAGAGCAGACTTCAGTCCATCAGTGACTGTCCTCACAGAGACTGCCCAAACCGTGATGGCCCTTTCAGCTTTCATAACCCCCAGCCCCTAGACAGGGCTTGCCCCTGAAAAACTAGGTTTTGATTTGACACCAATGTCCCCAGCCCTGCCCATTGTCCTCTCTGAGGTTATGGGAGAGGGAAGGAGTCAACCCTCCAATTTGGGGGTACACACTTTCCCCCTACTTCCCAGCAATGACCCAATCCCTCCAAGAGCAGAGTGGCATCACATCAGGATTCCTGCCCACATTCCTGCCCACTTCTTTGCACAGCTGGGAGACACTGCAGCTACACCCTGGGCAGGAAGGCAGAACAGGATGCAATCAATCAATGGATGGTATCGATTGAGCTCTTTCTGTGTGCAGAGCACTGGAGTAAGTACTCGGGAGAGTACTTTTAGACTGTGAGCCCATTGTTGGGTAGGGACTGTCTCTATATGTTGCCAACTTGTACTTCCCAAGCGCTTAGTACAGTGCTCTGCACACAGTAAGCTCTCAATAAATACAATTAATTGATTGATTGAGAGTACAATAAAGCTCTTTGTGGGCAGGGAATGGGTCCTTGTTCACTTCTCTCTGCCTCAGTTCTCTCCTCTGGAAAATGGGATGAAGACTGTGAGCCCCATGTGGGACGACCCAACTACCTTGGCACGATTACCGGATTACCAAGAGCAGTGCTTGGCACATAGTAAGTGCTTAACAAATACCATTATTATTATTATTATTATTGTTGTTCTATTATACTCTCCTAGGTGCTTGGCACAGTGCTCTGCACACAGTATGAACTCAATAAATCAATCAATCAATCAATCAATCGTATTTATTGAGCGCTTACTATGTGCAGAGCACTGTACTAAGCGCTTGGGAAGTACAAATTGGCATCACATAGAGACAGTCCCTACCCAACAGTGGGCTCAATTGACTGACTGACTAGAGTTGGTAGACAAGATCCCTGACCTAAAGGAGCTTATAGCCTGGTGGAGGGGACCCTTGCTGGTTTGATTCTCGCTCTTTTGATGAGAGATGACACCAGCAGCATCGCCATGACCATGACCACCGGCATCACCACCTAAGCGGCAGGGGCCCTGCCTTTAGGAGCTCAAAATGTAAGCTGGAATCTGGTGGGGAAGAGGGAAGAAGGAACAGGGAGGGCAAGGAGAAATTGAAGAAAAGCATTGGGTTGGGGGTTCTGCCCAAGTAGTTCTTTCATGTGCAAGATTGCTCAGTCTAGGGCAGGCTTCTGTGGACATATTTGGGGGATCTGGATTTTTGATTGACCCCATGTTTTGCCAGGTTTATATTTCTGCTTTGGCCTCTGCTCGTTTGTTTCATTTGCCCATTGGAGGGCCTGGGTGGGAGTCCCCAGGGCCAGGAGATGACTGAACAGTTTTGAAGAAGGAGAGGGTCCTCCCCCTTTGCAGTAAAACAGTCCGTGGCAGCAGGAAGATGCAGCAGGAAGATGCCAACCCACATGCAGGGCTGGGTGGGGCCGGGGCAGGGAGGAGGCAGTGGTAGTTGGATTGAGAAAGTTTAGAACACAAAGAAGAAAAGAGGAAGAAAAACAGGCACCAGACAAGAGACTCACAAAGACTTGATTGACCCTCCCCTTTCCCTCCCTCCAACCCCTGTCAGCCCCCAGTTTCTGGCTCCCAGACCCACCCGCAACCATCCTCACTGCCATGATCCCATACCCCTTCCTCTCACATCCTGAATTGCAACCCTCTGATCCCCTGAGCCCCAGCACCCTACTAACATGAGAACAAAAGCACGGCTACTTCACGGTCAAACCAATGATCCCCCTGGGCCAGAATTCTGCCTCTAACAGTGCTTCCCCTATCTGTAACTTATTATCATATCTGTCACCCCCTCTAGACTGTGAGCTCCTCGTGGGCAGGGACTACCTCTACTGAATGGTATTCTCCCAAGCGTTTAGTTCAGTGCTCTACACACAGTAAGTGCTCAATAAATACCATCAGTTGATTGATTGATTGCACAGTGCCAACAGGATATTAGGAGGTACAGTGTGCTAATGATCTCCCTTGACATCCATCTTCATGGTTACAGATGGACCATCTAATGTACCTAATTTTCCCTCTAGTAACCCATTACAGATCTCTCGTCAGTGAAATGATCCAAATCTCTCTCTAACCTATATATTTTTTTACAAAACCTCCTGTGTTACCACACACTGTATGAAAAAGTTTTTCCTTTTGTTGGTTTTTGAATTTACCACCATGAAGCTTCTGGGGGTGCCCCCTCGTCATTGAGGGATTTGGGGAACAATTCTGGGTTCATCCTATCCACCTCCTACATGATTCTGTAGACTTCAATCATGTCATCTCTCAGTCTGCAACTTTCCAGACTGAAGAATCCAAACTCTGTTACTCTCTCCTCATACAGAAGCTTCTCCATCCTCCTTCTGTCTTGTTCATCCTTCCCTGTACCTTCTCTGGATCTTTTCCGGTTCTATTATGTCCAGAACTGCCCCCAAGTGTTGCAGGTAGGAGCGTGCCATGGTTTATGTAGTGGCAAAACTTGGCATTTTTTAATAATACTGACTGAGCCCCCTCCTTCCTCTCCCTCTCCTCCCCCTCCCCATCCTCCCTGCATTACCTCCTTCCCCTCCCCACAGCATCTATATATATGTATATATGTTTGTACATATTTCTCTATTTATTTATTTCTTTTACTTGTACATATTTATTCTATTTATTTTATTCTGTTAATATGTTTTGTTTTGTTGTCTGTATCCCCCTTCTAGACTGTGAACCCGCTGTTGGGTAGGGACCGTCTCTTTATGTTGCCAACTTGTACTTCCCAAGAGCTTAGTACAGTGCTCTGCACACAGTAAGCACTCAATAAATATGATTGAATGAATGAATGAATGAATGAATAATAATAATAATTGTGATAGCTGGACATGGACTGTGTCCAACCGGATTACCTTGGTTCTATCCCAGTGCTCAGAATGGTGCCTGGCACATAATAAGCACTTAACAAATACTATTATAAAAACAAGACCTAGACCTATGTCATTCGCTGGGTCTCTGCAACCTCCCTCATTTTAGTATCATAAGCAAATTCTGCTGAGTAAATTTCAGTTCAGAATCCCTAGGGGCCCCAAACCCAAGGTGACTGGTCCATTGGCTCTAAGCTCAGTAGGGGTCAAGAGTGTAGGGGACTGAGGCAGAAGAGAAGCAGCATGGCCCAGTGGAAAGAGCACCGGCCTGGGAGTCAGAGGACCTGGGTTCTAATCCCAGCTCCACCACTTGTCTTCTGTGTGACCTTGGGCAAGTCACTTCACTTTTCTGTGCCTCAGTGCCCTCATCTGTAAAATGGGGATTAAAATTCTACTCCCACCTAACTAGACTGTGAACCCCATTCAGGACAAGGGACTGTGTCCAACCTGAGAACCTTGTATCTACCCCAGTGCTGAGAACAATGCTTGGCACAGAGTAAGCCTTAACAAACAACAAAGTAATAAGACTGCATGGTCTAGGATCAGAAATAGAACTTCAGAATGAGCAAATAAAGAAAAAGAATCCAAACTCCAAGATCATGATGATGGACCCAGAGCTATCGGTCATGACTAAGGAAAAAGGAAAGAGATCTTGGAGTAGTTGTTGATTGTTCTTTTAAGTCATTGGCCTTATGTTCAACAGTAGCAATAAAAGCCAACTAAATGCTGAGCATCATCAGTAGGAAGAAGACAGAAACAAAGAAAAGCCAAGAAGAGGGCTATCGTTCATTTTCAGGAGTCCTCTGCCAGATTCATATTTTGGGAAGTGGTATGGTTTAATGGCTAGGAGTCAGAGGGCCTAGGTTCTATTTCTAGCTTCACCTCTTCCCTGCTGTGTGACCTTGGGCGAGCCATTTAACTTCTCTGAACCTCAGTTTCCTCATCTGTAAAATGGGGATTCGATTCCTGATCTCCCTCCTATTTAGACTGTGAACCTTGCATATGACCTGATTATCTTGTACCTACCTTAGTGCTTAGTACAGTGCTTGGCACATAGTCAGAGAAGGTCTCTTGGAGAAGATGTTCTTTTAAGATGTGTAGAGAGTGACTGTCTGTCAGGCATAAACAGGGAGGGAATTCCAGATCAGAGGCAGGACATGGGTGAGGGGTTGGCAGCATGGTAGTTGAGACTGAGGTACAGTGAGTAGTTTGACATTAGAGGAGCAAAGTACACAGGCTGGTTTGTTGTAGGAAATCAGAGGTGAGGTGGGAGGGGGCAAGGTGATTGAGTTCTTTAAAGCCAATAGTAAGAAGTTTCTGTTTGATGTGGAGGTGGATGGGCAACCACTGGAGGTTCTTGAGGAGTGGGGAAACGGGCTGAATGATTCTGTAGAAAAACAAAAAATGTAGAAACTCAGGAGAATCCAGTGTCATATCCATTACTGTTTATTGATCCAAGGATTTATAGAGTCACTCTTCAATTTGAAGACAACATTGTTACTGCTAACAATAACAGTAACAATGATACATTTATTAAGTGCTTATTTTGTCTAAGTGCTGGGGTAGATAATAGTAATAATAATAATAATAATGGCATTTATTAAGTGCTTACTATGTTCAAAGCACTGTTCTAAGCACTGGGGAGGTTACAAGGTGATCAGGTTGTCCCACAGGGGGCTCACAGTCTTAATCCCCATTTTACAGATGAGGTAACTGAGGTTCAGAGCAGTGACTTACCCAAAGTCACACAGCTGACAATTGGCGGAGCAAGGATTTGAACCCATGACCTCTGACTCCAAAGCCTGTGTTCTTTCCACTGAGCCATGCTGCTTCTCTATGGGATATGGGATCATCCATCGAGTACAATCCTGGGCTTACATTCTATGAAGGAAGGAGGACAAGTATCTTATCCCTACGCTATAGATGAAAAAACTAAGGTACAGAGAGGTTAAGTGACTTGCCCAAGGTCATGCGGCGGAGCCAGGGACTAGGACCTGGGTCTTCTGACTGCCAGTCTCGGGTTCTTTCCACTGTACCATGCTGCCTCTCGAATCTGTTCATGAGTGGGAGTTTTATTGAAAGAGAATGCCTTGCCCATTTGCACTTAGCCCATGAAAATAGTTAGATAATAATAATAATAATAAGCAGGGCATGAGCCCCCACCTTCAACCATTCCCACGCCTCCTCCCTCTCCCCACTTTCCCCTGCCAGCTTCCTCTCCCATCTCCCTCTGAGCAAGATTGAGAAAGGGTGAGTGGGTGTAGAAGTGAAACACAGTGTTGAGGAGATTGAGTGATAAAGCCCTTGCCAGGAAGGCGAGGACCTGGGCTGAAATGCAGGTCTGAGGTAGCGGAGTTCAGCTCAGGGCCCTTGATAGAAAGCCTCTCTGAAGCCACCTGAGACCTGAGGCTGGGTGACTCTGGCCCAAGAACATGAAGAACAGTAGAACAGTAAGACTGCTAAATCCAGAGAGAGCTCTCTCTCTCTCTCTCTCTCTCTCTTGCTCACTCTCACTCTTTTTCTCTCTGGGAGCAGAGAAAATTTCTCCCTCCCCCAACCTAGAGAAGCACTGGAGTAGGGACCGTCTCTATATGTTGCTGACTTGAACTTCCCAAGCGCTTAGTACAGTGCTCTGCACACAGTAAGCACTCAATAAATATGATTGAGTGAATGAATGAATGAATGAATGAACCTGGGATCGGGAGCTGGACGCTTGAGTCTCTAGGTGACCTGGGGCAGACCCTAGGTCCTTGTTCACCCTGTAGGTATGGTCTCCCCTCTTAGTCTCCAAACACCTTGTGGGCAGGAACTGACTTTGTCTTTCTTCCTTATTCATTCATTCAATCATATTTATTGAGCACTTACTGTGGGCAGAGCACTGTATTAAGCGCTTGGGAAATACAAGTTGGCAACATATAGAGACGGTCCCTACCCAACAGCGGGCTCACAGTCTAGAATGTGTCTCCAGCTGCCTTCAGTAAAAACCATGATGTTCATCTTGACATATATTATTATTAATAATAATAATGATGATGATGGTATTTGTTAAGCGCTTATGTGTCAGGCGCTGTTCTAAGCTCTGGGGTAGATGTAGATACAAGCTAATCAGTTTGGACACAGTCCTTGTCCCACATGGGGCACACAGTCTTAATCCCCATTTTACAGATGATAACTGAGGCACAGAGAAGTTAAGTGACTTGTCCAAGGTCACACAGCAGAGAAGTGGTGAAGTCAGGATTAGAACCCAGGTCCTACTGACTCCCTGGCCCGTGCTCTACCCACTAGGCCATGCTGCTTCCCTATTGCTGCTGCTGATGGTGATAATGATGAAGACTAAGATGATCCTGGCTTCACTAGTAGGGCAGTACTGGGCTCCCAAGCCTGGCCCCCAGGCATGCAATCTCTGTGAGACAGCAAGGACCAGTTCGGTGCAGCTGGAGTGGTGGGTGGGGTAGGTGGAGAAAAGGGGTGACTTTCCTGGTTCTCTTATCAGTATCAATGGTATTTATTATAGTAGTAGTAGTAGTCGTAGTGTTATTTCTTGAGTATCCATCTTATTCACTGTTCTAGATGCCCAGGAAGTACAGAGAACAAAGTGACACATTCATGACACATGACACACAGCCCCACAAGGAGCTGACACTCTAATGTGGGGGAGACAAACACTAGAGGGATCTAAATCAACAAATCGAGCAGATGTATATGTATGAGGGCTAAGGAGGGTGCTTGGGGAACATTCAGAAGAAGAAAAAGACCCAAGACATGAGATATAAATTGATGACTATACTAAAGTTAAGCGTGAGATAATAGAAATCATCAGACCAATGAATAAACAACTAACAAAGGGCTGAAGAGAAATGCACATTGAGGAGATGGAGTAATAAAGCAGTTGTTGGCCAGGGAGCCCCCTGGAGAGGTTCAGGCATAAAGGGAAGAGAGCCAACTCCTCCTGTTGTGGGAAGGAGGGGCTGGGGAACACCTGGCCTGGATTGAGGGGCTCCCACCTCCCCGAGAGATGGATTCAAGGAAAAAGGCATTTACAGAACTAAGAGGCCCTAATGGGAAGGTGGCCCAGAAAGGAGCAGGAATGTTTTTTTGTTTGTTTGTTTTTAATGTATTTGTTAAGTGCTTACTATGTGCCAGGCACTGTACTAAGTGCTGGAATGTGTCAATCAATCAATCATTCAGTGGTATTTATTGGGCTCTTACTGTGTGCAGAACACTTGGGAAAGTACAACAGAGTTGGTTAGGTGTGTTTCCTGCTTACAGGGAGCTTCCAGTCTAGAGGGAGGAAAGAGACATTAAAATAAATTTCAGGTAGGGGAAGGAACTGAATATAAGGATAGGTACGTTAAGTGCTGTGGGGATGGAGTATGTATGAAAGTGCTTAGGGCATATGGACCCAAATGATGCAGAAGGGAAGGAAAATCAGGTGGGAAGATGAGAGATTAATTAGGGAAGGCTTCTGGGAGAAGGAGTGTGTGTGTGTGTGTGTGTGTGTGTGTGTGTGCGCGCATGCGTACATACATGCGTGTGTGTATCTTTCTGTGTCAGTGTTTATGTGCCAGTTGTATAAGTGATAGGTCTGCATGTTTTGTTTGTGCTTCTGTATCAGGGTGTGAGTGTGTGTGGCTGTGATGTCAATGTGTTTGCCGGTGAGAAGCCATGTGGCCTAGTGGGTAGAGCACAGAACTGGGAGTCAGAGGACCTGACTTCTAACCCCAGCTCTGCCAGTTGCCTGCTGTTTGACCTTGGGCAAGTCTTTTACCTTCTCTGGGCCTCAGTTTCCTCTTCTGTAAAGCAGGGATTCAACACCTGTTCTTCATCCCCCTTAGACTATGCCCCCTGTGAGAGAGGGACTCTGTCTGACTTGGTTATCTCGTATCTAGTGGTAGCGCTTGGCACATACTAAGTCCTTAATAAATGCCACTTACTCTTCCCCTTCTGCATTAGTGTGGTGGGGCACTGGGTGCTCACTGTCAGGGGCTGGGCTGGAGTCAAATGGTGTAGTTAATGACAGTAGCTCTTCTTCAGTCTGGCCCCGAGCCTTCCCCAACCCTCAGACTGGGGAGGGAACTGTGCTTACTGGCCTAGTCTGAAAAGAATCTGTCTTTTCCTGTCCCACTACCCTTAAGCCCAGCAGGAGGGTGTCTTGAGGGGATCATGAGGGGGTGGGGATGGGCAGTACAGGAAGGGAGGCCAATAAGCCAGTCTAGCCTAAGACATCTGTTCCCCTCATGAAGGGGCCTGGGAACGGAGCGTCTGTGCACGAATTTATTATGAACCCAGATCAGCAGCTGTGAAAGGGCTGTGGCTGTGGGCCCCAGGGCGGGGAGGCGGGGAGGAAGAGGAGAAGAGGGTGGGGGGAGGAGTAGGTGAGGAAGCCTTACCACCACAAGACCTAGACACCTTAAGATGCTCCACAAGTCCTCCCAAAACAATCACTGGCTAGGCTTCCTTGGCCCCAATCTCACCTCCCCCTACTTCCCAGAATTCTTATGGGGGTCTTGCTGCCCTGGACCATGGAGATCACTGGGAGTAAGACCTTGGCAGACAAGACCCATGAGGTCCTTCACAACCACCCCTCCCCTCAACCTCCCCAGCCAACCACCACCTCTCCCCAGCCAACCACCACCTCACCCCCTTGCTGCGTGCTTTCTTATGAGGGCAAGTGAGTTCTCTATCTGTGGTTAGGAATGGGTCCATACCCCTCCCCACAGCCCAGGCCTTCTGCCAGTCCCGTCCCTGCTTCCAGCTCTAGTCACGCCTCACCCCTCCTCTCCTAACCCACTCGAAACAAAATAGTAAACTCCACGTTCCAACGGTTGTACGTGCTGGGGAAATTTTACTGACAACCTTGGCTCCCGGTTATGG
This sequence comes from Tachyglossus aculeatus, assembly GCF_015852505.1. NCBI lineage: Eukaryota > Metazoa > Chordata > Mammalia > Monotremata > Tachyglossidae > Tachyglossus > Tachyglossus aculeatus. Next base: position 85,982,107 of record NC_052101.1, on the reverse strand, counting down.
GTCTGCGCCCTGGACTTGGGAAGGGGGTGGTTGCACACAGTGCTTTATTGGCTCAGTGCTGGAGGGAGTTAATGAAACAGATATTCATCAAACCTCATTCCTCCCCACCCCTGTGGCAGAGCCTATAGCAGGAATATATTTCTTAGTCCTTCCCTGCCTTCCCCCAACCTGCCTGGAACAACCCCGCTTGGGCTGGGCCATAAGCAAGAAGCAGCGTGGCCTAATGGAAAGAGCCCAGGCCTGGTAGTTGGGGGACTTGGGCTTTAATCCCAGCTCCAACATTTGCCCGCCGTGTAATCTTGGGTAGATCCCTTAACTTCTCTGTGCTTCGGTTTCCTCATCTGTAAAATGGGGACTGAATACAGTGTTTTCTCTTCCCTTTTGACTCTGAGCCTCATGTGTCCAACCTGATTGTTTTATGGCTAGTGTTTTCTCCTTTCTCTTGGTCTGCCCAAGGGAGGTTCAGTCCCCCATGCTTGCTGTGAACCCGGCTTTGGAAAACACAGTGTAGCTGGGTTCTAATCCCAGCTCTGCCACTTGCCTGCTGGGTGACCTCGGGGAAGTTGCTTGACTTCTCTAGGCCTCAGTTTCATCATCTGTAAAATGGGAGTGCAATGCCCATTCTCTCTCTCTCCTCCTTTGACTACAGGACAGGGACTGTGTCTGCCCTGATGATTATTATGCAGGTTTGAATCTGACCCAGCCTCAGTTTGTCTCTCTGGCCTGGTCGGGGAGAAAAAGTGGATAAGAATCCCACTCAGAGGCTTGGGGTTGGATGAGAATGACCTCTCATGAACCTTCCCTTCCGGTCCCAAGAGTCTCAAACGCCAGGGAGAACGTGGGAGGGAAAGGAGGTGCCTGGGACTGGAGTCGAGTCCCTGATCTGGCCTCGACCTGAACCCTCTCCATCTACTGGAAAGTTTGGATAGAACGATTTCTCTGGCTCTTCGGCCCACCAGAACAGGGTCGAATGGGGGAGAGGGGGAGTGATTGAGGAGAGACTGCAGGGAGTGGAAGGGGAGACAGAGGGCAGGGAGAGGTGAGGGGCAGGAAAGGCAAATCCCAGGGCTCCCGGGCTCAGGTTTCTAGTCAACACTCTCCAGGTCCTCCCCAGCTCGGTTGTTCCCTCAGTGGGACAGATGCCCCCGACTTTCCTGGAGCTCGGCCCACTGGGGAAAACAGGGAGAGGAACTCCCACGCCAGAGACAGCAGCCCCTACCCCACTCTGGGGAGGGGTAAGGAAAGGGAGGGGAAGGGAGAGGAGAAGAGAAGCCCCAGGTGTTTCCTCATGTTGATTCCTGTTTCTCCAGTAACCACAGCAGCTCACTGCTGGCCTGTTTCAATCGTTAGTGCAGCAATTCCTAAATACAGTAGGGAGGTCCCTCCACTCCTCCCACTCCCTGCCCCCCTTTCCAGGCTGCACTACCTACCTCCTATCTCTCCGGGACCTCCTCCTTTCCTTCACACCGCCCCCTGACCCCCAAGGCCAAGCTTTCTGCTCCTCCCCAGCTTCCCCTCTTCCCTGTACTGCACCTTGCATCCAGGAGCACCTGGCCTTGGGGATATCCTAGTCCTCATCCAGGCTCATCCTCCTCCAAGCAGCCCTCCAAGATCAAGCTCATCCATCTCTGAGCTGTGCAACGCATCAGTCACCTCCCCGCGTGCCTCTGGTGGACCTCGATAAATTAGGCTTCCAAGCACTGCCCCTCAGCCCTCTTGGCTGTGTCTGGTTTTCTGGAGGTGTCCTGCTTCCCTAAAGTAAGTTTAGTGAATAGAGGCCAAGGCCAGTGTTTTCTCCTTTCTCTTGGTCTGCCCAAGGGAGGCTCAGTCCCCCATGCTTGCCGTGAACCCGGCTTTGGAAAACACAGTGTAGCTGGGTTCTAATCCTGGCTCTGCCACTTGCCTGCTGGGTGACCTCGGGCAACTTGCTTGACTTCTCTGGGCCTCAGTTTCATCATCTGTAAAATGGGAGTGCAATGCCCATTCTCTCTCTCCTCCCTTCGACTACAGGACAGGGACCGTGTCTGCCCCGATTATTTTGTTTCTCTGCCAGTGCTTAGTACAGTGCTCGGCATCGAGTCGAAGCTTAACGAACTCGATGATGCTGATCTTTTAGACTGTGAGCCCACTGTTGGGTAGGGACTGTCTCTATATGTTGCCAACTTGTACTTCCCAAGCGCTTAGTACGGTGCTCTGCACACAGTAAGCGCTCAATAAATACGATTGATGATGATGATGATCGAAGCACCCTTCAGCCGAGCCCAGGCACTCCTGGCTCTCAGGTGCTTGCCCTGACCCTCAAGCCGAGGGCAGCGAAACTCTTGGCCCCGCTTCCTGATCGCTCGGATCCGGAGCTGCCAACCTTGGGCCGGGGGATGACCGAATGGAGTCACCGGGATCCTGCACTCCCCGCGCCTGGATCAGGCTGTAGGACAGACCCTTCCCCGCCGGTTGAGCGTCGGAAGCCGGAGCGACTGCTGTGGCCGGGTGACCTTTACCGGGAGCAGGGACCGCGCCCCCCTCCGCCCCCGTTCCTCGCCCCACGGCCTGGAGCGGGGGCGGCAGCGGAGAGGAGATGCGGTCGGAGATGTTTGTTTCTCGCTCCGAGGAAACTAATGAGAGGATCCGCCGCTTCCTCCTGTGGGGGCCGGAGCGGCCCCGCGCCCCCCGGCTCCCGGCGGGGGACTAGCCCGGGCCTCCGGGGGAGCAGCCGGCAGGAGCGCGGTCCGCCTCCCTCCCCAGCCCAGACCCTTCCGCTCACCGGCCTACGGTTACGGGCCCTGGGTTCCGATTCCGACTCCGCCAGTGGCCTGCCGTGCCACCTTGGGCAAGTCCTTTCACTTCTCTCGGCCTCAGTTTCCTTAGCCGTAAAACCGTGATTCAGTATCTTTTCTCTCGTCCCCTTAGACTGCGAGGGGCATGGGGGACAGGGATTGTGTCCCACCTGATGACCTCATATCTCTCCCAGGGCTTAGCGCATAGTAAGCACTTAAATACTCCAAATATTGGTATTACAGCAACGATTTCCGCTGGCCCAGGCCGGCTTCTCCAGACCTGCCCCTGCCTGGGAGCCATTGACTGGAAGCTCGTTGTGGGCAGGGAATGTCACTGTTGATTGTTTTATTGTACTTTTCCAAGCGCTTAGTAAAGTGATCTGCACACAGTAAGCGCCCAATAAATCCGATTGAATGAACGAATGTCTTCGGGGCTCCTCTCCTGGCCTCCCCACTCTACCGTGAAGCAGCGAGAGCCAGTTCCAGTGAACTTCGCAGCTATTAATTCTACCCCAGGCCTGCCCGGATCATTTCAATTCTGCAGCCTGTTTCCCCATCAGTAAAATGGGGCTGTCCCCCCTACCCCCCTTCCCAGGCGGGCGGTCACATATGTGAAACCCTGAGCTGACTGGAGAAATGCCTAGAGCAAACTCAGGAACCGATGCTGAAACCTCCCCGGCCCGGTGGCTTCACCACCTGCATTTTAAAACAGTCGATTCATTTCCTCTCTAGGACCGGGGAAGTAACAAGTCCAACTTCCCCCTCCCTTCCCCCCCCCCCCCAAACCCGTCAGCCAGGCCAGCTGTGTCACACACCCCAATTCGGAAGGAGCAGAGTCTCCTGGTGAAACAGGGTTCTCTTGAATTGTCACACTTTATGAAGGTCCCCACTCTCCCAGGGGCTAGGACAGTCTCCCGACCATCTGCCCTGACCCACGGAGGGTTACTTTCAGGAGGAAGCACAGTGCTTATCACTACAGAAAGCCTCCCCACCCCAAGTGTGGCTTTAACCTTAGTAACTGGCACAGCTGGCAACGCTGCCTGGGCAATTTCCCCAAGTGTAAGAGGGAGGTTCTCCATAGGGCAGCCCCCCGCCCCACCCTGACCCTAGTCCTGCTTCTATCTTTTTTCCAGGCAGACCCTCCGTGATGGGATTAGGACTGAAAGCTTAACCTAACGGCCTCCAGGGCTGGTTGAGCAGGATTCAGCCTCCAGGCTGCCACAGCTGCCTGGAAGCCGGGAGTCAGGACATCTGGGTTCTAATCCCGACTCTGCCACTCACCTGCTGCACAATCACAGGCCAGTCGGTTCACTTCTTTGGGTCAGTTTCCTCATCTGTAAAATGGGGGATTCAATAACTGTTCTCCCTTCCCCTTGGACTGTCAGCCCCCTGTGGGTCAGGGGTTGCATTCCATCTGCTTGTATTCTACCATGGGGTTTATTACATATCAAATGCTTAACAAATACCACAGTTATTACTCTCCTCTTGAGTCCAAACTGAAGAGCTGAAATCAGTCTATATCATTGCTCCTCCTGGAGTTCAGCATACTAGGGTGTAACAGGAGGGAAGTCACTCTCCAAGGACAGCTCTGCCAGTGGCCCAGGGAAGCGACACTACCCCTGCTTGGTGCTAAGTACAGGCCAGGGAGAACTAACAGACAAATTCCCTTAAGAAGACATCTGTATCAAGCACTACTTAAGGGTCAAATCCTATGGAGGGCACGAGCAGGAGGAGTCCATGTGGGAACATTATCCAGTACGGTTCATGTCTCAGGGTCCTGAAAGTACGGTGCCACCTGAGGCAAGGGGGACGTCACCGTTTAATTTTGCCCCCTCTATTTCTAATCTTCATACTATTTCACATGCCATGGGGCCCCACAGCCATGAAGAAGCAGTGTGGCCTATTGGATAGAGCACAGGCCTGGGAGTCAGAAGGACCTGGGTTCTAATTCCAGATCCACCACGTGCCTGCTGTATGACCTTGGGTGATTTACTTTATTCCTCTGGGCCTCAGTTACCCCTCTATAAAATGGAGACTAAGACTGTGGGATGGGAATTGTGTCCAACCCAATTACCTTTTATCTACCCCAGCACTCATTACAGTGCCTGGTACACAGTAAGCGCTTAACAAATACCACAATTATTATTATCATTACCCGCTCTTTGGTCATTTTGGATGAACGGCTGGGCTTCTGTCAGCCAGATTTATGTGTGGCTTGTTAAGACTGGGTCAGGGGCCATGCACAGCTCGTTGTGGGCAGCAATGTGTCTGTGATACTGTACTCTTCCAAGTGCTCAGTACAGTGCTCTGCACACAGTATGCATTCAATAAATACGCTGACTAATCGCCACACACACCCCAACCCGACAACAGATCAGAAAAACCATTAAAAAAAAATACTAGTGGAGATCAGGTCTGATACTTGGTTTTCCCTGCTCCTTCCTGGAAAGCCTGTCTGAAAAGCATGCCTCAAACTTGCCCCCTCCTGAGGGCCGCACCCCTTAGTCACAGACTGCCCGCCTGGCCCCAACTACTTTCCATGTGCCCTCCAGCCCCACATATAGCTGCGGTTCTTCCTTTCTTGCCCCGTGTCTGTGTTTCTACCTCTCTGACCCTGTGTGAAGCTGTGTCTCTCTTTGTTGCCTCAAGAACGCCACACCAAGTTCGCTCCTGTGCTTGAAAAGAAAAGTGAGCACTTCTGGTGGTAGGTAGAGTACAGATGGGAGGTCTTCACAGGGCCAAAAAACAGGACAGTGGATGGGGAGGTGAGGAGGAGGACCAGGGGCTGAGGGCCACCGATGGCCCCTTGAGGGAGAGGCGGTCACAGGCTTCTGGCGTAGAGGCGGTCACAGGCTTCTGGCGTGGAGCCTTTTATGAGGGGCTCCCTCGCTCAGGCCATTCTCAGCCTCTCTGCCGTTCAAAAAGCCCGGGCCCTCCCACTTGCGCTTCTGCAGGTACTGGTCTTTTCCCTCGCTTAGCTCCCCAGTGGGCAGTCCCAGGGTCCTCAGGCAGACGATGGCCGCGGCCTGTTCTGCCAACTTCTTGGACTTGTCCCTGAGAAGAGACGGAGAGGAGGAAAGGTTAAGGAACAATGGGCATGACGCCAAACTCCGGGCCATGAGCTCGACTAAAATGCCACACGACTGAGAGGCGTCTGTCCTGGCCCTTCGGCTCTTCTGACTAGCCTGCAGGAATAAGAATGGAGGGTGAGGCTGTGGAAGCCTGGGAACCACGGGAGGGAACAAAGAAGCATTCTTGTCTCCCAGCAGGGCTGAAGCCAGGACTTACAACTTGCATTCCCACCTATGCTTCTCATTCACAACTCTTCCTACACCGACCCCCAACCCACCCTGAAACTGCCCTCTCAAAGGTCACCAATGACCTTCTTCTTGCCAAATCCAACGGCTCCTACTCTATCCTAATCCTCCTTGACCTCTCAGCTGCCTTCGACACTGTGGACCACCCCCTTCTCCTCATCACGCTATCCAACCTTGGCTTCACAGACTCCATCCTCTCCTGGTTCTCCTCTTCTCTCTGGCCGTTCATTCTCAGTCTCCTTTGTGGGCTCCTCCTCCCCCTCCCATCCCCTTACTGTAGGGGTTCCTCAAGGGTCAGTTCTTGGTCCCCTTCTGTTCTCTATCTACACTCACTCCCTTGGTGAACTCATTCGCTCCCACGGCTTCAACTATCATCTCTACGCTGATGACACCCAAATCTATATCTCTGCCCCTGCTCTCTCTCCCTCCCTTCAGGCTCAGGTCTCCTCCTGCCTTCAAGACATCTCCATCTGGATGTCTGCCCGCTATCTAAAACTCAGTATGTCCAAGACTGAACTCCTTATCTTCCCTCCCAAACCCTGCCCTCTCCCTGACTTTCCCGTCACTGTAGATGGCACTACCATCCTTCCTGTCTCACAAGCCCGCAACCTTGGTGTCATCCTCGACTCTGCTCTCTCGTTCACCCCTCACATCCAATCCGTCACCAAAACCTGCCGGTCTCACCTCCGCAACATCGCCAAGATCTGCCCTTTCCTCTCCCTCCAAACCGCTACCCTGCTGGTTCAATCTCTCATCCTATCCCGACTGGATTACTACAACAGCCTCCTCTCTGATCACCCATCCTCCTGTCTCTCCCCACTTCAGCCTATACTTCACGCTGCTGCCCAGATCATCTTTGTGCAGAAACGCTCTGGGCATGTTACTCCCCTCAAAAATCTCTAGTGGCTACCAGTCAACCTACACATCAAGCAAAAACTCCTCACTCTTGGCTTCAAGGTTCTCCAACACCTCGCTCCCTCCTACCTCACCTCCCTTCTCTCCTTCTACAGCCCAGCCCACACCCTCCACTCCTCTGTCGCTAACCTCCTCACTGTGCCTTTTTCTCGCCTGTCCTGCCGTCGACCCCTGGCCCACAACCTCCCCCTGGCCTGGAATGCCCTCCTTCCGCACATCCGCCAAGCTAGCTCTCTTCCTCCCTTCAAAGCCCTACTGAGAGCTCACCTCCTTCAGGAGGCCTTCCCAGACTGAGTCCCCTTTTTCCTCTCCTCCTCCTCATCCCCCCGCCCTACCTCCTTCCCCTCCCCACAGCAACTGTATATATTTTTGTACAGATTTATTACTCTATTTCACTTGTACATATTTACTATTCTATTTATTTTGTCAATGATGTGCATCTAGCTTTACCTCTATTCTGATGACTTGACACCTGACCACATGTTTTGTTGTCTGTCTCCCCCTTCTAGACTGTGAGCCCGTTGTTGGGTAGGGACCATCTCTATATGTTGCCAACTTGTACTTCCCAAGCGCTTAGTACAGTGCTCTGCACACAGTAAGCACTCAATAAATATGAATGAATGAATGAATGAACCACCGATTTCGACCCATTCTTTGGAGGGAATGCATGCATGGCTGGGTACAAGGGCCAGTCGGAGCCCCTTGTGAGCAGAAAAGGGAGCCAAGTGGCCACAAAAGTTGGGGCTGAGCCCTGGGAGAGGAGGGCCGTGCCTGATGGAAGACTGGGGAAGCAGCATGGCTCAGTGGAAAGAGCACGGGCTTTGGAGTCAGAGGCCGTGGGTTCAAATCCCGGCTCCGCCACTTGTCAGCTGTGTGACTTTGGGCAAGTCACTTCACGTCTCTGGGCCTCAGTTCCCTCATCTGTAAAATGGGGATGAAGACTGTGAGCCCCTCGTGGGACAACCTGATTACCTTGTTTCTATCCCAGCGCTTAGAACAGTGCTTTGCACATAGTAAGCGCTTAACAAATACCAACATTATTATTATTATTACATTCTCCCTAGCACCGCACCCCCACCCACCCACCGTGGCAGGCCGAGCCCCAGGCCCCTGGAGCACCGGGCAGAGGCCTGGGGCCAGGACAGGTCCCTGCAGAACAGACTTGACTACCCTTATGGTTTCCTGCAGTGCTCAGCAGTTCAGGCCTGCTTAGCACATGTTATCTGATAAGGCCACAGCCTGAGGCTGGTAGGGCCCCATCCCTAGATAGCTCAGTCTCATCATCAGTGGGTCTGCAGGAGAGGGAAGGGAAGGGAAGGGAAGGGGAGGGGGAGGGGGAGGGGGAGGGGAAAGGGGAAAGGGGAAAGGGGAAAGGGAAAGGCGGCACCAGAGAGCTGAGGGCCAGGGCATCCCAGAAAGATGCAGCAGTGCCACAGTGTGGTCACTGAGAGTATATTCACACAAATAAATACGGCTACCTAGTCATCAATGGTATTAATTGAGCACTTACTGTACGCAAAGCAGTGTACTAAGGGCTTGGGACAGTACAGTACAACAGAGTTGGTAGACACGTTCCCCGCCAACGACGAGCTTACAGTCCAGAAGAGAGACAAGCACGCAAAAGAATAGCAGCAGGTGCTACCAACATGAAATACAACACAAGGGACCTTTCTGTGGGTGTGATGTGGCTGACTCTGTGGATTGTGTGTGAAGCCAACTGTCCCATGAAAGTGATCTCAGATCAAAAAGCTGCTTGGATTCTAGTAGCTACGAACCAAATTCAGCTGCTCCTGAACTAGAAGGCTTTTCCATAACGTTTTGGGTGGTTGTGAGAAGGGCTTTGACACATTTCTTCTGATTAAAGGTGGCAATAACCGATCCAGCTTTATTCAACTGATTTTAGTCAATCAGTGGAATTTATTGAGCACTTACTCTGTGCAGGGTGCTGTACTAAATGCCTAGGAGAGGACAATACAATAGAGTGGGTAGACAAGATCCCTGCTCCCAAGGAGCTTACAGTCTAGAGGGGGCGACAGACAGTGGCAGAGTATAAGGCTACATATGAAAGTGCTGTGGAGGTGGGATGACCATCAAAGCACTTAAGGGATACACACCCAAGAGCATAGGTGATGCAGAGGGGAGGGTGAAGAGAGTGGGGGAAATGAGGGACAGTCAGGAAAAGCCTCTTGGAGGAGGTGTGATTCTAGTAGGGCTCTGAAAACGGTGAGAGTGATGGTCTGTCGAGTATGAAAGGGGAGGGAGTTCCAGGCCGCAGGGAGGATGTGGGCAAGGGGTTGGCAGCGAGACAGGTGAGATCGAGATACAGCGGGTAGGTTGGCGTCAGAGGAGCAAAGTGTGTGGGCTGGGCTGTAGTGGGAGATTAGTGAGGTTTAGGTAGGATGTGGAGAGCTGATTGAATGCCTTAAAACCGATGGTAAGGAGTTTCTGTTTGGTGCAGAGATGGTTGGGCAACCACTGGAAGTTTTTGAGTGGTCATATGTTTGAGGAGGATGATAATTATCATCATCATCTAAGTCCTTACTATGTGCCAAGCACTGAACTACGGGCTGGGGTAGATATATAAGCAGCATGGTGTATTGGATAGAGCAAGGGCCTGGGAGTCAGAAGGTCATGGGTTCTACTCACAGCTCCACCACGTGTCTGCTGTGTGACCTTGGGCAAGTCACTTTACTTCTCAGTGCCTCAGTTACCTCATCTGTAAAATGGGGACTGAGACTGTGAGCCCCACATGGGACGGGGACTGCGTCCAACCCAATTTGTTTGTATCTACCACAGAGCTCAGTACAGTGCCTGGCACATAGTAAGCACTTAACAAATTCTACAATTATTATTATTATGTCAGACACAGTCCCTGTCCCATGTTAGGCTCACAGTCTAACAAGGAAGGAGAAGAAATTAAATTCCCATTTTACAGGTGAGGAAACTGAGGCACAGAGATGTTAAACAACTTTCCTAAAATTCTACAGCAGGCAAGTTGCAGAGCCGGGACTAGGACTCAGATCGCCTGACTCCCAGTCCTGTGCTCTTTCTACCAGGCCAGGATGCCCAACAGTCCTAGAAACTAAGTTAAAATTTGCTTCTGACCTCCAGGAAACTCTTCTGGAGTTTCTGAGAAAGCAGTGTGGCCCCGTTGAAAGAGCACTGGCCTGGGAGTTAGAGGACCTGGGTTCTAATCCTGGCTCTGCCACTTACCTGCTGTGTGACCTTGGGCAAGTCATATAACTTCTCTGTGCCTCTGCTCCCTTATTGGCAAAATGGAGATTAAATACCTGTTCTCCCTCCTACTTGGACTGTGAGTCCCAAGTGGGGCCTGATTATCTTTTATGTACCCTAGTACTTAGTAGAGTGCCTGGTACATAGTAAGTGCTTAACAAATACCACAATTATTATTATTAATAACACTAACAATAAGAACAATTCTGAGAAGAAACAGCACCATCAAAAGTCTTAGAGTCAGTAATCTAGGACCAGCCGATACTTAATAATGATGAAGTGCTTTGGAAGTGGCACATGCAAGAACATATGCAAATGATCATATACTGCTCAGAAGAGTTCCTGCAATGTTATGAGACACAGAGACTTTAAGTGATTTGCCCAAGGCTGCACGGCAGGAAGTGGAGGAGCTGAGACTGGAACCCAGGTCCCCTGACTTCCAGACCCATGCTCTTTCCCCTCAGCCCTGCGGCTTCTGACGTGCACCGAACAGGATTCGCAGAGACCTGATGTCAACAGAATACCTAAATAGCTGCTGAAATTGGGTGACAATGCCAGGTAGACTTACTAAATAATTAAAAACCCACAGAAGCTCAGGTTGGCTGGACTATTGTCTGTTGGTGGGCAATAGTAGCAGTCAAAGCAGCAGTCGGAAGCAGCAGTCGGAACTGGGGGAGGGGAATGGGAGCACAGACGATGTCTTCTCTTGAACGCAGGATTCAAGGGAACACAAGTAAAGGAGGCAGACTCAAAAACAAAGCACCAGGCGATGCAGCTGGCAGCTGAATTTTTGGCCAGTCTGTATCCAGTGCATAAGGTACTGCAGGTTCCATAACAAGCTTTTCAGCCCCACTTCCATACAGACCGTCACCGTCGGACATTCACCACTAAAATAATCATGATAATAATAAGGGCAGTTAAGCTGTTACTAAAAGCCAAACACTGTGCTAAACACTGCGGTGGATACAGGATAACCAGACCAGACCCAATTCCTGTCCCACACAGGGCTCGAAATCTCGGAGGGAGGGAGCATAGCTATTTTAGCCCCATTCTACAGATAGGGAAACCAAGGCACAGAGAAGTTGTGACATGCAACATACGAGCGGGAGAACTGGGACTAGAACCGGAGTCTCCTGACTCCCTGGGGTTTTTCTGGTAATGATCTTCGTTAAGAGTTTACTGTATGTCGAGTAGTGTTCTGAGCACGAGGATAGGTACAAGTTAAACAGATGGGGCAAGGTCACTGTCCCAAACGGGGGTCAGGGTTTAAGAAGGAGGGAGAACAGCGATTGAATAATTTTACAGATGGAGAAACTGGTTCAGAAAAGTTAAGTGACTTGCTCAAAGTCACAGCAGGCAAGTGGCAGAGTTGGGATTAGAACCCAGGTTCTCTGACTCCCAGGTCCGTGCCCTTTCCACCAGGTCACGCTGCCTCCCAAATACATCTTCAAATGCAAAACAGCTAATGTATTCATATATTCATGTGATTTAGTGTGCAACTGATATACTGTACTTGTGTGTATATTTCCTTTCCCTTTTGCCACTCATCAATCAATAAATGGTATTCACTGAGTGTTGAGTCTGCACAGAGCACCGTTTTGAGCATTTGGCAGAGTACGATAGAGGAAAGAGACACGATCCCTCCCCTCAAGAAGCTGAGTCTAAAGAAGGAGCTTACAATCTAGAAGTGGAGTTTGAAATCTAGTTTCCAATAATTCATTAATTAATACTCATCCCAGGTAAGTGACTAATTCAAAGCCGCTTTACAAACACTCCAATTTTGAAGGCTAAGAGGAAGCTAAAAGTACATATAGCAATAACTTGGCTCTAAGAATGATATTCTGGATTTGAGGGTTTGGGCTCTACAAATTCCCTATAAGGATGAATATTATTTTGTCACAGTTCCGGCACACTCTCCCACAGCCTCAATCTTGGGGATCCAGTTCATTTATTAGCAGGGATTGTTGGGGTCGGATGGAGATACTGCTCCTGCAACCTGGGAGTGCCTCTTTCGTTGCCTGGTGCAGACTCCTTCATCACTGCTACCACCATGGTAAATGTTGGACACTCGGGGACAGGGGACGGGGTGGGGAGAATTGAGAAGAGAAGGCTCTCTGAATTCTCTAAGGAAACAAGCACTGTCCGAGCATGAGACTGATGGAAAAAAGAATGTAGTGCAGCCGCTCCCTGCCCCCGCCCACCATGAACGTGGAAAGGAACAAACAATGTCGGAGGGGAGTGGAAGAGGTGAGGGGGAAAGTACAGATTTTTTTTTTAAATGAGGGAAAAAAAACCATTTCCTCATCAGTAAAAGGGGATTCAATATCTGCTCTGTCTCCTACTTAAACTGTGAGCCTCATGTTGGACAGGGACTGTGCCTGACCCAATGATCTTGTATCTACTCCATTGCGTAGAACAGTGCTTGACACATAGTATTAAGTGCTTAACAAATATCACAATTATTACCATTACTATTATTAATAATAATATTAATAATACATGTCCAGGAATGGATGCCCAACCGCTTAGCCTGTGCTAGAGTGCAGGGTAACAGAGGTCACTTGATGCATCAGTGAAGTGTCCTAGCTACAATGCCTAGTTGATTATCATATTTGCTTGCATAATTACCCTACTTTTGGCATTAATTTTTGCAATACAAAAACAGGGGAGGGGCTATTATATGGGAAATTCAGTCAAGCAATAAGGGGATCAGAAGAAAAAAAGGAGGAAAGGAGTGGAGAAAGAACAGAAAAGTAAGAGGGTACCTGAGATTACATCTCATATTCCTGCATTTCACTCTTCCCCAAGTGTTGCATCCAAAAGGCACTCAGCTTTGTCTAAGGGGACCTGGGTTCTAATCTTTGCTTTGCCACTTGTCCACTGTGTGACCAGCATCAAGTCACTTAATTGCTCTGGGCCTCAGTTTTCTCATCTGTAAAATGGGGATTCGTTAACTGTTCTCCCTCCCACGTAGACTGTGAACTCCATGTGAGACAGGGACTGTGTCAGATCTGATTATCTTGTATCTATCCCAGTACTTAGTTTACAATCTAGAGGGGGAGACAGACATTAACAGGAATAAATAACTCCCCCACATCTCTGCAGTTCCCTTTCCTGCTCTGGGTTCCCTGCAGTGACAAGAACTTACCACATGGACGACTTGTACTTCTGCTCAGCCACAGTTACAACCGAACAGAACAGTCCATTTGACGGCCTCTGAACCTAAAACAGAGAGAGTTCAGGGTATCGACCAGCAAAATGCAGGCAGTTGCAGTTCCTACAGAATTCTCTACCTGCCCCGGATCCTCTGCCAAGGCCAGTGGAAAGGCTTCTGTCTCTTCTCTCACATAAGCTCGGGAAAACCCAATCAATCAATCAATCGTATTTGAGCACTTACCTTGTGAAGAGCACTGTATTTAGTTAGCGCTTGGGAGAGTACAATATAATGGAGTTGGTACACATGTTCCCTGCCCACAATGACTTACAGTTTAGGGGAAACTCCATTTCTGGGGAACCCCAGCAATGCCTTGGGAGTTCAGGTACTTATCTAAAGATGCGGCATACCACGAGTGGTGAATGAAAACTGAATTATCTCCCCGAGAAGGTTCGCACATACTGCACTACTCTTCATGGACTCTCCTGGCTGGCCTGGCTCTCTCATACTTCCCCATTTACCCTCCCTCCTTTTACCCCCCCATCTCTGTGCCTCCTACCCCCACCCCCAGGATCTCAGCAGGGATCCAGCCAGATCCACAGGGACATAACTGCTCAGCATTACCCTCAAACCCCTTTGGGAAAAAGGCAGCTCAGACAGGCTAGGTTCCCAGGATATTTGGGAGGTCAGGGGATAGGCAGAAAGGACACAGGAACTGGTACCCTTCAGGGACTCCAGATTCTCATGTGGCCTCCACCTCCAGGAGCTCAGGAAGATCACTGGATTTACTTAGGCTACAAGAGAAAAATATCACTCAACCCTGTTTGTGTGTCTCCCGGCACAACACTCCACTGGTCCACTCTTTGCCCTGTCTGCATAATGAAGAATTCAGCCTATTTCCTCTTCCACCCACCTCCGTGGCCGACAACAAGATGGGTTTTTAATCCTTGAGGTATCTGTTTCAGGGAGTCTAGGAGCAGAGCAGAGCAGCCTCAAGGGGAGTAGACACAATACCCATCTGCCTTCACGTAATGGTGGGTTCCCTAAACACCTGTGGGGCAGGGCCGTCACTTCCAGTGCTAGAGGGATGGGACCTTCACACATCCCCTTTGCTGAGAGGCTAAACCTCTCTGTAGAAGTAGACTTTCTCCATCACAGACCCTGTCCAACGTGGGTTGGACCTCTTCTAGATCCAAGGTTGGCAGTGCCAGCCACCAGGTCAGCCCAATGGGGGTGGAGACCATCACCAGATCAGAGCTTGGCCTAAATCCAGACTCACCGTCTCGTACACCGGCTGAGGAAGCTTCTCTTTGTGGCACCATTCCAGTAAGCACATCTTGGGAGTGATCTGGGCCGGGTATTCTCGCCTGAGAAGAAAGAGAAAAGAAGAACCCAAATGTGATGTGTGGGGGCGGGTGACCAGCCTGACATCAACCGAAGCTGTGGGTCCCCACTTCTCAGCCCAGAGGCAAGGCTCTTTCCTCCTTCTCCTACTCCTCCCTCCAGATAGCACCTGAACTGGAGGCAAGCCTTCCGGAATTTCTTTCCCACACTCTCCACTCAAATCAATAAGTCTTTTTGTGACAGGTGGGCCCACGAACAAGTATTGGGGAGGGAATCATTTCCCTCTAGGAAACTGATTGACTTGCTGCTGAGCCAAGAGCTGGTGGAAATAATAATAGTAATAATAACTGTGGTATCTGCTAAGCTCTTACTATGTGCCAAGCACTGTTCTAAGCACTGGGGAAGGTACAAGGTAATCAGGTTGTCCTACGTGGGGCTCACAGTCTGAATCCCCATTTTTACAGATGAGGTAACTGAGGCTCCGCCACTTGTCTGCTGCATGACCCTGGTCAGATCACAACTTCTCTGTGCCTCGGTTTCTTCATCTGTGAAACATTCTCCCTTCTACTTAGAGTGTGAGCCCCATAGGGGACATGGACTGTGTCCAAACTGATTAACTTCTATGTATCCCAGCACTTAGTACAGTGTTTGGCACAAGGTAAGCACTTCAATGCCACAATGATTATTATGATCATTTGGCAGGCCAGTTCAGAGCCCAACAGTCACAACGGGCTCAACTTCGCCGAAGTTCTAAATGTTTTTACAGAGCCAAAAGCCGTTTAGCAGTTCTTGCCCTGTTAGGGCAGGCCCCCACTAGGTGGGGGTGGGAGGAGGGGAGGCTTCATGAGCTTCTCAAGCCTCAGCAGTCTGAGATGTCCCA
The DNA here is from genome assembly GCF_015852505.1 of Tachyglossus aculeatus. Taxonomy (NCBI): domain Eukaryota; kingdom Metazoa; phylum Chordata; class Mammalia; order Monotremata; family Tachyglossidae; genus Tachyglossus; species Tachyglossus aculeatus. The sequence continues at coordinate 85,966,489 of NC_052101.1, read as the reverse complement.
TTGGCAAGAGAGCAGCTGAAGTCTCTTTCCTCCCACTCCTACCCGCTGCAAGATCAGTCTCATTGGGAAGTTTCCGGAAGACAATTCCCTTATTTTCATTCAAGTTGGTTTGGCTCTTGGGATGCAGCTCAGCCCAAGATGGAGATGTGCTGTCAGCCAAGGTTGGCTGCCAACCTTTCTCATTTCTCTCAGACTCCTGGGTCCCAGAGGGTGAGGAGCGATGCCCAGATATGAATTCCTATTGAATTAAAGGCCAAGTGGTCCCTAGGGATAAGTCAAGCACATGGCTCCTGGATAGCCTATCTAGCCATTACTATGGGACATAGAATATTTTACAAGAAATGAAAAAGTTGGAAAAAAGGTAGCTGCAGAAAGGAAAAAGGAAGAGCCAAAAGTAGTATCGGTATGGAGAGAGCCCAGGGACAATCAAAGCTTGGCAACTGTGGCCTAAGAGAGAAGACGGGAAGATGTCTGTGGGGACAGAGAATGTCTCTCCACTGAAAATCTCTGAGTGGAATCCCACTCCTCTTCCAACGAGGAAGGTCCAGAGAGGGGTAGCTGAGGGCACCAGATGTGGAGCAGAAAATGAAGGAATTTTTGGGTTTTGCCACGGAAACCCAAGGCCCCTGGGGAAATGAAGTAGACTCTTCAGCCTCAGAACATTTTTTGCCCACAAATGGGGATGGGGGCCAGGGGAGGAGCGTCTGAGAGGAAAGTTTAGAGAGGTCTCACAGAACTTTTTCTCAGCAGAAAGCCTTCACTGTTCACACAAGTTTTCAGAAAACACAAGAGCAAAAACACACCTTCTGGTGTTATTCCAGACTTTGGGAGCCTAGAAGGAAACCCTGGAAAGCCTTTTCTCCAGGGTCTCAGGAGCATTTGTTTCTGATATCAGATTGCCCTGGAATTTGGTGCCATCAAGCTCCTGGAGAAAAAGCTACACAAGCCAGCAGAGGGCAGTGGAATAACGGCTAAAGAAGATGAGGGGCAGGATTTGGCAGAGAGCTCGCACAGTCAGCACAGGGGCGAGCTTCCTTGAACTTACTTGTCAAATTTAACTGCCATCTCTATCACATCTGCATCATCCATTTGGCCGTCATCTTCCTGCACTGTGGCCTCATGCAACACCCTTTTGGCTGCCAGCTCTGCAGTCACTTCCTCATAGAAACTGTCCAATTCGAACACTTCACTGCGGAAAACAACGCCTTCTCTTCAGCATTCGCAAGGTAATCGAGCCAAAGCATTTATAATGGGGGCAAATACCCTAAAATGTTCCAAGCCCACAGGGCTGGACATCGTGACCCTAGATGCTGAAACTTCATCAACTCCTTGGTCCAATGAGATCACAGCTTAAATTGCAGTCAGAATTAAGAAATGTTTTTACTCTTAGTGCCACTAAGAGGCAGTGCCAAGCAACAAGACTGGCTTCTTCACATAAAACGAGCCGTGAATGCCCCTGATTCTCTTACCGTTGTGCTACAGTCCTGCTTGGAGGAAAACCGCACAGGCCGAGAGCTTGGGCCAGGTTATGACACACCCCAGGTCCCCATTTCACGAGTGGAGGCAGCAGGGCTGACTAACGAAGTTTTTAAGCACCCAGGCCAGGACCGAGACAGGGGCCAAGCGGGAAATCAGAATGGCGCTAGGCCTTGCTGGGCCCTGGATCTTCAGCCACGCTAAGCACTCTGAAGTGCCCCAAGGTGTTCGCCGGCATCCCGGGAGCTTTGAAGAGCTTCCTCTTTGGCGTTACCATAGGCATTCATGGCACTAACTGACAGACCTTCAGGTGAGCTAAGCTGGATTTTAGGAGTCTATTAAACCCGGGAAAAATCCGCAAGCACCACTTCTGGATTATCCCTTTCCAGCTGTGCCCCGCTAGTGAACGCTCAAAGCGAATATCAGGGGTGCTGAAAGGTCCAGGACAGGTGATCAGCGAGAAAGTTAAGGATGTTGGACGGTACATTCATAACCCATGAGTATGCATCCCAAGTAGGGAAATGGCGCCTTCAACATCCTTTGTTGCCGACAAAATACTGGGCTGGATGAACCACTCACCTGAGACAGTATGGCATGGGTTCTTGGTATACAAACCCACTGACCCGACCCCTTGCAGAACTGCTCACCAGATATTCTGAGAAGACTGTGCTGCATGTAGTTTTTTCCCCAAGGGGCTTTCTAGCTGTTCTCTCAGCATCTGACACAAACAGTACTTGGTGTTGATGTAGTGATTGTCGAACCTCACTGCCTGAAGGGAAAAACCACAAAAAATGAGCTGCAGATGTGGGGAAACTTTAAGGAGTAACAGAGAGCTCCTCTATTTAACCAGCTGGGCTTTGATTTGCAAATGATAAATTACTTATTCATATTAATGTCCCTCCCACCACCCCCAGACTGTACCTCGTTATGGGCAGGGAATGTATCTGCTAATTCTACTGTACTCTCCCAAGTGCTTAGTATAATGCTCTGTGCATAGTAAGCGCTTGATAAATACCACTGACTGATTGAGCTCATGTGTTGGGGACTGAGCAAGCTTGCTTTGCTGCATTTTAAATAATATTAAGGGCCCAGGTAAGTTCTGCACACCTTCCGGGCACCCACTAAACACTTGCGCACTGACAGCCACTAGGCAAGTCTCTGGGAAAGATTTTCTTGAGCAACAGCATAGACCAATTGCTTAGAGGCAGCACCCACAACCTAAAACAGAAAGCTCACAAATCCAGGGAGAAGATGAAGTACCAGTGGCACCCCAGCTGAATGCGCCTTCCGACTTGCTCCTGACTGAGGGCTATCTCCTACACGGACGATGAGCGAGCCCATTCGCCAGAAGCCCCCGTAAGCATTCAAGCCCAGGGGCCAGGCTGACCTCTGGCAGCCAGGTGTGAGCTACAGAAAGGAAGTGGAAAATAATGATGAGGAGACCTAGAGAACAAGCTCTCTCCTCACCAGCTGCCTGGGGTTTCCGCACCTGAGCCAGCAGCATCACTCTTTATGAAGGAAGTGCGGAGCTAGAGAGAGACAGCCATAGCCACTCACGCCCTGAAAAGGAACCCAGCAGTGGGCAGCAGCTCACAGAGGCACAGAACTCTTGCTGTTCAACTAGAGTGTGCCCCACCTTGCAGGATGAGGAGTAAGGGGTGGGCAGAAGGGAACAGAAGCAGAGTGGCTTAGTGGATAAAACACAGGCCTGGGAGTCATCATCATCATCAATCGTATTTATTGAGCACTTACTGTGTGCAGAGCACTGTACTAAGCGCTTGGGAAGTACAAGTTGGCAACATATAGAGACAGTCCCTACCCAACGGTGGGCTCACAGTCTAAAAGGGGGAGACAGAGAACAAAACCAAACATACTAACAAAATAAAATAAATAAAATAAATAGAATAAATAGGGTTCTAATTCCGGCTCCACCACATGCCTGCTGTGTGATCTTGGGCAAATCACTTCACTTCTCTGGGCTTCAGTTTCCTCATCTGTAAAATGGGGATTAAGAGTGGGAGTCCAATGTGGGACTGGGACTGTGTCCAACCTGATTACCTTGTATCTACCTCAGTGTTTAGAACAGTGCTTGGCACATAGTAAGTGCGTAACAAATGTCATTATTACTATTGCTGTTATTATGATTATTATTATCACTCAAAATTAGTTTTCAGCAGATTTCACCTAGCTCCTGTATTGAGCTTTTCTCAACTTGACTGTATGCCCCCTTCCAAATCCATCCTCCAGCTGGCCCAGAAGTAGATGACCCCAGAGTAAAAACTTCCCTTTCCCAAGTGACGGATGGGGCTAAGAAGCCACTCTGGCTCAGTACAAGTGACTGAGCTTGGGGGCCTGGGGACCACCTCAAAGCTGCCTTAGCCCCCATGGAGCTCCTGGGCAACGTGGTGGAGTCAATGAGGTAAAAGGGCTGGCATTTTCCATGTTAACCAGATTTTCCGGTGTTACAGCATCTTTAATCACTCCCAGCCTTCACTCTAAATTCTTCCAGTTACAAAACTAATTTCAGTGGCTCAGAACCATCCACTGCTATGACCAAATTGGGTTACCAGAAAGGTAACTGGGAAGCAATGTGGCCCAGTGGAAAGAGCCTGGGTCAAAGAGTCCGAGGACCTGGGTTCTAATCCCAGCTCTGCCACTTGCCTGCTGTGGGATCTTGCGCCTGGGCCTCAGTTTCCTCATCTGTAAAGTGGGGCTTCTCTCTCCCTCCCCCTTAGACTGAGAGCCCCATGTGGGACAGGGACTGTGTCCAACCATCTACTCCAGGACTTAAGACAATGCATGGCGCACAGTAAGCACTTAACAACTACCATATTAAAAACAAAAAAAGGCCAAAGACAAGGTCAAAATCCCCCCTTTTTCAAATCCAACACACCACCATAAAGAGTTGAAAGAAACTGTCTCTCATCCTGAATTGACGAGAGTCACTTCAGTAAGCATCTCTGGAGGTGAGCAGATTAAAAAAAAAATCTTTCCTCTTGGAGCTCTGCACAGTCAGGCGAGGGTAGGGAGGGGAGAGGAAACAGCAGTTCCATGATGGGTGTTTCCCCAACTTTAGGGAGCGGGGAGAAGCAAAGTTTAGAAACCTCGGACCTCTTCCTAAATAACAATGAAAAATGCAAGGAGAAACAGAAAAGACTCAAGCTGCAGCTGGCAACCTGCCCATCTGGCTGTTGCTTGACATTTAAGAATAGAGGAGACTTACATATTTGATATATTCTTTCATGACCTTTTCCAGGGGTTGCAGGCCCTCCTTTCTAAAGATGGATGGATTCCACATGGCCGCACGGGCCACCATCACCGAAGAGGCAGCTGTCGCTTGCCGGAAGGCTTCTATATCCGAATACTCTTTAATGTAGTCATGAGACCCTCCGCTGCAATCCAACACAGTTAAGTCACAGCTGTTCCTACTCATTAAGCCAAGGCCACAAAAAACCAGCACTGGTTGAACTCATAACCCACATAAGATCATAAGAGTGTCGTCAATTTGAAAAACGGTGGCAGAAACGTCAACTAAGAGGGGGTGGGTGGGACTTCTATGTCCACTAGTTGAGTCTTTGGGTTCAGTTTTGACATGTGGGGTCCCAGGGTCCTGCATGAATCACCAATTCACCAATGGATCAGGAGCAGTTGGCATGTAACACCTCAAATTAGGCTTCCAGTTCTATCACCTGCTGTTCCCTGAATTGTGGATTTTGGAAAACCTTCATCACATGACATTTCTGTTTTGAGTGCCGAAACAAACCAAAAAAAGGCAATAAGTTTTTACAAAGGTCCATAATGCCAAGAGAAGGGGAGTGAATGGGTCAGAAATGCACACCATTTCTGCTTCCTAGAAGCAACTTTTTGAAAAAGTACCTAATTTTGTGACCGTGCCAGGCATGGGCATCCTTTCTGCCACCCTCAAGGGTCGTTCTTGTGCCAACCACTCGCCTGGACAGTTCTTCGACCGTGTTGATCATCACTCAGGATCGTGTTGAATGGCAACTTACTTGGCTATTACTGGGATAGAGATGGCTTCAGCGATGGCTTTGATAACATCACAGTGGACGGGATGTTGGGGCCTTTCTTCCTCCTTCCTTTGCAACGAGAGAGCACAATTCTGAAACTGTCATTTCATTAACTGCCATTTCATTAACTGCCAGATGGCGGACTCATCCTACTCCTGGGACAGAGCTGGAAGCCAGTTGTGCTTATATCCCCCAAACTAAAAACAGCAGCAAGGTGGGCTAGTGGCTGGTGGCTAACATTTTTCATTATTTTTCATTTGGTTTCTGGGCTGTAGATGAAAGATCTTCAGACGATGCCTGGAAAGACTTTATTATTACTATTATATGTGTTATGTCCATACTCTGTGTCAAGCACTGTTTGAAGCACTGGGGTAGAGTCAAGTTAATCAGGTTGGACACAGTCCCTGTCTCACATGGGTCTCACTCTAAAGGGGAGGCAAAACAGGTAGGTATTTACTCCCCATTTTACAGATGAAGAAACTGAGGCCCAGAAATTAAGGAACTTGCCCAAGGTCACACAGCAGGCAAATGGCAGAGCTAAAATCAGAACCCAGCTCCTCTGACTCCCAGGCCCAGGCTTTTTCCACTAGGCCATGCTGCTTTTCCTGTAAGCTCCTTGTGGGCAGGGAACGTGTCTACCAACTCTGTTGTACTGTACTTTCCCAAGGGCTCAGTACAGTGCTCTGCACACAGTAAGCACTCAGTAAATACCACTGGTTGACTGACTGATTCTCCAGCAATGTCACCTGCTCATCTCACCTCCATAACCTCAACTCTTCCCTGGCCGGTACTTTTCACCTCTTGTGCCACATGGTAAGTTGATGTTTCCATCTCCACCTGTGCCTCCTGGAGAATGCAACTTTCAGATAGTAGTAGTAATAGTAGTAATAATAATATTTACCAAGCACTTACTATGTGTGCAAAGCACCATATTAGGCGCTGGGGAAGAAATATATGGATAAGTTGGAGACAAGATATCTGGCCCCTAAGGGGCAAACAATCTAAGAATGGGGGGAGGGGGGTGGTTGGCAATAGACATGTAAGGAAAGGAGCACAAACATACAAAAGACAAAGAGGAAGACATACGTCAAAGCAGCAGGGTGCCGGGCTCCCACAGCAGATATATTTCAGATAAAGATCTCTACTTAGTATCATGACTACTACAGTATTACTATTACTACTACTACTCCATGACCACTACCATGTAGTAGATGCAGCGTGGCCTAGTGGGTCAGAAGGACTTGGGTTCTAATCTCGGCTATGGTACTTGTAGGCTATGCTCTCGGTCCCACTGCTACCCGAAGTTCTTTGCCTCTCCCCTTCCCTCCTGTCTCGGAAAAGCTGCTGAGCTCATGGGGGCCTCCAGCGTGGGTGGGGCGGACTAGGGTGAGGATTTCCCGGCCTGAATGGCATGGGGTGGGCAGTCCGAGTGGTGAGGGTCTGGCTTCACTCAAGGTAGGGACCCTGCTCCCGGGTCCTTGGCCTTCTGGAGATAGGCATTTGACTTCACTTCTCTGTGCCTCAGTTACCTCACCTGTAAAATGAGGGTTATGACTGTGGGAAAGGGACTGTGTCCAACCCCATTATCTTGTAAACTTGGGTGGGAAGGGGCCATGGCTTAGTGGATAGGGCACGGTCCTGGGAGTCACAAGGACCTGGGTTCTAATCCCCGCTCTACCACATGTCTGCTCTGTGACCTTGGGCAAGTCACTTAACTTCTCTGGGCCTCGGTTACCTCATCTGGAAAATGAGGATGAAGAGTGTGAGCCCCATGTGGGACAGGGACTGTGTCCAACCCAATTAACTTGTATCTACTTCAGTGCTTAGAACAGTGTTTGGCACATAGTAAGCACTTAACGATTATTATTATTATTGTACCTACTTCAGCACTTAGTACAGTGTCTGACACAAAGTAAGCACTTAAATACCATGAAAGATAAAAAAAAAACCCCCAAAACTATTCAAAGAGAAACTATTCAAGCTTATGGCTTACTAGACTGTAAAGTCCTTGTGGGCAGGGACTGTTGTCTAACCAACTCCATTCCATGGTACTCTCGAGGAAGTGCTCAATAAATACCATTGATTGATTGACATGCAATTGTACTAGGTTTTTTTTTTGTTTTATTTGAGGCTTAGGAGTTAGATGTAAGAAACCCTTCTGTTCAGAACACTGCTCTTCATTCTAGGCTATTTGCAAAGACCTTAGTACTAGAGCAGGGGTCTGCAACCTATGACTGGCAAGCCAGGGCTTGTTCTCCTTGGAACCAAATATGGCTCTCAAGACGGTGGGGGGGCGAGGCATTTAAAACTGCCACCCAGGGACTCGGCCTAAGGGGAGGAGGGAATCGGCAACCAACGGCTAGCTTGGGTTCTTGTGCCGAGACGGACAGGTGGGTGCCCATCTCCAGAAGGCCATGGACCGGGGTCCCCACTTTGGGTGGAGCCAGAACCCCGCCGCTCAGACCTCCCGCCCCCGCCATTCAGGCTGGGGAATCTTCACCCCAGTCCGCCCCACCCGCCCTGGAGACTCTCACGGGCTCAGCAGTTTTTCCGAGACAGGAGGGAAGGGGAGAAGCAGGGGGCTGCGGGCAGGAGCGAGAGCAAGAGCAGGTCTTAGACACCCTCCATGAGGCCCTGGGAAGATCCCCCCATCTCCCTGAACTGCACAGCCCCAGAGACTTTGTTGCAGTCCCCGCGGGGGACAGGCTTCTATCCTCCACTGATGGCATCCAGGCAGCAGGGAGGGACTGCACAACAACTGTTTACGCCCGGTGGTGTGGGCACTGCCCTCTCGTATTCCTGAGGCTAGGGGAGGAGAGGTGAGGGGAACAGACTAAGTGCAACCTATGCCGGCCCATCGTGCCGCTCCTCCCACAGCCTCCCTTCCTTCGCTGGCAAAAACAACACGAAGTGCACTGACATCATCACACTATGCTGTGGGTGTAATGACGTCGTGTGGGGGCCCTATAAATCCAAGTCGCCTTGGAAAAACTAACAGCCCTTGGGGGTGGAGGGGTTTGAATCTGGCCCAGCTGCTCCCCAGTAGGCACTGAAAAGGGGTGGAGGGTGAGGCATTTAAAACTGTTAGATTTACAACAGAGCCCACTCTGTTAACGTATGTTTAAATTGCGATTGGCTCTTTGTGCACCAACTGCTCCAGGGTTAGGCTCTTTTGCCCCAAAATGTTGTCGACTCCCATACTAGCTGTCCTTCCCTGCCACACCAAAATGTTGTTTCCCGATTTCCTCTCCTACCCTACATATAGTTGGTAGAGTCTGCACAGTAAAGTACCCACAAAACGAAACATTTTTCCACAGGCAAAGGAGCAAGGGTCAGTTCGTGAGGAATACAGGACAGGCTCAAACTTCAGTAAGAGGAATGAGTAGCTGTTTGGCTGACTGGTATTTGAGCCCTGAGAGAGTGCTGGGTGCTGTTCAGTCCTCAGACTACAGAGAAAAATCTATGGAGTGAAAACCCTCTCTTGGAGAATACAATACAATTCTCTAGGGAAAAGGTGAAACATTTGTCAAGCAGAGATGAGCCTCCAGAAGGTCCGGAGACCTGAGGACAGTGATGAAGAGCAGGTCAACCCAAACGGCCAAGGATAGGGCAAACTACCTAAAAGCCTCCCTGAGGACAGAATACATTTTCCAAGAAACACGAAACGTTACCAAGAACTGAAATGACCCTGGAATTGATGGATTTTAAGCGGAGGTGGAGAAAGGGTGGGAGCCACATTGGCTTGCTCACTTTACAAATTAGTCACAAATGACATCTATTGATTTCCTATTTAATTACATTACTCCAGTTCAAGCACACTCCTCAAGTACCAATGCCATGACAGAAAATGCCTGTTGTACCCAGATGCGTATCAAGCACTTTCAGTTGAGAGCCAAGGCAACAGTGTAACATTTCAAAATGATATGCAAAAATATTCCAACTAGTCATCCCTAGGAATCACTGTTCTTAAGGGAGGGATGGAAGGATTGTGAACGAACCAAAACCTTCTAAGGGTGAAAATGAGAGGGTCAACAAAGCAAAATATTGCTGTGATTGTAATAACCTTAGGTTACTAGACCAATTGTTAGGTTAATCAAAATGTAGTCTAAACTGAAATGTGTTAGATTTTCCTGTCAGAATGCCAACTGGAAATCTAGTCTAACACCACATCTATTATAGAAATATTTATTATTTCTACCAGGCTCTCTCATATGCAGTACCATCATGAATCATTATAGGGCTCAACACATTTCTCCTCTTTGGGATACAATCCCACTGGGTATTATCATCATTATTATGATTATCAGTTATCTTTAAAATAAAATAAATAAAATAAATAATGGTATTCATTAAGCACTTACTATGTATCAAGCACTGTTCTAAGCGCTGGGGTAGATACAGGTTCATCAGGTCGGACACAGTCCCTGTCCCGCATGGGCCTCAAAGTCTAAGTAGGAGGGAGAACGGGTATTGAATCCCCATTTTGCAGTTGAGGAAACTGGGGCACAGAAGTTAAATCAAGTTAAGGTCAATAAGTTGAGGTTGCTGTTTGACCTTTGTTATGCACAATGTAATAAAACATTCCATGTGAAAGCAAAATATTTCTCACTACTTAGGAAGACAGCTAGGGTAGCATTGTCAATTACAAATACAACATACTCAAGCACCACATGATAAAGTTACTCCAAAGTTTTAATCATTTTTGTGATTCAGAATGGTAGTTCTTTAGCACAAATAAACTCTTCTTTTCCTTTGCGGATTATGGATAGTGCTTAAAGGAGAAAGCTGATATGCCCTCTGCTTTGTGGGTACCTTAGATATGAAGAAGTATCACATTCCATCTCATCTCTGGGGAACCTGACTGTTCACAGGACTCCCCTTAAAGACTCACTCCACACAGGTTTCAGAAACTTGTCGAAACAAAAATCAATTACTCAGTCATTTGTATTTACTGAGTGCTTACTGTGTGCAGTGCACTGTATTAAGCGCTTGGAAGAGCAATCAGAGTTGGTAGACCCATGGGCTTTAAAGCACTCAATCACCTTGTCCCCGCCTACCACAGCCTGCACACTTTGCTCCTCTATTGCAACCTTCTCATTGTACCTCGATCTACTCTCTCGCCACCGACCTCTCACTCATGTCCTGCCCCTGGCCTGGAATGCCTCCCTATTCAAATCCAACAATTACTCTCCCCACCTTCGGAGCGTTATTGAAGCCACTTCTCCTCCAAGACACCTTCCCTGACTATGCCCTCCTTTCCTCTTCTCCCACTCCCTTCTGCACCACCTTGGCTCGCTCCCTTTATTCATCCCCACTCCCAGCCCCACAGCACTTGTGTACATATCTGTCATTTTATTTATTTATATTAATGTCTGTCTCCCCCTCTAGACTGTAAACTTGTTGTGGGCAGGGACTGTGTCTGTTATATTGTACTCTCCTAAGTGCTTAGTAAAGTGCTTTGCACACAGTAAGTGCTCAATAAAATATGACTAAGTGACGTTCACTAACCATAACGAGCTTGCAGTCTTGGGGCGGCGGGGAGGATGTGGGTACAGACATTCATATAAATGAATAAATTACGGATATGTACATGAGTGCTGAGGAGCTGAGGGAGGGATGAATAAAGGGTGAAAATTCAAGTGCATTTGCTCAAGAAGATTTTGAATGTTGAGAACAACTAAAATATTCTAAGGTGGTAATAACCTGGGCAAGAGAGATGGAGGTGGACAGAGAAACCACAGCCTGCCCCTCCCTTCCACTAGAGCCTGGAGCCTAAGTGGGGGCTGTCTAGATAGTCAATGGGGTGACCAGGAATAATGAAGTCTGCCTGAACTCTCTGTCTCAGTATCCATTTTAAACTCAATTCTCCCATAACACGTGTTTTCTCTATGATTTTTGAATAGTATGCTGTTCAGGAATCTAATCAGATAGGGTGTGACGTAGTGTTGAAAGAAATGATTGTGCTCCTACTCACAGCAAAGGACATGGAATACTACTTTGTTTTCCCTGGCCCATGGCTCACCAATGATCTAGCAGTCAATCAATCATATTTACTGAGCACTTACTGTGGGCAGAGCACTGTACTAAGCACTTGGGAGTACACTAAAATACAGCTGGTGCCCACAAGGAGCTTATAATCTATTGATGATGGCATTTACTCAATGCTTGCTATGTGTCAAGCGCTGGAGTAATTATGAGTTAATCAGATTGGACACAGCCCGTCCCAAAATGGAGTCTAAGAAGGAGAGAGAATAGGTATTGTGTCCCTGTTTTACAGATAAGGAAACCAAGGCCCAGAAGTGAAGAGACTTGTCCAAGGTCACACAGCAGGCAAGTGGCAGAGCCAGGACTAGAACCTGGTGCAAGAGGCTTGTCTTGATGATCGAGCTTGGTAAGACCAGATGTCAGGGAGCTGAGTTTTCATCTGAAGCTGGCCAGTTCAAGGTTTAAGGGAGCAGGAAATACCTGCCTCTCAGCAGTAAGAAAACCACCACAAGTCCCCTTTCCCAAGCAACTCACCTCCCATGGATCGCGATGGCGGCTATGCCTGTCTTTTCTATCCGTTTAACGAGGTCCAGCGTGTCCTTGAGCTGAAAAGAACCACAAGGGAGGAACACGTTTCACCTGGGCAAAGGTCACTGTCAACTGATTAACTCAAAATGAGATTCCAACCCCTTCGTCCTTGCTTCCACCCTGTGCGCTGATAAGGAAAACATCCATCCCTTTAATCCACTTTCATTATAAGCAGACGGGGGTTTCAGAAGGCAAGAAACCATAATTACCGATGGCAGAATGCGAATCTTGCAGGTCACCGGCTTGCAAATCCCTTTAACGAGAGTACTTAAAATCTGTACAAAGGGAAGAAAGCAATGATTTTAAGTAGCAGCTCAAGGACATCTCATTTCCTTTAGGAATAAAAGCTGATTACCCACACAACATCATGTATATCCCAGCATCTATAGATTTTTCTTGGTCTTTTTCTCTATTTCTTACAGAGGCCGTTCTTGTACCTTCCCAGGACAAAGGGAATGGGCAAAAAGGTTATGCAGGCTTCCCCCGAGAAGTTCCTAAACTACAGCCTCCTTTCCTTGCATTTTACAGTGTCTTATAAACAGCAGTCAGTCAATACAGATTATTAATCTCACCCCTCAGATGAGGAACCTCAGGCATAATAAATTCAAATGCCTTGCTCCAGTGAGCTGGCTAAACCACAGTAATCTCTGCTTAGTTTTTTAGCCCAGTGTTCATGTGCTAATCTGGGTCTTTGTTTCTACATAATGCAGCAAGAGTAGAAATGGTTCTTCAACATGGAGAATATCAATAAAATGAGGCTTGGAATAAGCAATCGATCAATCATACCTATTAAGCGCTGTATGCAGAGCACTGTACCAAGCGCTTGGGAGAGTACAATATAATAGAGTTGGTAGACACGTTCCCCATCCACAAGGAGTTTCCTTAATAACTGTATTATTTAAGAGCTTATTATGAGCAAAGTACTGGGGTGGATACGAGATAATCAGGTTGGATCCAGTCCCATGGGGCCAGGTGCAAGGGAAAATCAGAGAAGCAGAAACATGCAACTCAAAGCTGTTTTGGAAAGTTTCAGGAAAACAAACACAGTACAAGAGCCACAAGCATTTAGAGGTGAGACAAGGGGACATATTTCTATAATAATTCAAAATGGAGATCCTTTCTCAAGGAGCATCAAGCCAAACAAAGCTGTCCCTCACAATCTGGGGAACAAGAAAGGGAGGCAGAGTGCAGGGAACGTGGCCTCTGAAAGAGAAGCTTTCACTGAGGATGTGTTCTACGAAAAACTAGGGATGTGAACATTTTCTGGCTCCCTGATTCTACTAAGTGCTGGGGTAGATATAAGATAATCAAGTCCTACATGGGACTCACAGTCAAATTAGGAGGGACAACAGGTAATAAATCCCCATTTTACAGCTGAGGAAACTGAGGCATAAAGAAGTGAAATGACTCGCCCAAGGTCACACAGCAGGCAAGAGGCAGAGCCAGGATTAGAACACGGGTCCTCTGACTCCCAGGCCACGTTGCTTCAAGGCTGGGGGAACAGTAGGCGCTAGACAACATTAGCAGGAGACTTGAGAGCAAGGTACAATTAGAAGGCACAATGAGAAGCAGCATAGCCAAGTGGATAGAGCATGGGCTTGGGAGTCAGAGGACGTGGGTTCTTTTTTTTTTATGGCATTTGTTTAAGCCCTTACTATCAATCAATCAGTCGTACTTATTGAGCGCTTACTGTGTGCAGAGCACTGTACTAAGCGCTTGAGAAGTACAAGTTGGCAACATATAGAGACAGTCCCTACACAACAGTGGGCTCACAGTCTAAAAGCTATTCTTAGTGCTAGGGTAGATACAAGGTAATCTGGTTGGACACAGTCCCTGTCCCACATGGGGCTCACAGTCTCATCCCCCACCTGACAATTGGCGGAGCTGGGATATGAACCCATGACCTCTGACTCCAAAGTCCGTGCTCTTTCCACTGAGCCACGCTGCTTCTAATCAGTTCCTCCACTTGTCTGCTGTATGACCTCAGGCAAGTCACTTAACTTCTCTGTGCCTCAGTTACCTCATCTGTACAATGAGGACTGAGACTGTGAGCCCCAGACATAAGACATAGACTGTGTCCAACCCGATTAGCTTGTATCTACCCCAGTGCCTAGTGCAGTGCCTGGCACATAGTAAGCGTTTAATCAATACCATGAAACAAAATTGGAAGGTAAGCTTGGGAGGAACAAAAGAGAATGAGCTGGGGAATAGTAGGGGAAGAGAGCAGATATGTAGGAGGGGGGAGCTGATGGACAGCCTTGAAGCTAATTATGAGGAGTTTTTGCTTCATGTGGAGGGACATGGGGAGCTAGTAGAGTGCTTGGGGGACTGGAGAGATGTGTGTTGAGCAATGCTTCAGGAAGATGAAATGTACAGCAGCGTGCACTGTAAATTGTTGTGGAGAGGCAGGCCAGAGGCAGGAGACTGGTGAAGAGACAGAAACAACAGTCGAACTGCAATATGAACAGAGCTTGTCTCGGAATGGGAGCTGTTTGGGTGGAGAAGGAGGAGTGAATCTGGGAGATGTTGTGGAGGAAGAGCCAGCAGGATTTGGCAGCAGACTGAATATGAGTTGAAGGAGAGAGAGGAGACAGGGATGTCGATGAGGTTGTGGGCTTTTGGGATAAGGAGGATAGGCAAGTCAGGAGTGGATTTAGGATGGAAGATGAGTAGTTCAGTTTCAAACATACTGAGTTTGAGGTGCCAGCAGGACATCCAAGTGGAGATGTCCTGGAGGCAAGAGGAGATGCGAATTTCAGATTAGATTATCTGTAGTATTATTAAAAAAAAAAATCACGCAAGGCCAACAGAAAAGAACCCACTTCAGAACATTTTACAGTCTAAATAGTTCATTTTAAACCACTTCAATGCATTAGTCAATTATGCATGAATCATAAAAAGTACTCTCCTTTAAGAGGGCCCTTTTCAAAATTCAAGAGTGGAATTTTCAGAGGCCTTCTTGTATCTGGGAGCGACAATCTGGGTGCAAATGAGTTGCTTCCGAGAAAGTGCTCACCAATTCTGCCCCAAACTACTCCCTTGTTTTTCCTTAAATGGAGGGTCAAGTAGCCAAATGAAGATGCAAGTGGATTTCTTCCAGACCGGGGTCCAATCAAGAAGAAAATGGACCTTAAAATTTGGCCTCTATATTCTGGATAGAAGAAGAAAAATAATTGCAGCTGCTGAGAAACCATGGTAACCATGTAGTTCCACTGCAAATCCACCAATCGGTGAATGGTATTTACCGAGAGCTTACTGTGTGCAGAGCACTGTATTAAACACTTGGGAGAATACAACTGCGTAGGCAGACATGATCCAACTAGAAGAGGAAACAGACATTAAAACAAATTACAGATGGGTAACTATGTAAGTTAGTGCTGTGGGGCTTGGGGAAGGGATGGATTCACACCCAAGTGCACAGGTGATGCAGAAGGGAGGGTTTAGACAGGAAAGCGAGAGCTTAGTTAGGGCTTATTTCCCCTTAGCAGTCTCTTGGAGGAAATATGATTTTAGTAGGGCTCAGAAGATGGAGACGGTGGTGGTCTGCCTGTTGTATATGAAAGTGGAGGGTATTCCAGGACAGAAGGAAGATATGAGCAAGGGATCAGTAGCAAGAAAGACGAGATTGAGGCACAATAAGTGGGTTGGCTTTAGAGGAGCCAAGTACGCAGGTTGGGTCGTAGTAGGAAGTCAGTAAGATGAGGTAGGAAGGGGAGAGCTGTCTGCCTTAAAGCCAATAAGGAGTTTCTGTTCGATGAGGAGGTGGTTGGGCACCCACTGAAGGTTTCTGAGGAGTGGGGAGATATGGACTGAAAGGTTTTTCAGGAAAATGATCAGGACAGCAGAGTGGAGTATGGACTGGAGGGGGGAGAGAGAGGAGGCAGGGAGGTCAGTGAAGAGGATGATGCAGTAATCAAGGTGGGCTATTATAAGGCTTGGATCAGCATGGCAACAGTTTAGATACAGAGGAAAAGAGCAGATTCTAAAGATGTGAAGATAGAACTGATGGGATTTTGTGATAAACTGAACATGTGCGTTGAATGAGAGATGAGTTGAGGATAACGCCAAGGTTACGAGCTTGTGAGACGGGAAGGGCGCTAGTGCTGTCTCATGATAGGAAAGTCATGGGGAGGGCAAGAACATGAGGAATTCTGTTTTGGAAACCCCAATAGCTATTGAATGGGAAGCTGAAACTGGGAAACCAAAAGCAGGGAGGGCCAAGGAAGTGTTTTAAAACACCTGGGGAAGCAAAGCTTTAGACAATGTTGGCATCCCAGTTAGAAACTGGGAATCGGTTGCAGAGGCTAGGCCAGCATGGCATACTGCTACCAAGAAAGGAGCGGATTCCGACCAAAATCTTCATAAGGGACGAGAGACAAGGTGGCCAAAGGAAAAACATCACCAGGCCCTGCAAGCATTAAGCATAACAAATACAACAAGGGACAGCCATTTTGTGTGCATGACGTGACCAGAACTGTGGATCCCACATTTACCTATTCAGCCATAGATGCTCATGGATGAATTTCACCGTCAGTGGTGTCTTCTTCAAATACGCTGGATGGCTACATGCAATCATTTCATCAGAGGAAAATGAAGCCCCCTGCTCAGGAATATGAATTACTGACTACCAACTCTGGTATACTGTATTCGTCTAAGCCCTTAGTACAGTGCTCTGCACACAGTAAGTACTCAATAAATACCACGGATTGACCTGTCATGTCTCACAGCCCAGTACTTTCTTGCTACAGGCTGTGGAACTTAAGTGCTCTAGTTTTCCCAAGTGGTTTTTCACTTCTTTTCAGTCAAGAATGACTCACATCAAATTCCCCAGATTCTCTCTGCCTCCAACAATGAAGTTTGGTTTCATTTTAAATTTTTAGTTCAGTGGGGTGGCCTCTAGAGAGAAAGAAAACTCATTTTCAGGAAAACCCAAGGGGCCAAACAATTATGGCTGTGTCACCCCTATATACTTCATCCTATTTATTGCACAAACGAAAAATTCCAGGTCAGTGCCATCAACTCTTAGTTTTAGCTCTTTTCAAATGGACAAAGCTTTGAGAGGAAGGAGCCCAGGAGTTTGCTTTTTTCATTTAAAGGCAGCAATGCTGCAGTTCCCATTATTCATTTAATGTAATGTAACAAGAGCTTATTCTAACTGCTGGGGGCTACAACCCCAAGCCTTTTCTGCCAAGAGCCATTACCAGATTCTATCTATTCATATTCCTAGGGGAAGTCAAGCTAAATTTTCAGCAGTCTTTTTGTTCTTACTCTTCTACCTCTACCCTCAATATTCCAGGGAACTCATGACTTCCATGAGGATGACTCCCAAATCTACCTCTCTGGCTTCAAATGGCCAACTAATCTTCAATCCCACAGCTCCTCATATTATTATTATTACTACTACTACTACTAATAATAATAATAATTTGTGGCATTTGTTCTTGACTCCAGGACATCTCCACCTGGATGTCTCACCAGCACCTCTAACTCAGCCTGTCTAAATTTCATCTTATCTTCCCTCCTGAGCCCACTCAGCATGGCCTAGTGGAGAAAGTGGGGGTGTGGGAGTCAGAGGACCTAGGTTCTACTCCCAGCTCTGTCACTTGTCTGCTGTGTGACCTTGGGCAGGCCACTTCACTTCTCTGTGCCTCAGTTTCCTCAACTGTAAAACAAGGATTAAATCCTACTCCTTCCTACTTAGACTGTGAACCCCATGTAGAACAGGGATTGTGGCCAATCTGATAAACTTGTATCTACCCCAATGGTTAGAACAGTGCTTGACACGTAGTACGTGCTTAACAAATACCACAAAACAAAGAAAGCACTCCTCCTCCTAACTTTTCCATCTCTATTAATAACACCACTACCCTCCCTGCCCAGAAGCCCACACTTTGGGGGTCATCCTCAACTCCACACTGTCTTCCAGTTCTCATAGGCAATCAACTGCTAAATCCTGCCAATTCTTCCACAAAAACATTTCCCAGCTTCACCCCTTCCTCTTCACCCAAACAACCACCACCCTGGTCCAAGATTTTGTCATATCCCACAGACCAATACTCTCCCAGTCTTCAAAGCCCTACTAAAATATCTCCTACAGGAAGCCTTCCCTGACTAAGCTCTCACCTCATCTGCCCTATTTTCCCTCCCTACTGCCTCACCCATGCACTTAGGTACACACCCCACCACTACCCCCACATAATTTATGTACACATCCTTACACTTGGCTGCTTCCCTTAGCTGCAATTTATTTTAATGTCGGAATCCCTGGCTAAACTCTGAGAGCAGGCATCATGTCTACCAACTATACTGAACTCGCTCAAGTGTTTAGTTCAGTGTTCTGCACAAAGTAAGCCCTTAATAAATATTACTGATTGATTCACTTAGTGACTGTCATATCAAGGTTAGATTTTTCTGTCAGCCTCCTCGCTGTTCTACCTGCTTCCAGCTTCACCCCACTTCAGTCTAGACTCCACACTGCTGCTCAGAGCATATTCTGGGAAGTCCACTTGGCGCCCGACTCTCCACTCCTCAAAAATCCCCCAATGGCTACCCATCTTCCTCCGCTTTAGGTAAAAATTCCTCACAGTTGGCTTCAAGGCTCTCTGCCAACTTTTTTCACCTTACATATTGGCTCTCTTCATTCACTACTCCCCCAACTTCCATTCTTCACTCCTCTCAAGATTACCTTCTAGCCCATATCACCCCTCCTTCACCCTCCGCCTCCAAGCCCTCTCTCATGCTGTTCCCCTGACATGTAACTCCCACCCCACAACTCAGATTTGCCCGACTGTAAGTCTCCTCATATTCAGTGTTCCTAAAATCTCACCTGCTCCAATTAATTCCCAACTCCTAGTCACATCACTCCAATAGCCACCCTTCAAACGTATGTATTTATATTAATGTCTGCCTCCCGCTCTAGACTGTAAGCTCCTTGTGGGCAGGGAATGTATCTATGAACTGTTATATGGTACTCGCCCAAGCTCTGCACAAAGTAAGCACTCAATAAATATGACTGATTGATGTATTTAATTTATCTTGGGCACCTATGTACATATGGTACATTTGTCATTACAATTATTTACTCAACTGCTTTATTCTGATCTACTTATACTACCACCCGCTATATCCTTGTTCTTCCTCTTGTTCCCACTATTTGTACATCATTTTTATCTGCTTATCTCCCTAGTTAGATTGTAAACTCCTTGAGGGCAGAGGGGGCACTCTTGCTTCCACTGTACTTTTCCAAGTGCTTAGCACAGTGCTTTGCACTCTGAAGGTTCTCAATAATACCACTGATTGAGTCTAAGAATGCATTTGACACTGAACTGGCATCTTCTTGGCCCCAACACAGAACAGACCAAATTATTTCAAACTACTTATGGATCTTGAAGGGAATCATCTATAATTCATACAAGTCTCCCACACAGGTACTGAAGAAGGTGGCTGTTGGGAAGGGCCCACCATTAAAATCATATAATCTGGAACAAGGAATAGGTTGCTTATGCTCATACATTCCTATTCTCTTCTCAAATTGCCCATCCACCTCCACATCAAAGAAAAACCCTTCACCATTGGCTTTAAAGCACTCCATCACCTCACCCGCTCCTACCTCACCTTGCAACTCTCCTACTACAACCCAGCCCACATACTTGGCTCTTCTAATGCTAACCTTCTCAATGTGCCTCCATCTCACTTATCTTGTCGCCGACCACTCGCCCACGTCCTACCTCTGGCCTGGAACACTCTCCTTCCTCAAATCCAACAGACAGCAACTCTGCCCCACTTCAAAGCCTTACTGAAGGCACATCTCCAGGAGGCTTTCCCTAAGCCCCCACTTTCCTCCTCTCCACTCCCTCCTGCGTTGCCCTAACTTGTTCCCTTTGTTCTTCCTCCCTCTCCGCCCCACTGCATTTACATATATATCTGCAATTTATTTTTTTATATTAATGTCTGTCTCCCCTGCTCGAGACCGTAAGCTCATTATAGACAGGTAATGTGTCTGTTTATTGTTGTATTGTACTCTCTCAAGTGCTTAGTAGAGTACTCTGCACAGAGTAAGCGCTCAATAAATATGACTGAATGAATGAATGTTGGTAGACATGTTCCCTGCCCACAACGAGCTTGCAGTCTAGGGGGAAGACAGACATTACTATAAATAAATACATACATGTGAAGGGTGGTTGTTGGGGTGACGTGACTAGAAGCTGGGAATAACAGAAGTGAATTACTTACCATTTCAATTTTATCTGGATTAGACAGCAATGCTGCTCCCATTCCTCCCTAAGGAAAAAAAAGTACAACAAAAGAATTACAGAGTGAAACTTTCCTGAAACTAGTAAGTCTTATCAGTAGAATGACAGACAACCTTTCACAGAAACCGAGAAACCGAGGCATCGAGATGGGATGGGATCTGACCCAAGTTCTCCCAACAGCAAAGGAGACAAGGATCTCCAAGTCTCATTCTATTGTGTGGTAGAATGAGGTTTCTGACCCTGCTGAAATCAGAAGCCACTGGAAAAGCGGTGTAGGTCAGTCAGTCAGTCAGTCAGTCAGTCATTCGTACTTATTGAGTACTTACTGTGAGCAGAGCGCTGTACTAAGACCTTGGGAGAGTACAATACAACAATAAATGGACACATTCCCTGCTCACGAGCTTAGAACATAGAGGGGGAGACAGACAGTAATATAAATACAGATATGTACGTAAATGTCATGGGGCTGGGAATGGGGGTGAATAAAGGGTGCAAGTCAGGGTGACGCAGAAGGGAATGGGAGAAGAGGAAAGAAGGCTTAGTCAGAGAAGTCTTCTTGGAAGAGCTATGCCTTCAAAAAGATTTTGAATGAGCGGAGAGTCACTGTCTGTCAGATTTGAGGAGGGAGAGCATTCCAGAACAGAGATAAGACATGGGCGAGAGGTTGGTGGCGAGATAGATGAGATTGAGGTACAGTGAGAAGGTTAGCATTAGAGGAGCAAAGTGTGTGGGCTGGGTTGTAATGGGAGAGTAGCGAGGTGAGGTAGGAGGGGGCAAGGTGATTTGAGTACTTTAAAGCCAATGGTGAGAACTTTCTGTTTGATGCCGAGGTGGATGGGTGACCACTGGAGTTTCTTGAGGAGTGGGGAAACATGGCCTGAATGCTTTTGTAGAAAAATGATCCAGGGAGCCGAGTGAAGAAGGGACTGGAATGGGGAGAGACAGGAGGCAGGGAGGTCAGCAAGGAGGCTGATTCAGTAATCAAGGTGGGATAAGGATAATTCTTCAGATTCATTTATTCATTCAATTGTATTTATTAAGCGCTTACTGTGTGCAGAGCACTGTACTAAGCACTTGGGAAGTACAAGTTGGCAACATATAGAGATGGTCCCTACTGAACAACGGGCTCACAGTCTAGAAGGGGGAGACAGACAACAAAACAAAACATGTGGCCAGGTGTCATCAGAATAAAGGTAAAGCTAGATGCACATCATTGACAAAATAAATAGAATAGTAAATATGTACAAGTAAAATAAATAGAGTAATAAATCTGTACAAACATATAAACAGGTGCTGTAGGGAGGGGAAGGAGGTAGGGCGGGGGGGATGGGGAGGGGGAGAGGAAAAAGGAGGCTCAGTCTGGGAAGGCCTCCTGGAGGAGGTGAGCTCTCAGTAGGGCTTTGAAGGCAGGAAGAGAGCTAGCTTGGCGGACGTGCGGAGGGAGTGCATTCCAGGCCAGGAGGAGGACGTGGGCCGGGGGTCAACGGCAGGACAGGTGAGAACGAGATACAGTGAGGAGGTTAGCGGCAGAGGAGTGGAAGGTGCGGGCTGGGCTGTAGAAGGAGAAAAGGGAGGTGAGGTAGGAGGGGGCGAGGTGAAGGAGAGCCTTGAAGCCGAGAATGAGGAGTTTTTGCCTGATGTGTAGGTTGACTGGTAGCCATTGGAGATTTTTGAGGAGGGGAATAACATGCCCAGAGCATTTCTGCACAAAGATGATCTGGGCAGCAGCATGAAGTATAGATTGAAGTGGGGGGAGAGAGGAGGATGGAAGATCAGAGAGGAGGCTGATGCAGTAATCCAGTAGGGATAGGATGAGAGATTGAATCAGCAGGGTAGCAGTTTGGATGGAGAGGAAAGGGTGGATCTTGGCGATGTTGCGGAGGAGAGACTGGCAGATTTTGGTGATGGATTGGATGTGAAGGGTGAACGAGAGAGGAGAGTCGAGGATGACACCAAGGTTGCGGGCTTGTGAGACGGGAAGGATGGTAGTGCCGTCTACAGTGATGGGAAAGTCAGGGAGAGGGCAGGGTTTGGGAGGGAAGATAAGGAGTTCAGTCTTGGACATATTGAGTTTTAGATGGCGGGCAGACACCCAGATGGAGATGTCCTGAAGGCAGGAGGAGACACGAGCCTGAAGGGAGGGAGAGAGAGCAGGGGGAGATGTAGATTTGGGTGTCTTCAGCGTACAGATGATAGTTGAAGCAATGGGAGCGAATGAATTCACCAAGGGAGTGAGTGTAGATAGAGAACAGAAGGGGACCAAGAACTGACACTTGAGGAACCCCTACAGTAAAGGGATGGGAGGGGGAGGAGGAGCCCGCAAAGGAGACTGAGAATGAACGGCCGGAGAGATAAGAGGAGAACCAGGAGAGGACGGAGTCTGTGAAGCCAAGATTGGATAGGGTGTTGAGGAGAAGGGGGTGGTCCACAGTGTCGAAGGCAGCTGAGAGGTCGAGGAGGATTAGGATAGAGTAGGAGCCGTTGGATTTGGCAAGCAGGAGGTCATTGGTGACCTTTGAGAGGGCAGTTTCGGTGGAATGTAGGGGACGGAAGCCAGATTGGAAGGGGTCGAGGAGAGAGTTGGCGTTGAGGAATTTGAGGCAGCGGGTGTAGATGACTCGTTCAAGGAGTTTGGAAAGGAATGGTAGGAGGGAGATAGGGTGATAACTAGAAGGGGAGGTGGGGTCAAGAAAGGGTTTTTTTAGGATGGGGGAGACGTGGGCATGTTTGAAGGCAGAGGGGAAGGAACCAGTGGAGAGTTAGCGGTTGAAGATGGAAGTTAAGGAGGGGAGAAGGGATGGAGCGAGAGATTTCATAAGATGAGAGGGAATGGGGTCAGTAGCAAAGGTGGATGGAGTAGCACTTGAGAGGAGGGAGGAGAGCTCATCTGAGATATCAGATATGCTTGCTAAATGCCCCTGGGCTACGCAGTCTGGAACAGACCCCTCTGAGTTGCTGTGTTAATCCCTTACCTGGGATTGGAGCACAGTCATTTCTGCAATTCAATCCAAATGAATCACATCAAATGCAACATCATAAATACTACCCACGTTTAAACCTTTAGAGGAGAGACGTGTGAATCGCCAACTTAAATTAAAATGCTTCCTCTAAATGGGTTTCTCTAGAACAAAGGAGGCTGTATCACTCTTCACATCAATGATTGCTTGGGTTGACAACTGACTGTCAACGCCTTGACATTCACTAAGTTACTGTGCCATAGGTTTGACGTCAACCTGGTGAAAATGACCTCCTCTCAAAGTAACCATTGCTGGGGTCTCCGTTTTTGTAAATTCACCAGGGAAGTAACTCCCCACTTCCTCTTCAGCTCCTGTGGCTTTCGTCTTTCTTGTCCCATTGGAGTGTAAGCTCTTTGTGGGCAGGGACTGTATCACTTTGGACTGTACTTCCCAAGTTCCTAGTGCAGTGCTCTGCACCCTGTGGGCACTCAATGAATCCTATTACTACTATTACTAACCCCTGTCTCCATGCCCCGAACTCACCCTTCTTGCAGCTAGCAAGATCACAAAGCCAAACTGCCTATTCTTACAGAGGCTGGTCATCATCATCATCATCATCATCAATTGTATTTATTGAGCACTTACTGTGTGCAGAGCACTGTACTAAGCGCTTGGGAAGTACAAGTTGGCAACATATAGAGACAGTCCCTACCCAACAGTGGGCTCACAGTCTAAAAGGGGGAGACAGAGAACAAAACCAAACATACTAACAAAATAAAATAAACAGAATAGATATGTACAAGTAAAATAAATAAATAAATAAATAAATAGAGTAACAAATATGTACAAACATATATACATATATACAGGTGCAGTGGGGAAGGGAAGGAGGTAAGATGGGGGGATGGAGAGGGGGACGAGGGGGAAAGGAAGGAAGGGGCTCAGTTTGGGAAGGCCTCCTGGAGTAGGTGAGCTCTCAGTAGGGCCTTGAAGGGAGGAAGAGAGCCAGCTTGGCGGATGGGCAGAGGGAGGGCATTCCAGGCCCGGGGGATGACGTGGGCTGGGGGTCGATGGCGGGACAGGTGAGAATGGTCAGTAGTCAGCCAATCGTATTTATTGAGCACTCAGTGTGTACGGTGTTATACTAAGTGCTTGGGAGAGTACAAAATATAACAATATAACAGACACATTCCCTGCCCACAATAAGCTTACAGTCTAGAGGGGGGATGGACATTAATATAAATAAAATTACAGATCTGTACATGAGTGCTGTCGGGCTGGGGGGGTGGGTGAATAAAAGGAGCAAGTGAAGGCGATGCAGAAGGGAGTGGGAGCAGAGGAAGGAGGGCTTAGTCAGGGAAGGCCTCTTGGAGATGTGCCTTCAATAAGGCTTTGAAGGTGGGGAGAGTAACTGTCTGTCGGATATGAGGAGGAAGGGCATTCCAGGCCAGAGGCAGGACGTGGGCGAGAGGATGGTGGCAAGACATACGAGATCGAGATACAGTGAGGAGATTAGCATTAGAGAAGCGAAGTGTGTGGGCTGGGTTGTAGTAGGAGAATAGCGAGGTGAGGCAAGAGGGGGCGAGGTGGTTGAGGGCTTGAAAGCCAACATGTCATCTCATCCCATGACCCTATTTGCCACCCAAGCCAAAAACAGGACAGATGACAGACAGAAACTCATAGAATCTCAAGTGAAATAAACACGTATAAGGATTTGTCAAGCCCACAAAAGGTAAAGAGAACGGTAAAATCAACTTACCGTTGCCACCCAAGCCAAAAACAGGACAGATGACAGACAGAAACTCATAGAATCTCAAATGAAATAAACACGTATAAGGATTTGTCAAGCCCACAAAAGGTAAAGAGAACGGTAAAATCAACTTACCTGGATAGAAAATTTTTTCGGGCAGCCCATGTTAATATCAATGCCAGCTACGTCATTCTCCCTGGAAAGAAAAAACAAAGTATCAAACCAGGGTGAAGAAGACAAAGAGCAACAGAAGTAAAAGAGTAAGAGGAAGGGGCAGAGGAGTGAAAAAGAGGGCACTGTAGAGAGGTAGTGAGTATAAGTGCACACACAGGTCCATCGTTACATAACTGCCTACCAGGTGATGGCCTCAGCCCAAGTAACTGACCACATGTGCATTCTTGTGTGTGTGTGGACACATGCGTGCATGTGCGCACGCACACATATGCATGACTTAAGCACCATGTAAAAAAGCTGAAGATTTCCAATCAATTTCAGGAAAGAAAGAGCAAGAGAAATAAGCTTGGAATTTCCAGAGAAACCAGATGAACAGGTTTTGACATTGCCTGACTTCTAAAAAAAAAGGTCCTTTCAGATCAGTAATAAACTGGAAAAGATCACAAGCTCAAAACACCTAACCAAATTTAGGGTTTTATTCTAACGGGGCAATAAAAGTAGTTTAGAATTGGCTATCAAACTAGAAAAAACAGTGCAGAAATCCAAGGACCATATTATTCGAAAACCACCACAAAGTTGTCATCTTAGAAATCATTATGGGATCAGTCTCCAAGCTCAAATGCTTCAGTGCTCTTTTAAGGAGGCCAGGAGGGAGGGCCTTAGTTTGAAGAACAGAGAAATCTGCTTGAAGGGGAGAAGAAGCATGTGAGTGAATGTATGTGAGAGAGAGACAGAGAGAAAGTGTGTGAGATGGCAAATCACTCTCGTGCACTATGTAAAATTGCTTTTCAGTTTTGAAGTAACAAGTGTGACAAGGAAATTTCCCAAAATCTAACTTCAATATGATTAAGTGATAGGATACCTTTGCTATTACCAGCCACAGAGTGTCAGAAACAGGTTCATGACCTTGAATTTTAATTGTTTTAATAGGGGTAGGTAGCTTCTTCCATACCAAAAAAGAATTAATCATTTTCAGCTTTTTCAAAGTGCAGCCTGCACTTAAACATGTAACCACATGAGTGGAGCATCCACAGGGATGAGTTTGACATGTATGACTCAAACCAATGAAGACCCTGTGGCCAGCACTGTGTATTATCTAGTTAATGGTACTATAAATGGAGAGCCACAAGGAATACTTGATTCAACCAGTAATTAATTCTGAAGCTGAAATAATAATGATGGTGCTTATTAAGCACGTTCCTATGTGCCAAATGCTGCACTAAGCACTGAGACAGAAACGAGATAATGAGATAGGACACAGTCCCAGTCTCACAGGCTATGGGGTACAGGGAGAACAGGTATTTTAACCCCACTTCACAGATGAAGAAACTGAGGCACAGAAAAGTTAAGTGACTTGCCTAAGGTCACACAACTGACAAGTGGCAGAGCCGAAATGAGACGCTTGGTTTCCTAACCTCCCAGTCCCCCGTGTTTCCCAAGAGGCCACACTGCTTCCGTAGTCAAAAACCACACCAACTTCCAGACCAATAATTAGTGGGTCAGAGCCACCAAATGTCATTCCCGTACCCGTGTGAAGGAACCTTGATCCTTTTGGTTTGGGTTTGCATGCACAACAAACTGCAAGTGGCCCATCACTGACTTTCAATGGGCCTAATGGCTAAGAGGAAAACTCCACCTGGCTGGGAAGAACTTACACAAACTTGGCGGCAGCAAGGGCTCTCTCGGCATCTGCTGTTCCCTAAGGGCACATAATGTGACATTAACCACAAGGCTGACACAAGCACACAGCCATTCTCAGTGAAGGGGTGGATCTGGTTACAATTCTTTTATAATGATAGGACATGACAAAAGGTATACTAGTAGGTCACAGATTTGGGGTGGATCAAAAAAACACCATTTGGAGGGCTAATTATCAGGTATTTTAATTTGGGTAAAAATGTGGTTTAAACTTCAGGATTATTTAATTTTAATTTTTATGATTCGGTTACAAGAAAATCTGCCCGGCAAGAATTCACTTGACAATATTCCTCTTGCCCAGCTTTTGCAAGTGACAAAAACGACTGAAGAGTTCAGTATTCCAGTTCCCTACAGGCACACCCAGAAACGTTAAACAACCTCATTTGATTGGACTCTTTCATCAATCCATACCCTACTTATTAGTGGATCCTGAGGAAAAAACCCATCACCAATCTGTAAAAAATGAATCACACTAAACTTTTTGATGATGTCTTTCCTTGTAAGTTGAAACGTAGAAGAGTACAGCAGGCATATGGTATACCCTGACTTGAATAAATGTCTTGGGTAGTACAATACAGATTATCGGCTCTTGAATCATCAATCGTATTTATTGAGCGCTTACTATGTGCACAGCACTGTCAACTTCAAAACCCGCAACTCATGGCCCCAAACTTGGGTCCTGAGTGTGTAAACCATGGATGAAAAAAGCAGGACATCCCATTGAGGGGAGGGAAGATCTGTTCTGGGAGCTAAACCCTGTGGCCAGTTGTGGTGAGAATTTCTGACGATTTGGAATAGAGCAAGCCACATCATATTTGCGACACTTAAAAGGACGTGGCCGTGACATCTTCGGTCACTTTTGAGGTTGGATGCTCCGTTTCTCACACCAGGGCCCGAGTGACCATGGCAATTTACATCCAGGGAAGGGGCTCTCTTGGGGTTCTTCACTAGGGCACCCTGAGATTGCCCTAGTAGTTTTCTACCACCCTCAAGTTTTAAAACAGCATTCTGAAACCCCCAAAGCACCCAGGAAGTATCTGGGGCTCAGCCCGCTAGGCTCGCACCCGCAGGCCAGGCTGCTGAGGCTTAGAGGAATGCCAAATGCCCACTCCCTCTTGTGATAGTGAATCACCAAATTAGTAGGTGCCACCCCTAGAGACTGCCCGGGCACACTCTTTGGTCAGAAACAATATTGCCACTATTCCAATCAATCAATCAATCGTATTTATTGAGCTCTTACTGTGTGCAGAACACTGTATTAAGCACTTGGGAGACTACAATATAACAGACCTATTCCCTGCCCACAACGAGCTTATGGCCTAGAGGGGGAGAGAGACATATCTCCCTGAGCAGCTTTTCAGTGCCCACACTGTATCCACAGGACCTGCCTGGTCAGGGAGTTCGCCTTACTGACCATTAGCGTTCCTGGCAAACACCAATTTCAGACTTCCTTTCTCATCACTCCTATAGACTGCAAGCTCCTTGTGGGCAGGGGTCATGTCTACCTACTCTAGCATATTGTACTTTCTCAAGCACATAGTAAAGTGCTCTGCACATAGTAAGCATTCAATAAATATCAATGGTTGATTGATTGATTGATTGGGAAACCTGGTAAGGATTGATTCTCCTAAAAACTTGGGGGGGAGGGGGGAGTGTTCCGCAACTTTCCTGGTGCCCCCCTCCTTCTTACCCAATTCCTCCCCTGTAATTGGTTGTGTCAGTCAGTAGTTGAGTGACCGACATCCTATGTAAAACAGCTTTTCCCCTTTTCCGGGGGAAGGAACAAGGGAGATGGAGGGAGGGAGCTGAGATGTGAGCAAACTCCGTTTTAGAAATCTCTGGGCTTTTTTCCCCTCTTTTATGTGGTGGGCTAACCTGCTGGACCGTCGCAGTGACATGCTGCATTTTGTATGGAAATCTTTGCTCTGCTGCTGGGATCATACTCATCTAGATACAAGTTCCTACCGTGATTGATCACAATCATCAAAACTGTTGTAACACACCAGGACAATCAGTTACCAGAAGCTGAAGAAGTAGAGAATGGAAGCTGAAGACCTTGGTCCCCCCTCTCTCTACAGAACCACCGTAAAACTACCTCGGAAGTTTTACGGAATGCACGAATGAGCCTTTAACCGGAGCATTTTAAACCTTGTGATTCAGAAGGAAAGTTCTACATCTGAAATGTAATTGAGCAACATAAGGGTGAGGAAATATGCATCTGGCTTTTCAGCCTCATCTGAAAAGTAGATGCTCTCAGTTCCTTACCATTTGGAAGACAACATGATCACGCTCTCTTTCACAGGTTCGGAAAATGATCCTCTCATTGGGAGCTACAAAGTCGATGGTATTCAGGACCTCTGTGTAGAAAAGGAAAAGCCAAGAGGGATACAATTACAGAGGAAGCGTATCCTATTTTGATGAACTGGAGCTGAGGAAGCCCAAGCGTTGCCATCGCCAATAAAAAAGTCTCACTGTGCACATATCCCCCTTCCATCCTCTTACTGTGGGGGTTCCCCAAGGTTCAGTGCTTGGTCCCCTTCTGTTCTCGATCTACACGCACTCCCTTGGTGACCTCATTCGCTCCCATGGCTTCAACTATCATCTCTACGCTGATGACACCCAGATCTACATCTCTGCCCCTGTTCTCTCCCCCCTCTCCAGGCTCGCATCTCCTCCCGCCTTCAGGACATCTCCATCTGGATGTCTGCCCGCCACCTAAAGCTCAACATGTCGAAGACTGAACTCCTTGTCTTCCCTCCCAAACCTGGCCCTCTCCCTGACTTTCCCATCTCTGTTGACAGCACGACCATCCTTCCCGTCTCACAAGCCCGCAATCTTGGTGTCATCCTCGACTCCGCTCTCTCATTCACCCCTCACATCCAAGCCGTCACCAAAACCTGCCGGTCTCAGCTCCGCAACATTGCCAAGATCCGCCCTTTCCTCTCCATCCACACTGCTACCCTTCTCATTCAAGCTCTCATCCTATCCCGTCTGGACTACCGCATCAGCCTTCTCTCTGATCTCCCATTCTTGTGTCTCTCCCCACTTCAATCCATTCTTCATGCTGCTGCCCGGATTACCTCTGTCCAGAAATGCCCTGTGCATATTACTCCCCTCCTCAAAAATCTCCAGTGGCTACCAATCAATCTGCGCATCAGGCAGAAACTCCTCACCCTGGGCTTCAAGGCTCTCCATCACCTAGCCCCCTCCTACCTCACCTCCCTTCTCTCCTTCTACAGCCCACCCCGCACCCTCCGCTCCTCTGCTGCTAATCTCCTCACCGTACCTCGTTCTCACCTGTCCCGCCATCGACCCCCGGCCCACGTCATCCCCCGGGCCTGGAATGCCCTCCCTCTGCCCATCCGCCAAGCTAGCTCTCTTCCTCTCTTCAAGGCCTACTGAGAGCTCACCTCCTCCAGGAGGCCTTCCCAGACTGAGCCCCTTCCTTCCTCTCCCCCTCGCCCCCCTCTCCATCCCCCCCATCTTACCTCCTTCCCTTCCCCACAGCACCTGTATATATGTATATATGTTTGTACATATTTATTACTCTATTTATTTTACATGTACATATCTATTCTATTTATTTTATTTTGTTAGTATGTTTGGTTTTGTTCTCTGTCTCCCCCTTTTAGACTGTGAGCCCACTGCTGGGTAGGGACTGTCTCTATATGTTGCCAACTTGTACTTCCCAAGCGCTTAGTACAGTGCTCTGCACACAGTAAGCGCTCAATAAATACGATTGATGATGTTGTTGATGATATACAGGAACACGATAAAGAAAAAGATTTCTCCTGGACGCCTCAACTGTGTCTTGGGCCTGCTCTGAACTTTTAGACGTACACACCCTAAGTGGTGGGAACGACTTGGCACACAACAGTCTCAGGCTGTATGACTTACAAACAGCTCCTCTCTCGGAAAGAATTCTTGGCTTAGCGCTGCCTGCTACACAGGCAGCTAGTCCAGCCCCACTCCTTTCTTCTAAGTACGAAATGCCAATTGGCCTACTTAGAAGAGTAGCCCAGTTTCCAAGCAGTCCTCCCAAAGCTTATCAAAAAAGAGGCAGTTTCTAGGAAGCTCTATATTCTGTAGAGTCAGAGACTTTCCTACCTTCTCTCCCTATCCTCTGCTGGTTCAAACAGCTACTGAGTCAGTCCCCTCAGCTGATCTCTGTGACAGAGCAGGGACGTGACACACGCACACGTTCCTTTGGCGCCCCACATTTTGTAGGGATCTACCTTGGGAAGCTCCCGGGAGCTTTCTCCGACACTGCCAGTGCAGCAGAGTCTAGATTTTAAAAGGGCTTTGTAAAAGGCTTCTGCTGAAAAGAAACAGTTCTAATTCTTTCAGTGCTTTGGGGAAACATATTGTGCCTACTTCACTTTCACAGGTCTGATGGCTAGGGGGCTTTACTTAATCAGCTGAACTGAATGGGGGTGGCGGCTTGCTCCACTTCTCCCCCCGCCCCTCCCCCCACACGCTTCAATCCGGTGCCCCAGTTAGACAGTCAGCAACAATCACAATGAAGCTTCCAGATGCTGATGGAAACAGATTGGAGAGCAGCACCCAGGGCCCCACAGAAATCACTGACATAAATGTGATGCCAAAGGATTCCAATCTAGGATGAAAGGTATCTCCGGGAATTTTCAATTTAGATGATGCCTCAATTTATAAAAATGCTATCGCCACTCTCTTAAGGAAACCGCCAATGGCTCTCATGAGGCTTTCACAGGTACTCCAAAAAGAATATTAACTATAAATTCATCCAAACGAACAACAAGGCTCACTGTTCCTCCTCCACGTGCTGACCTTAAAAAAGTGTGCTGATATTTAGAACGCTGAGACGGTTGTGACCGTTTAGACCACGGAAACCTTTTTTTTGGTATTTGCTAAGTGCTTATGTGTCAAACACACTTCTAAGCGCTGGGGTAGGTTAGAACAGTGCTTGGTACATAGTAAGTGCTTAACAAATACCATAATTATTATTACTATTATTATTATTGCAAGTTAATTAGGTCAGGCACAGTCCCTGTCCCACATGGGACTCGCAGTCTAAGTAGGAGGGAGAACTGGAATTTAATCCCCATTTTACAATCAATGGTATTTATTGAGCGCTTATTATGTGCCGAGCACTGTACTAAGCACTTGGGAGAGTACAATGCAACAGAATTTGCAGACACGTTCCCTGCCCACAACAAGTTAACAGTCCAAATATTTTCATTCATTCATTCAATCGTATTTATTGAGCGCTTACTGTGTGCAGAGCACTGTACTAAGCGCTTGGGAACTACAATTTTGTAACTAGCCCAAGGTCACACAGCACAAGTGGTGGAAAGTCGGCAGGAGAGTTAAGGAACCAGAGGAATATTTTCTCCCAGCAGCAATGTACTACTGCTTCTCTGGTTGTTACCGTTATTGTAATGCTGCCCTTTTCAGAATTTGCCCAGTTTTGACTGGGAACCTCCCGATAGCCAGGGACCACTCACCATACCAGCCCTTTTGCCCAGCACTCAGTACAGTCAAATGCTTTGCATAAAGCAGGTGCTCAACAAATGTCCGAAATGGAGAAGCAGTGTGGCTTCGGGGAAACAGCACGGACTTGGGAGTCAGAGGACATGGGTTCTAATCCCGGCTCCGCCACTTGTCTGCTGTGTGACCTTGGGCAGGCCACTTCACTTCTCTGTGCCTCAGTGACCTCATCTATAAAACGGGGATTAAAACTGTGAGCCCCATGTGAGAAAACCTCATTACCTTGTATCTACCCTTCTTAGAGAAGCAGTGTGGCTCAGTGGAAAGAGCATGAGCTCTGGAGTCAGAGGTCATGGGTTCAAATCCCGACTCCACCAATTGTCAGCTGTGTGACTTTAGGCAAGTCACAACTTCTCTGTGCCTCAGTTACCTCATCTGTAAAATGAGGATTAAAACTGTGAGCCCCCTATGGGACAACCTGATCATTTTGTAACCTCCCCAGCACTTAGAACAGTGCTTTGCACATAGTAAGCACTTAATACCATTATTATTATTATTACCCCAGCACTCAGAACAGTGTTTGGCACATAGTAAGCGCTTAACAAACACCATCATTGTTATTATTATTACTTATTGAGCACTCACTGTGCGCACAGCACTGTACTAAGTGCTTGAGAGAGTACAGCACAATATAGGCAGTGGATACAATCCCGGCACTCTAAACAAACCTCCCAAAACCTAAGGCAACCATTTCACTTACCATTTACAACTCTCTTGCACTGAAGCATCTTTATGTCAATCAGCTCCTGTGCAAAAACAAAAGCACATAACAGTCGGTCACTGAGAAGTCTTACATCTTTCCCCCTTTGATGTCTTTCACTCTCCACCTAACCTAGGTATGTTTGTATGGGCTAGTATTTGAAAGACAAAAGACAGAGTTATGTTTGTCAGATAACTGTCACATTAATTGACATACTCTTCTCAACCAAACATTCTGTGAGGCTCTAATAATGCAATCGTGGACTGTTTGATTCAGGGGGAAGCTCAGGTCAGAAAAGAGGCCTGTGTCTATCACCAGCTGGCTGATCCCACTGTAACAGCTTTGCTCCGTGAGCCTTTCCCAGCGTATAATACCTACAAATGCAAAAGGAAACCTCAGTTGGCGGAAAAGTTAACTCAGGAAAGAATGCAAGGATGAACCCTGGTTTGGGCTGGAGTTGACCTGTGAGTCCTGTGCCACTGAACAGGCTTGGGGGTGGGGTTCCCCAAAACCCAGCAGTTCACAGAAACAAGCTTGGGTGCCCCAACCCACCGCGTACATGCCTCCAAAGCCCTCCACAAGTGAGACGTGTCTGGACTTAGAGACACAGCAGCTGGAGAAAATTTCTTGGCAGAGAAAGGCACCAGTTCAGATCCATGCACGTCTGGACTGCTCAACCTCTTCCCTGACCTTGCTAATTTAAACAAGCAAACTCTTTTTCCCAAAGCAAAACGTGCGGATGTTAGAAACCCAAACCTTAGCTCAGGAAAGGGAGCATTGTTCTTTTTGATTCCTGCTTTGGTTATCCAAGAGTCTCCTCTGGTGTTGAAACGAAAGCCTGATAGATACTCTTGGATAATTCTTGGAAACTATCTTTGGCCTCCTGTCTCACCGATTTCTGGGAAAGAATAATGGCAGCATCCTACTCCAGGAGTCACTCAATATTGCAGTCCTTCTAATCAAAAGGCCATATGCTATTTTCAATTTCTTCTTCAAAATGCCAAAGAAAGATGGAACACCATCATCGATCCCTGAATCCTGATTAATCTAATAATGGGTAGGCAGTTTTTCCTATGCTGACTTCACTAGGAGGCTTCACACACCTCTAATTAACAACTCACGGAAGGCCACAACTTCTCGGAAATTAATGTTTCCTAATGGAACTAGGAAGTTTGTTTAAACAAAATGCTAGCTCTTGCAGGTAGCCTGTGAAACGTGTTGAACTGGACGTTAGTGCTTTCTTAGTTATACACCAAGCCTGTCAGTTTTTGAAGGTATTCTACAATGCCTTGCTTTGCTCCTATAATAGTCTTGCAATTTCAATTCATCCCTATTGTTCCTCTCAGGATGATCTTTTTTTTTTTAAATCCAGGTAAGCCCTACTTTTCTTTTCCCCGCTGTCTTCACCTGCTGATATCAAATGTGCTTGGAGCCAAAGACACTACCTTCCCAACTTTTCTGAAAAGCTTCTAGGTCAGTCACCTGAGTTCGGCAAAAGAGGCACAGCTCCTTGCTCCTCAAATAAACAGCCACCACCATGGAGGCGAGTACAAACAGTCTTCTTCCTTCCATAAACTGGTTTTCCCAGAATGAATCTGGTCCCATGGCAGCCACTCGATCTGGGCAAGTGACAGACTGTACTGCAGGAAGTAATATGGAACGATGTCACTTCCAGGCCATTTCCTGGTGGGATATTTGCAAAACAACTGTAAAGGCAATATCCACTTAACCCACACAGCCGCTAACTGTGGTTATGAATCACTCTCCCCACTTTACCTGTGCAAAACAAGCACAGCAGCCAGAGCCCAGGAGCTAATTTACCACAAAGACTTTGAGCCACTTCATCCACCAAGAAGCACCCATGAAATGGCAACCTTCCATACCGTCCACCTTTCCAGCAGCCACTTCCTCAGTAAAGGCAAATCCTAGCTGGGGAGACTGGCCGGATACAAAGGGAGGGGAACTCCGGCTGAAAACTAAGAGGTATTCAGGATGTGACTTCTTGATCCGGCAGTGGCATTCATCAGGACTGAGCCTGGATGCCTTTGGCATGAGCAAATTGGATAGCTCCCCATTAACTTTCTAAACATAAGCTTCCCCTTGGGTCTCACATTCAGTGTCCGGAAGCTGAGATGAAGGCTCGGGGGTCTTGGAAAACTCCTTACCTCGCTGTAGACAATGTCGGCTCCGAGGTCCAGGGCAAGCAGACGCATAGGTAACGACCCAATTCGCACCATAGGAGCCAGAATGGTTTTGTTCCGGTAGCAGAGCTTGACGCTGTTCACAGTCATTACTTCTCCGGTGTGATCTAAAGCAGAAGATCAGAGAAACTGATTTCAACCAGCCATAAGGCGCTCTCCCTAATTGCCAATGTGGGTCTGGACGAGAAGACTTTGCCACTAATATTCCAAATTTACTGACCTATCAAAAAAATCTCATCAAGCTGTTTTGGTTTGTAGAAATGAGTCAGAGCCACCTAACCTTACTTCATTCTCAACTCCTCACTCATGTTTTCCCCGGGGGGCCTGGAACTCTCCTCCCCATGACTCTGCCCCACTGTCAATCACAGCTCGGCCCATCTTCAAGGCCTAAAATCTCACATAACAATAATAATAATGATGATGCCATCTGTTAAATGCTCAAAATGTGCCAGATACTATGCCAAACGCTGGGGTAGATAGAAGGTAATCAGGTCGGATGTGGTCGAGAAAGCTTCCTCAATTAATTCAACGTTTGGCACATGATAATAATAATAATAATAATAATGATGGCATTTGTTAAGTGCCTACTACGTGCCAAGCACTGTTCTAAGCGCCGGGGTATATACAAGGTAATCAGGTTGGCCCACGTGGGGCTCACAGTCATAACCCTCATTTTACAGATGAGGTAATAATGATGATGGCATTTGTTAAGTGTCTACTACGTGCCAAGCACTGTTCTAAGCGCCGAGGTATATACAAGGTAATCAGGTTGGCCCACGTGGGGCTCACAGTCATAACCCCCATTTTACAGATGAGGTAACTAAGGCAGAGAGGAGTGGCTTGCCAAGGTCACACAGTAGACGAGTGGCGGAGGCGGGATTAGAACCCACGTCCTCTGACTCCCTAGCCCGTGCTCTTTCCACTCATAAGCGCTTAGCCAAGACCGCTTAGAAACACTTCACAACTCCCCACCCGGGGCAATCCAACAGGCACCTCCAGCATTTAAATATTTACTTCCGTCCATCGATCCGCATGTACCCCTTGATTACTTTCAATGATGTAGTCATCGTACGACTTCCTGTTACATACTTGCTCTTCACCTCCCCCCTCTCGTAAATGATTGTCTTTCGTGCGTCTCTCTTGACGGCAGGGGATGCCTCTATCGGCCTCTCCCAAGCGCTTCGTACAGCGCTGCGGCCGCAGTAGGCACTCAACAGACCGTCTCCACGGATCGGTTGCCGTTTCGGGGTCGGTCGGGGAGGCCTCGGGGTCCCCGCCTCTCTGGCCCGATTTGGCCTCGTCCTCCAGATGGAGGGAGGGGGCGCGAACTCGCTCCCGTCGGGTCGGCCTCCCCAAGTCCCCCTGTCATCATCATCAATCGTATTTATTGAGCGCTTACTATGTGTACAGCACTGTACTAAGCGCTTGGGAAGTACAAATTGGCAACATACAGAGACAGTCGTACCCAACAGTGGGCTCACAGTCTAAAAGGGGGAGACAGAGAACAAAACCAAACATACTAACAAAATAAAATAAATAGAATAGATATGTACAAGTAAAATAGAGTAATAAATATGTACAAACATCATCATCATCAGTCGTATTTATTGAGCGCTTACTATGTGCAGAGCACTGTACTAAGCGCTTGGGAAGCACAAATTGGCGACATATAGAGACGGTCCCTACCCAACAGTGGGCTCATAGTCTAAAAGGGGGAGACAGAGAACAAAACCAAACATACTAACAAAATAAAATAAATAGAATAGATATGTACAAGTAAAATAAATAGAGTAATAAATATGTACAAACATATATACAGGTGCTGTGGGGAAGGGAAGAAGGTAAGATGGGGGGATGGAGAGGGGGACGAGGGGGAGAGGAAGGAAGGGGCTCACTCTGGGAAGGCCTCCTGGAGGAGGTGAGCTCTCAGCAGGGCCTTGTCCCGCCTCCCACGCTGGGCGCTAGGCCTCGGGGGTGGTGCGCGGGGCCAAGATGAGCCAGCCGGACCGGGACGAGGCTCCTTAGGGAGCGCCAGGCCGTGCTGTCCAGCCAGCTCCTCGTCACAAGAGCAACGGCCTCTCCGCGGGGAGCACTCACCCGCCGCCGGTCCCCCGCACACTGGACACCGGCCCCGCCGCGCTTCCGCGCTCCGTCCTCAGGACGCGCCGCCTTCCGTCATCGCCGTGCGCCGGCCCGCCCCTCCCCGCCCTACCCGCGGAGCGAGCCAGCATGGGCCTGAGCCGGCTGCCCGCTCTCTTTCTGCGGCGCGGGCTGGAGACGACCGCGGCGGCCGGGCCCCCGGCCCTGGCGGTGATCCGGATCCCGCGGGCCCTGCAGCTGCGGCAGGAGCGGGCCCCCGGGAGGCCGGGCTCGAAGGGCCCGCAGCCGAGGCTGTCGCGGCCGGGCCGGCTGCTCATCTCCGCGCGGCGACCGCAGTTGAGCCAGCCCGCCGGCCTCACGGTGGGCCGGTGGGAGAGCGCCACTCTGGCCTCGCGTGGCTGGAAGCACCGCAAGGCGCTCGGCGACTACTTCGTCATCGAGCGCTCGCAGGACGAGGCGCCCGCCCTGGGGGCTGGGACGCCCGATTCCGGAGAGGGCTTCCAGGCCCTAGGGCTGGAACCCGCCTTGCTGGAGGCCCTGAAGGTGGCCGCGCCCTCCGCCCTCCGCCCCACCACCGTGCAGCTCCGCGCCATCCCCGCGCTGCTCCGCGGCCGCCACTCGCTGGTGGCCGCCGAAACGGGCAGCGGCAAGACCCTGGGCTACTTGCTGCCGCTAATGCAGCGCCTCCTGCACCGGCCTCGCCCGAGCCCCGGAGCCACCCGCCACGCGGTCGCCAAGCCCCGGGGCCTGGTGCTTGTGCCTTCGCGAGAACTGGCCAACCAAGTGTGGGCCGTGCTCGAGGCCCTGAGCCCCACCTTGGACTTGTCCGTGCGGAAGATAGGCGGTGGCCACCGAAGGAGCAGCAGCATCAGGACCCAGCTGGCCAGG
Source organism: Tachyglossus aculeatus (assembly GCF_015852505.1). Classification (NCBI taxonomy): domain Eukaryota; kingdom Metazoa; phylum Chordata; class Mammalia; order Monotremata; family Tachyglossidae; genus Tachyglossus; species Tachyglossus aculeatus. Next base: position 85,928,166 of record NC_052101.1, on the reverse strand, counting down.
GCCCCCCTCCTGGACGTGCTGGTGGCCACCCCCGGAGTCCTGGGGATGGCACTGAAGCGGCGCCAGGTGACTCTCCGGGACCTCAGCTTCATAGTTCTAGACGAAGCGGACACCCTCCTGGACCAGAGCTTCCTGGAGCTGGTCGACTACATCCTGCGGAAGAGCCCGATCACCCCAGATCCCGCCGGCATCACCCCCAAAGCGCAACTGGTGCTGGTGGCCGCTACGTTGCCCCAGGGCATCGGCCAGCTGCTGGACGGTTTCACGGAGCTGGGCAGGCTCACCACCATCACCAGCTCCCGGCTGCACCACATCATGCCCAACGTGGCGCAGAGGTTCCTGCGGCTCAAGGGAGCGGCCAAAGCTGCGGAACTCCTGCAGATCCTCAAGCAGCACGCGAAGGGCGGGCCTGACCCGATGGGGGCCGTGGTGGTGTTTTGCAATACTTCCAGCACTGTGAATTGGCTGAGCCACGTCCTGGATGAGCATAACATCAGATATTTGAAACTGCAGGGGGAGATGCCGGCCGCCTTAAGGGCCGGCATCTTCCAGTCCTTCCAGAAAGGCTTCCGGGACATCCTGCTTTGCACTGACATCGCTTCTAGGGGTCTGGACAGCATCCAGGTCGAATTGGTCATCAATTATGACTTCCCCCTCACCCTGCAGGACTACATCCACCGGGCGGGGCGAGTCGGGCGGGTGGGCAGTGTGGTGCCCGGCTCCGTGATTAGCTTTGTGACCCATCGCTGGGACGTGGACCTGGTCCAGAAAATCGAGTTGTCTGCTCGCCGGAGAAAATGCCTCCCGGGCCTGGACACTGAGATGAAGAAGCTTATGAATTAGGACTTGGTCCCGATAAATAACGACTGTTGAAATGGGTTACTCTGCTGTTCCGTGTTTCTCTCCAATAAACGAGGCTGTGGCAAATCAGCATGCTGGGCCTGGCCGACATCCTTTCAGGGAGAAGCAGTCAGTACCTTCTCTTATGCCTCTGCTCCATCAGGCCAGTCAGTCCAAAGTTCTGGATGTCCCTGCTCGGCCGTTGGAATCTCCCTGGGTGGCGGCGGGGGTGAGGTGGGGGTGGGTATCGAGGGACCCAGGGTCTCTCCCACATCCTTTGGTGTGTTCTCCTTTTCGAGATGCTGGCCTCCAGCCCTGCCACTTGCTCCCCATCTCCTTCCCTGGTTCTTACGTTGCACTCTTATTTCCAAATTCTCAGTACGTAGATTCGGACCTTTCAGGACTACCAGGCTATCTGCGTCCTCTTCCGGAATGGTGGAATATTTCCAAACTCCTTGCTGCTATGATACAGCTAGGCCAGGGCCAACATCAGCAGCACCAACCACACTTTCAAAATCTAGAAAGAATTCACATGGGTGGGAAGCTAGAGGTCTCCCTGCACCGAAGGTGGTTAGCTGGGGCTGAGTCACGTGATTATTTGGTGGATGGGGCGGTCGTGGGGGGGGGGAGGTGTGGGTGTCTGACCAAGGCCCAACCCACTTTGTTTACCTGGAGCAATTAATCAATGTTATTGAGTGTTTACTGTGGGCAGAGCACTGTACTGAGCACTGGGGAGAGTACTATACAATAGAGTTGGTAGGCTTGTTACCACAGGAAGCTTATAGTCTGGTGGGGGGGACAACATTAAAATAAATTACAGATAGGGGATGGGGCAGAGTAGAAGAATATGTGTACAAGTGCTGTGGGACTCGGCGGGGGGGCGATTATCAAAGTGCTTTCGGGGCACAGACTCAAAGGGCATAGGCAATGCAGAAGGGAGGGCGAATGGAACTGGACTGTGTTGGACAATTATATTTCAGCCCTCCCTCTCGGGCCCTCTGGTTCCCGAACTTAATGAACAAGCAGTGATCTGAGCATTCTTGATTGGGTGTCAATTCAAAAACCAAGAGTGTCTATCTGTGTGCTCTTCTCAGTTCAAGAATGATGGATCCTTATGATGCCTTGCTTTCAAGACCATATTCATGTACTCTCAATCAATCTTATTTATTGAGCGCTTAATGTTTGCAGAGTGCTGTACTAAGCACTTGGGAGAATACAATTTAACAGTTGGTACACATTCCCTGCCCACAAGGAGCTTACAGTTTAGAGGGGGAGACAGACAACAAAAAAAATTACAGATATATATATGTAAGTGCTGCGGAGTTGAGGGAGGGGTAAATAAAGGGTACATATACAAGTGCAAGGGCACTGCAGAAGGGAGAGGGAGTAGGGGAAATGAGGGCTTAGTCGGGGAAGGCCTCTTGCAGGAGATGCGATCTTAATAAGACTTCAAAGGTGAGTGAGTGATCGTCTGTCAGATAAGGAGGGGGAAGTAGTTCCAGGCCAGAGGCAGGACATGGACAAAGGGTCTGCAGTGAGATAGACAAGATTGAGGTACAGTGAGTAGATTGGCATTAGAGGAGCAAAGTGTGTGGGCTGGATTGTAGTTGGAAATCTAGGAGGGGGCAAGGTGATTGCTTTCGAGTCAATGGTAAGGAGTTTCTGTGTGATGCAGAGGTGGATGGGCAACCCCTAAAGGTTCTTGAGTGGGGAAACATGGACCAAACAGTTTTGCGGAAGAATGTTCCGGGCAACAGAGTGAAGTATGGACTGGAGTGAGGAGAGAAAGGAGGCAGGGAGGTCAGCGAGGAGGCTGATGCATAATCAAGGCAGGATAGGGTAATTGCTTGCATCAACGTGGTACCAGTTTGGATGGAGAGGAAAGGGTGGATTTTAGAGCTGTTGCAAAGATTGAACGGGCAGGATCTGGAGACAGATCGAATACGTGGGCTGAATGAGAGAGATGAGTCAAGGATAATGCCAAGCTTCCAGGCTTGTGAGACAAGAAGAATAGTGGTGCTGTCTACAGTGATGGGAACGTCAGGGGAGGACAAGAATTTGGGTGGGAAGATGAGACGTTCTGTTTGGGGCATGTTAAGTTTAAGATGTCGGCGGAACATCCAAGTAGAGCTGTCCTGAAAGCAGGAGGAAATGCGAGACCTGCAGAGGAGAAATAAAAGACTGGTGACATAGATTTGGGAATCATCCACGTAGAGATAATAGTTGGAGCCATGGGAGCGAATGAATTCTCCGAGGGAGTGGCTGTAGATGGAGAATAGAAGGGGACCCAAAACTGAGCCTTGAGGGACTCCCACGTTTAGGAAGTGGGAGGCAGAGAAGAAGCCCACGAAAGAAACTGGGAATGAGCAGCCTGTTTCCACCCTCAAAAGCTGCGTAGTGATCTGCTCACTGCTCACAAAGGTAAAAATGTATCATTTGAAGTGAGAGGGGTTGATGGGGCAATTCCTGCTCAAGGCATCATTATCCACAAACCCCGAGGCCACCACCTTGGGCAGTTATCCCAAGAACAAAGTCTCCTGGTTTCAGAGATGCTAAACACCTTCATCTCCACTTGGCCCATGGGACGTTATGTGCCGACTGAGCAATAATAATGGTGGTATTTGTTAAGCGCTTACTATGTGCCAAGCACTGTTCTAAGCGCTGGGGTAGATACAAGGTAATCAGGTTGTCCCACGTGGGGCTCACAGCCTCAATCCCCATTTTACAGATGAGGGAACTGGCACTGAGAAGTGAAGTGACTTGCCCAAAGTCATGCAGAAGACAAGTGGCAGAGCCGGGATTAGAGCCCATGACCTTCTGACTCGCAGGCCCGTGCTCCATCCACTACACCATGCTGCTTCCCATGCTGCTTCTTAGGGTTATTCTTCTGGGATGGAGTGGGAGTCGTCATAGGTGAGACTTGCAACATTGTGGAGACCCAGTATAGTGACGGCACATGATGATCCCCCGCCAACCAGCTGGTGCCGCACCGTGTCTGCATCTAGCTAATAAGGGAATTAAAGCCAATGGTGATGTCGGTGGAGAACAGAAAGCAGCTTATGGCCGCATCTGGGGGCAACCCAGTGTATGGACCAGTATGTAGAAGTGATAACTTCTCCTAGAAGATTTGATGAGCACCTGTGAAAGTAACTTCAACTGGGGCAGGTGGGCAGCCTGGCTGAAGGTTCTGTTCAATTTTTGCAGGAGGATGGGCAGACTGGCATAGAACCCTGCCCCCCCCAACCCCGAAATGGGTAAAAGAGCCTTTACAGTCCAGGTATACCACATCTGGGGATTCTGAATAATAAAGAGAAACCGCATGGCTCATGAGAAGCAGCATGGCTTAATGGAAAGGAGCCATTCATTCAATTCAATCGTATTTATTGAGCACTTACTGTGTGCAGAGCACTGTACTAAGCGCTTGGGAAGTACAAGTTGGCAACATATAGAGACGGTCCCTACCCAACAGTGGGCTCACAGTCTAGAAGGGGGTGACAGAGAACAAAACATATTAACAAAATAAAATAAATAGAATATGTACAAGTAAAATAAAGAGTAATCAATATGTACAAATATATATATATATATACAGGTGCTGTGGGGAAGGGAAGGAGGTAAGGCGGGGGGATGGAGAGGGGGAGGAGGGGGAGAGGAAGGAGGGGAACCCATGACCTTCTGACTGCCAGATCCTGCCAGGGAGCCCCGTGTGCTCGACTATCCTACGTCTATTTTTACGAAACAGTTGGTGAGGAAAGGCATAAGACCACTCCAGTCGGTCACTGCAAACCGGCTGGAGTTTTGCAATGGCCCATGCCCAGCGCCATATCGTGGGAAAAAATACCTTTTCTCAGCTGAGGAGCCAGGCCTGGGAGTCAGGGGATCTGGGTTGAAATCCCAGATCTGCCAGTTACTTGCTGTGCAAGTCACTTAACTTCTCTGTGCTTCAATTTCCTCAACTGTAAAATGGGGATTAAATACCTGTTCTTCCTCCTACTTAGACTGTGAGCCCCAAGTGGGACAGAGACTGCGTCCAACCTGACTCAATGCTTAGAACAGTGCTTTGCACATAGTAAGTGCTTTATCAATGCCATTATTATTATTCACTTGTCTCTACCCCAGTGCTTAGTACAGTGCTTGAAACATAGTAAGTGCTTAACAAATAATAGTAGTATTTGTTAAGTACTTACTAAGTACTTATGTGTCAATCACTGTTCATTCATTCAACATATTTATTGAGCGCTTACTGTGTGTTCTAGGTGCTGGGGTAGATACAAGTTAATCACTGCCCGGGAATCTGATCTTCCATGAACCTGGCAAGTCCAAAGACCTGGCCAGCAGCATTTTTCCTCCTTTATTGACACCCGTGCCCATCATCCCCATCAGTTGTTCCGTACATTTAACTCCCTCCTGAGGTCCCCTGTTCCTGCCCCTCATCCATCCCTCACCCACAATGATCTGGCCTCCTACTTCATTAGTAAAATTAACTCCATCAGGTCTGAGCTCCCCAAAGTCACTCCTCCCCCTTCTCCATTCCCCCCGCTCTCAACCCTCTCTGCTACTCTCCCATCCTTCCCAGCAGTGTCTTCAGATAAGATCTCGTCCCTCCTCTCAAGTGCTCCTCCATCCACCTATGCTTTGGACCCCATTCCCTCTCATCTTATGAAAACTCTCGCCCCTTCCCTCCTCCCCTCCTTAACTTCCATCTTCCACCACTCACTCTCTACTGGTTCCTTCCCCTCTGCCTTCAAACATGCCCACGTCTCCCCCATCCTAAAAAGACCCTTTCTTGACCCCACCTCCCCTTCTAGTTATCGCCCTATCTCCCTCCTACCATTCCTTTCCAAACTCCTTGAACGAGTCATCTACACCCGCTGCCTCGAATTCCTCAACGCCAACTCTCTCCTCGACCCCCTCCAATCTGGCTTCCGTCCCCTACATTCCACCGAAACTGCCCTCTCAAAGGTCACCAATGACCTCCTGCTTGCCAAATCCAATGGCTCCTACTCTATCCTAATCCTCCTCGACCTCTCAGCTGCCTTCGACACTGTGGATCACCCCCTTCTCCTCAACACACCATCCAACCTTGGCTTCACAGACTCTCTCCTCTCCTGGTTCTCCTCTTATCTCTCCGGCCATTCATTCTTAGTCTCCTTTGCGGGTTCCTCCTCCCCAAGGTGCTTTGGGGGCCATATGCATATAGGCGTTTCTGCACAATGTGAAGCACAGGCCTCTCGCGATCAATGTTGTCTTAGGCAACCGGCAGCCTGATGATCAGTCAATCCATGCTATGTATTGAGCCCTTCCGGTGTACAGAGTACTGTACCAAACATATAGGAGAGTACAGTACAACAGGGTTTGAAAGATACGTTCCCTTAGGTAAGGCCTCTTGGAGGAGATGTGAGCAGCTGCAGTATAGATCAGAAGTGGGGGAGGCCAGACACAGGGAAACCAACAAGGAGGCTGGCACAAGAGTCTAGCAGCGATTTAATGGGGGTGGTTGTTTGGGTGGAGAGGAAGGGGCAGATCCAAGAGACTATATGGCAGATGAACCGGCAAGATTTGGCAGTAGATTAAATGCGAAAATTGAAAAATCATGAGAAGTCCAAGGTATTTCGGGCATCTCTTCCAAGAGGTCTTCTCCGACCAAGCCCTCACTTCCTCTATCCGCCCTCCCCTCTTCATCAACCGTGGAGTTGGCTGTGTACCCCTTAAGCAGTGTGTGGCCTAGTGGAAAGAGCATGGGCCTGGAAGTCAAAAGATCTGTGTTCTAATCCCGCTAATTCCTCTAGACTATAAGCTCACTGTGGGCAAAGAATGTGTCTACCAACTCTATTGTGTTCTCCCAAGAGCTAAATATAGTGCTTTGCACACAGTAAGAGCTCAATAAATATGATTGATTGATTGATTGAATCCTGGCTCTGCCACTGGTCTCCTGTGTGACCTTGGGCAAGTCACTAACTTCTCTGTGCCTCAATTCCCTCATCTGCAAAATGGGAATTCAACGCCTGCCCCCCTCTTACTTAGTCTGTGAGCCCCCATGTGGGACCTGATGATCTTGTATCTACCCCAGCGTTTAGTACAGTGCTTTGTATATAGTAAAAACTTTACAAATATCACACTTCAATGCTCACTCCACCCCACAGCACTTATGTATATATCTTTATACTTTCCCATAGCCTCTAACCATAATTTATTTGAATGTCTGTCTCCTCCCTCTAGTCTGTAAGCTCCTTAAAAATAATGATGGTATTTGTTTAGCATTTACTATGTGCCAAGCAGTGTTCTAAGTGCTGAACAGGGCAGGGGTCGTGTCTATCAACTCTATTGAATTGTATTTTCCCAAGCACTTAGTACAGTGCCCTGCACACAGTAAATGCTCAATAAATACCACTAACTGATTTCCCCCTTAGCTAGTCAAGGCACTTGTTAACAGTTCAAGACCTGCTTCCTCACCACAGCTTCTCAAAACCGGGCTTCCACCCCACCACAGCTCCCGACTGCTCCTGGTGAGTACTAAAATGGCCTTGAGCAGGCCTGATATTCCAGACATTTCTGAAACAGGGGTTTAGGGTCCCACTCAATTAAACACTGACTCCACCGTGCTTCTCAACAGGATTTTTATTTTTCGAAGGCTCTTGCAAACAAAGCCCCCACAATGAATTTCTTCTCTACACATCACTTGTTGGGCTTTCAAGCTAAGAGGACAAAATGCGCCTACTACAAGCTGGTCCATGATATCATTGTTAATGTCCACAAATTCAAAATTCGCCAGACGTGAACTACCAACACAAGCCTAGATTTCAAAATAGGGTAGAATCACTTGCTCGAGCTCCCTCTGTTTTCAGGGCCCAGGCCCTCCCTCAGGCTGAAAAATGAACAAATATAGAATCCCACCTTACAGAAACACACTGTAGTTCCACAAACTCCAAGGCATCTGCATCTTTCACAGCTCTCTGTGCTACACAACCCAGGATAAAGGGAACCCAAATGAAGTTTTCTTCAGAGGGTCGATGGAACCTCTTCAGGTCAAGACTGGTGCAAGACCAAGTTCAGGAAAAGCTCTGGGTGAAAGACCATAGGTAACCCAGAGTGAACAGGGGACAGCACACTGCTAGGGAGCAAACTCCCCATCTTTATATCCCAACAATCCCTCCTCTGGATGTCCCTAACACCCACCACCTTTGGCCAGCACTAGCAGGGACCCTTCCACTGGGCGGTATGGGTATTCTCAATTAGGTGGCTGGGGCTCAGACATCTGTGGGAGTGGGATGTCCACCTGGTCTCTATTTCCAGGGCTGAGTTCAGGGACAGGACTTTGGCAGAATGCCAACTGAATTCTCCGATAGAATTCCCTACACAATCGCCCCCGTTTTGGGATTGCAAAAATTAAGCAAAAGAGTGGGGCAATTACCGTGGCCTAATGAAATGAACACAGGCCTGAGAGTCGGGGTCCTGGGTTCCAATCCTGGCAAGACCACTTGCCTGCTGTGTAGCCTTGGGTACATCACTTAACTTCTCTGAACCTCAGTTTCCTCATCTGTAAAATGGGGATTCAACACCTGTTTTCCTTCCCTTTTATCCCATGAACCCCACGTGGGGCAGGGACGGTGTCCCATCTGGTCGTCTTGAATCTACCCAGCACTTAGTACAATACTTGACACATAGTAAGAACTTAACAAACACCACAATTATTATCATTATCACCATCTCTTTCACGGAATAAAGATGGATCAGCCACAGATATACAAATACATTTCCAATATATGAATGCAGACACACTCACGTTCGGGTGGTCACTAGGATCACTACCCCATGGATAGGTTTCTGGAGTCAATTGGGAGAGCCAGAAAGAGTCCTACCCTGAGAGTGGGGGCATCTGAGGTGGACACATCTGGGATTGGGTAGTGGCTTCCTCTGGGATCCTAAGCAAGTCTTCCCACCTTTTTGTGCCTTGTTTTCCCCATCTGTAGGATGGAAAGAGCACTGGGACTGGAGAGGGTGAGATATTATGACAGTCTGAAGGGACCCTTCCAAGGAACCAGGAACCCTGAGGTCTACAGAGCCTCTGCCTGAACCTAACACACTTTCCCACCAGGTCAGGGCACACCGTTGTTCAATGGCACAGGCCTCGTGTTTCGCCAAAGAGAAGAAAAACAGTAGGCTTCCCCTACAACAGGGTTGCACCATCATGCATGCAAGTGTAGAGAGGCCAGCTGATTGCAAACAGACTGCCAGGAGGGAAGGTAGGTGCTAAGTGAGAAGTAGGCCTTCTCTATGGCCTAAATCCCCATGAAATGAGGCATGTGCATATGCCTTCTCTGCCCAGAGAGTGCCTGTGGGCGTTCTCGTTTCCAGTGGTGTGCAGAAACCAAGACACAGGAGCAACCACTGACTTGCAACCTGAGATTCTCCTCCTAACCCCTTCCCAGCCTCTGACCAGTCCCAAACTCCCTCTCCTACCAAATATGCTCCCACCGACCCCTAATTCCCTACATTGCCTGAGCCAAATAGCTCAGAATCAGCTAAAAAACACAACCCCCCCACCCCCGCCAAAAAAAGCCCCTCCCCTCATCTTCTTTACTCCAGGCCCACCAGTAGAAGTCATTGCCCTAGGCCAACAACTCTTGAAGACCAGAGTCCATCTCACCCAGTCTGGTCACCTTAACCCTGACTGTCCCTCTCTCCCCACCCTCGGGGGAGTGTCCAGGGCAGGGGGCGCTTTAAAGCTAGGGCCAGAGGCTTGGGGCAGCAGCCAAGAGGGAAGGTTTGAAGAGGGAAAGCAGCATAAACAGTGTTAGATTGTCCTGAGAGAATTGATGCTGCTGTTTATTTAGTGATTCATCTAGTTTCCCCCCCCACCATGCTGGCTGTCTTTATACATACATTCTCTTCATTATTGTATGTTTGACTTCTCATGTCCACTTGTCTCCCCTATTCAATCGTATGGTTCTCGGGAGCAGGGAACAGGTCTTCTACTTCTCTGTTTGTTTTCTCAGCATCTAGCGCAGGGCTCGTGCGTGGGAGTTGCCATTAAATACCACTGAACACGAAAAGATGGTGATGACTTGGGCATCCACCCAATTGCCTATGGGAAAGCCTGCTCTTTCTGTAGTGGTAAAAGGAAGGGGGAGGTACAGAGGCCCAAGCAGGGATGGCCCATCTCCACCTCCAGCCCAACTCCTATTGACCCCACCAAGAGACGGCCGATATCTAGAAGCCCAGCCTCGCAGGAGGTCTACGCATGGGCCTGCTGGGTGGAGGTGGTTTGACACTGGGGAAACGTTAGCAGAGAGAGTTGACCCAAGGGAGCAGCTGATCTCAAACCCCAAAATCTAAGCCCCGCTGCAGTCCTAGCCTGACCCCTTTACTTATGTCAAGACCAGTGCATTGGATTTAATCTCTGACATACCAAGTGCCTAGCTTGTGAGGTTTTCAGATGGTTGCTGTGACACGGTTCATTTCTCACCCCATGGTGGGGTTATAAAAAGCTTCACTGGTCACCGTGGAGGTGAGTTCGGGATTCACAGGGGCTGGAGGAGCCCCTCCCCACCCCCCTGCCCTTAGCTCCACCATGGGGTTCGGCAGAAACCCTGTGACCAACACTCAGCACTGAGCTGGGTGTTTGAGAAAGGAGTATTTCACAAGAGCACTGGAGCCATAGACACAAGGATGGTGAGAAAGCTGAAGCGGGGGTAGAACTGCAGGGCAGGGGGAGAAGAGGAGAGAAGCTGGCAGGGAGAGGGGAAGATTCCCAACTCTTTACTTGTCTCGTGTCTCCCTTAGCCTACACACAGTGTGCCCGGGGCACCGGACACATCCCTCAAACCAGGAGAGCTCAGTGACATCACCCCTGAACATCGCCATGCACTAGACCATACCAACGCCGAGGGGGAGGACTTTCTGGTCCCTGGTAGGAAACAGCTTGGTTCAGCCCAAACTGGACCAGGAATCCAAGCCATTTCTTAGCAAGAACTGCAGGGCCCCAGAATAGGGCGTACCTGCTCCCCTCAACTGCCCTCAGCCATCTGGAGGAGATGGCTGATCCAGTAGCCCTTGTCCTCCGCCCTCTATTCCTCCTTCCATCCTTCGTCTTATCCCTCCATCCCTCCTCTCCTGCCCCTCTTTCCGTTACATATTGGTGGTGGAGTGGGTGATGGAAATGTTGTCCATACGGATACGGACCCGCTTGTCTTTGTGCGCAGGTTTCAGGAAGCAGCGGCCGGGGCAGACTTGGCGGCAGGACCTGCGGAAGTTTTCGGAGAGGAAGGCGTAGAGGATGGGGTTGATGCAAGAGTTGCTGTAGGCTAGGCAGTGCGAGATGATACGGAAGGTGAAGGAGGTATTGGTGAGGGGGAAGTTACCAAACTCGGCCCACATGATGATGATGTGATGGGGCATCCAGGACACCAGGAACACAGCCACCACCAGCAATATGGTCTGTGCCGTCTGGGGAGACACACAGGAAAGGAAATCACGGACTGAGGGGGAGGTGGTAGAGGAGAGGCACTGGGCCAGAGGCTCAGGGTCATGGGACCAAACAAGAATGGAGGTGGTGGGGAGAGAGGGAAACAGAAGGCAGTTGGGAAGCGGCGTGGTCTAGTGGAAAGATCATGGGCCTGGGAGCCAGAGGACCTGGGTTCTAATCCCGGCTCTGCCACTTACCTGCTAAGTGACCCTAGTTAGGCAAGCCACTTCACTTCTCTGGGCCTCCGTTCCCTCATCTGCAAAATGAAGATTCAATACCTGTCCTCCCTCCTACTTGAACTATGAGCCCCATATGGGACCTGATTCTCTTGTATCTACCCCAGCATTTAGGTACCATGCTTGGCATACAGTAAGCACTTAAAAAATACCAATATTAATTATTATTATTTTACCTTACTAGCAGAAAGTCTCTGCTGTAGTGTGACACACAGACAAGAGCATAGACACAAACAGATAGGCACTGATGCACAGAGACAGACCGAGGCACGTGTACACAGAGACACAGAAACAGAGGCTTAGAGACAAATACAGGTACAGGCACACAGAAGCAGGCACAGAGACTTATCCATGGTTAAGACCAAGAAACAACAAACCCACACCCCAGGCTCCAAAACGGAAATATTTAGTGACAGAGGTACACACGTGGACAGAAAGACACAAGCACACACAGACAGAGGCAGATCTGACCCCTATTCCCCCCTTGAAAAAACCCAACAATGCACACACACGCACATATACACAGAGCCACAGTACATAGGGACACACAGACAGAGGTGCAGAAACAACACAGAGACAAAAGCAGAAAGACAGAGATACACCCAGGCAGGTTAGACGCACACACGGGCATTCACAGAGACGCACCCAAGCTGTTACACTCCCATATACGGGCAGAGACAGAAACATGCTCACAGGCAACAACACAGAGAGAACACACACTGGCAAGGGCAAAGAGACAGAGGCACATACAGGCAAGGACTGAGGTGTAGACACAAAGACCCACACATGCAGCCCTAAGCACAGAAACCAAACAGAGATATAGACCCAGACCAACAGGTGCAGACAGTCACAGACACAAGCACAGAGATACAAGTCCACCCATTAGTCACAGAAACAAATAATGAGACACACACCCACATCCACATACAGAGGCCTAGATACAGAAACAGACAGGTGAAGGCAGAGAGACACACAGGCACACAGACAGTCACGAAAGCAGGAAATAGCACACAGACAACGGCACAGAAGCAGAGGCACCGACACGGGCAGAGGCAAGAACACACTCAGGTACAGTTACAAAGGTACACACAAACCCAAGTCCACAAACAAGCACAGTCAGCCATGGCACAGAGACAGAGACACATGCAGACAGTGACAAAAACACAGCAAAGAGGCACAAACACATGCACACACACATACAGACACAGAGTCACAGATGTAAAGAAAAAGACATGGGGACACAAAAGGACAGGGGCAAAAGCACAGATATACACACACACACACATGGACAGCAGTAAGGGCACCGGTTGAGGTACAGGGAAAGAGAAAAACCCAGAGGCCCAGACACAAAAACACAGGCACCCAGAGAGATACAGGTTCAGGGACACAGGGACATCAAGTCAACCACAAGCACACACTAACCGCTGACAACCTGGGGACAAAGACAGACACAGACACACACAGACACTGAACACAGAAACAGAGTCCCAAAATGCAGACACACACCCACTGAGGTACAGGACAGAAATAGAAAGGAGGGGAAAGATCAGTCTCGGTGCAGGGAAGTCATGAAACATATAACTCAAGAAGTGGAGTAGATAGGTAGACAGGTAGTAGGAGACATGAGATCGCTGGAGTTTAAGGGGTTAAAGGGGGAGGCACAGGGTGGGCCTGAATTACAGTGGGGGGTTGGGAGAGACAGTCCTGGAGCATGGGGGGTGGAGGAGGTTGAGGGAGGGAGTCAGAGAGAAAGGCGGGGTGGGAGAAGCGTCCCCAGAGACACGGGCAACTGTCTTCTCTCCTCATGCCTGTGTCTACCTCACCTTTTTCTTGGATCTCTCTGATTTCTTGGAAACATTCTTGACTTTCTTATGGAGATGGCACAGCACCTGAAGGGGAGAGAAAACCACAAATAATATGACTCTTGTCCACCCAGGGTCTGAGGCTCACCCAGACCGAATCTTGTCTCCTGTGATGGAGAGGCACACAGGGACAGAACACAGTGCCCACTGATCAACCCTCCTCACTCATCTTCACACCCATCTTTCCCATCTCTGCCTCATTGTTCATGTCCTGCTCCCTTCACTCCACCTAATCGCATCCCTCAAGGGCTTTAAGGATTCACTAAAAACCTACTGTTTCCAAGAAAATTCCTCCGATTAATAACTCCCTGCTCTCCGAGTTGTGCCGCCACCACCACCGCCATCACTATCATCAATGACATTTACTGAGCGCTTACTGAGGGCAGAGCACTGTGCTAAGCACTTGGGAGTGTACAATACAATAGAGTTGGCAGACAAGTTTCCTGCCACAAGGAGCTTACAGTCCAGAGGACTTACTTATCCTTACTTACTAACCCTTTACCCATACAACTCTCTCAATCAAGTCTGTACCTGTCACTTTATTTCTGCACCATTCACTCTTGTGATTGCTTCGCTAATCGCATGTTCCCCTTTTTAAGTGGGCTTGTCTCCCCACATAAGAATGTAGTCATCTCAGGGGCAGGGACTTTGTCTAGTACACATTTGTCTGCACATAAACAGGGCTTCGACGAATACTGAAGATGACGATGAAGTTACTTTCTGAAGCCAAAAAATTCAAACACAAATCCTTAGCCACCTCAACCCTCAAAACTTCAGGATCAGTCTCTCCTCAGCCTGGAGAGGTGTAGATCGCAGTCGCTAGACCATAAGCTCCTGGTAGGCCAGGAATGTGTCTGTTAAATTACTATATGTTTCTTTCCCAAGTGCTTAGTACAGTGCTCCGAACACAGCAAGCTCTCAATAAATACAACTGATTGATTGAAGTGGCACAAAGTCAAAAAAATGGTGGGTAGAACATGGACGAAGGGAAAGGGGTTGCTTGAACTGACACTGGTTATTGTCTCCTTTTTAAAAATGAAACCTAGCATTTTTGGAAGTTCGATTTACTGGAGTTCTTTCCCTTCCTCTCCTGTCCTCCTGGTTATTAGTACATTCTGGAGCCTAGGTGGGAGAATCATTTGGGGAAGTCAGGGGGTGGGGGGGTTGCTGTACATGAGAATATTTATGAAACCATCCGAGCGTACCAAGAAATGCTCCTCATTCCCCTCAAAATAACGACAAGCGATCTTCCCCAGATCCAGATCATCTCCCAACTCACTTGTCTGCCCCTCTGACCCAGTCTGATCTTCTCAAGTAGTCACAGGCTCCCTACATAGAGACAACACTCCGGAGTAAGAAAGAACAAGATCAATGGAGATAGAAAAAGAAAGGGAGGCAGAGAAGAGACAGAGGGAGCGATAGAGAACGAAAACCCAAAAACCAGCTCCGTCCAGTGCTCTCAACACCCGACCGCATTAACCTTTCCCAACGGGATTACAGCCATGCTGTAACCCAGCAATTAGTCTTGGCTACTCACCAGAGGCAGATTTCTCCGGCTCCAGTTCATTCCCCCAAATCCACTCTGGGGAAGCGGTTCGGGGCCAAGCCCATGAGTACCCCCTCCCCACTGGCCTTTAGAGGCAAAGTGGTGGGGTTTCTGACTTAAGACTGGGTCAGGGAATCTTTGGGAACAAAACCTCCTCCTGTTCCCCTCCTTCCTCCTTCTGAGGGAGTCAAGGCCCGGGGGGGGGGGGTCCTTTCAGACCCCTCTTCAGTCCCGAGCAGGACTAGGGCTAGGATCCTGGAGTGTACTCACTGCTCTCATCGCCAAGGCTCAATGTCAGCTTGCCGTGGACTTCATTATTTGCCGAGCATGGCCCAGAAGTCAGGGCACCAAGGAGGAGTACAAAATTCACAGGCAGTGGGGCCATGTGTTCCTGGGGAAGAAGCCAGGACTGGAATCACGCTGGACCAGTTATTGTGGAAAAACCTTGGAATGGGAAAGCCAGGCTGACCGCCTCCCTCCCCGCCCCTCTCCCGGCCTCCCCCGATCTCTGTGACTAGAATCGACCTGGATACCAAGACGGCTTTTTCTCCGCAAATGGAACCCTTCAGGTCGGAAAGACATGAACCGTGAGCGGGGATGTGCGGAAACCTCTAGGCCTGGACGCCTGGGGGACCCCTGGCCCTTCACCTTGGCATAGCAGTAGGTGATAAGCATGAGGGGCAGCAGGTAGCCCAGCAGCAGGATAACGATCTTGTAGGCATGCTTGGCAGATGAGCGCCCAGCTCCCCAGTGCTCCCAGCAAAAAGACCTGTTGGGCGCCTGGTGTTGCCCGCTAACCAGGACCTGATGCTGAGCGGTGGGCATGGCCACGGCCACGGCCAGCAGCCAAGTGGTGGCCACGCCCAGGACGGCGTTGCGACGGCTGCGGATGCAGAGCGAGCGACGAGCGTGCACTATGGCCACGTAACGGTCCACGGACATGGCCACCAGCGTGAAGACGCTGACCAGCATGCTGACCATGACGCAGTAGTGGACCCACTTGCACAGGAAGGCACCGAACACCCACTCTGGCAGCGAGTACACCGTGGCCTGGAAGGGGACGCAAAAGAGCAGGAAGGAGCAGTCCGCCACGCTCAGATTGAGGATGAAAATGTTGGTGGGGCTCCGGGGCCCTGGGACCTTGGCCCGCCACAGCACCAGCAGGACCAGCGCGTTGCCCGCCAGGCCCAGCAGGAAAAAGAGACTGAAGAGGGCGGGCACCAGCACGACCTCGGGGCCCTCCCACTGCCCCATTGGGACCCAGCAGTCCTCCCCGGCCTTGCCCTGCTCCCAGCTCGCGTTCCCCCAGGCCCAGCACCACGTGCCGTTGGTTTCGGGCTCCATGGAGGCTCGAGGGGGCGGCGGCGGGTCCCGGATTTCCTGGATCTCGGACGGTGGAAAGGGGGGAAGGGGGCGGGAGATGAGAGGGAGGGGAACGGCAGAGGCGTCGGGGGGCCCGGACTCCTGGGTCCCGGGCTCCGGCCAGGCGGTTGCGGAGACTCCTAGGTCCCGGCTTAGCGATGCGGAGGCGCGGGGCGTCTCGGGTCTACCTAGGCGGATGCTCCGGGCGCCAGGACGCTCTAGGTCCCTGCGCTCCGGGAGATTCGGGGAAGGGCTCAAGCTAAACGGGGCGCGGAGCCCCTTGGAGGTAGGTTCGGGAGTCCCCGGAATTCCGGGCTCCCGGGCAGGCGGCGGCGGAGGCTGGAGACTGTGGAGTCTTGGGGCGGGGGAGGACGGGGGCGGGGGGGGGAAGCTGTTCGGGGGGTCCCTGGCCCCAAGACGTGGGGTGGCCTCGGCGTCTGGCTGCTCTTGGGAGGCGCCGCAGAGAGAGGTGGACCGGACCGCAGCCAAGTGGGAACCGGCCGGAGCGCGGAACTCCTCACCGAGCTCGC
Organism: Tachyglossus aculeatus; assembly: GCF_015852505.1. Lineage (NCBI taxonomy): Eukaryota > Metazoa > Chordata > Mammalia > Monotremata > Tachyglossidae > Tachyglossus > Tachyglossus aculeatus. Next base: position 85,911,325 of record NC_052101.1, on the reverse strand, counting down.
CAGCGGCCGCGGCTCGGCTTTTAAAGGGCTTCGCCGCTCGCCTCGCCCCGCCCCGCCTCGCCCGACCCCTCCCTCCCCCGAGCCCGCCGGGAGCCCTGAGACCCCCGACGCCGAGAAGCGCCTCGCAGTGCCCCTTCTGCTCCTTCCTTGCCTCTCTCTCTATTTATGAGAAGCAGCGTGGCTCAGTAGAAAGAACCCGGGCTTTGGAGTCAGAGGTCATGGGTTCGAATCCCAGCTCCACCACGTCTGCTGTGTGACCTTGGGCAAGTCACTTAACTTCTCTGTGCCTCAGTTACCTCATCTGTAAAATGGGGATGACGACTGTGAGCCCCACGCGGGACAACCTGATCACCTTGTATTCCCCCAGCGCTTAGAACAGTGCTTTGCACATAGTAAGCGCTTAACAAATGCCATCATCATCATCATCATCATTCCCGTCCCCGCCGTCCCTTACTTCAGCCCCCGCTCCCTGCCCCTGTGTCCCTCTCCCTTCTCCTTTCTGTTCTGCTCCTGACCTCGATTAAAAAAAAAAAATCACGGCATCTCTTAAGCCCTTACTATGGGTCAAACACTGTTCGAAGCGCTGGGGTAGGTCCGTCCGAGTCCCTGTCCCGCATGGGGCTCACCGTCTCCGTAGGAGGGAGACCGGGTATTTAATCCCCATTTTACAGTTGAGGAAACCGAGGCATAGAGCTTTCTATCAATAAATAAATAAATAAATACGATTGATTGATTGATTGATTGATTGATTGAGCGACTTGCCCAAGTTCACACAGCAAGCAATTGGTCAAGGCGGGATTAGAACCCGGGTCCTCTGTGGCTCAGTGGAAAGAGCACGGGCTGTGGAGTCAGAGGTCATAGGCTCAAATCCCGACTCCGCCAAGTGTCAGCTGTGTGACTTTGGGCAAGTCACTTCACTTCTCTGTGCCTCAGTCACCTCATCTGTAAAATGGGGATTGAGACTGTGAGCCCCCCCCGTGGGACAACCTGATCATCTTGTAACCTCCTCAGCCCTTAGAACAGTGCTTTGCACATAGTAAGTGCTTAATAAATGCCATCATTATTATTATTACTAGGCCACCATTCTGCCCCTTTTTCTTTATGATAACAATAATGGCATTTGTTAAGCACTTAATGTGCGCCAAACCCTTGGGTAGATACAGGGTAGTCCAATCAGACACAGTCCCTGTCCCACACTGGGCTCTTAGTCTAAGTAGGAGGAAGAGGTATTGAGTCCAGATGAGGAAACTGAGGCACAGAGACATTAAGCGACTCACCCAAAATCATATGGCAGTCGAGTGGCAGAACTGGGATCAGAGCCCAGTCTCCTGATTCACAGTCCCGGGCCCTTTCCATTAGGCTACACTGCTTCTGGCTCGCCGGCCCCCGGGAATGGATTCCTCCCGGGATGAAACACAATATGTGCTCAATAAATGCGACTGAATAAATACAATTGAATGACTCGGGAGTCTATACTCCCATCCCTCAGAGGGTCCTGGGAGGGGGATATGGAGAAGAGGGGACAGGCATCATCCCCAGCTCTTTCTATGACTGACCCGAGGGCTCCCGGGGGTGTACTGTTTCAATTGGGTGTAAATTGAATTTACGGAATCAGGGAAGACTGCTTGGAAAAGGGCAGCAGCAATGAGTTAGAGAGGGAAAGAAATAGCCTGTTGGATGGAGTTTGGGAGCCAGCATCAGGTGTAGGAGCCACAGGGGAACAGCCCGGGCAGGAAAGGAAGAAGAAGATAAATAAATGCAAAGTGGTCATTCCACCCATCCCTTAACATCCTGGGTCCTGCCTTCGGCAGAGAGCAGTGTTGGTCTTTTAATGCAGCCAGACAGATGATCCAAGCTATCCCTCAAGCACTGAACCTACGCTATTCCTGTGCATCATTCCTTACAGTACACTACTCTCCAAAACACCATTTTCCACCTTTCCCAGCATCCACTTATGATCCTTGTGATAATGGAGGTTCCGAAAGACCTAATGCAGGGAGGCCACTCGAGTGCACAAACTGTATCCTTGGAAGCCTGGTCCGATCCCTCTGAATAATCGGATAGGCTCTGGTGGAAAGGGTTCAGATGTAATGAATCGGGAAAGAAGAGGGTCTGATGTGAAACTGTCACCTTTTGACCCAGGAAATTCCTGTATTTTGGGAGACTGGTCCTTGAGCCCAAGCTAGCAACCACAGAAAGGCTTACGGCTTCACTCTGTCAAACTCCCAAGAGATGGGACCCTGTGCTTTAACCTTTGAGATAGACCATGAAGAAGCTGCTGCTGGCTACCAGTGATCTAGAAGCATTTAGGACAGTGCTCTGCACACAGTAAGCATCTACTAAATATCACTGATTGATGTACAAGATCAGAAAATGATCATGAAGAATTATGTGGGTTCACCCCAGCTGTTTAAACTGACAGTTATCCTGGAGAAGACTGAATTATGCAACAGAGTGGGTCAGCGAAGCCTTGTCTATACCCCAAGACTCACATTAGCTGGTTGCTCTCACTAGATTCTGCTCTTCTGCTGCTGCACATTGTCCAATGATGCACTGATAAACAAAGAAGTAGGAAGGACAACCAAATTCCGGGCATCATCAGAAAGGAGATAGAACTTAAACCACAGTACATATGAAATATTGCATGCAGTTCTGGTCACCATCTCTTAGGAAGGACACAGCAGAACTGGAGAAAGTACAGAAAACAGTAACAAAGATGATGGGGAAAAGTATTGTACTCTCCCAAGTGCTTAGTACAGTGCTCTGCACACAGTTAAAAGTTGAATAAATACTACTGAAGCTTCCTTGTGATGATAGATTAAAAACATGAGGACACATTAGCCTGGAAAGATGAATGCTGAGAAATGATTTATCAGTAGGTTTGAGGGGAACTGGCAGAAATTCAAGGATAAGTACTCTAAAATGAGCTACCAAAAGGCAAGTTAGTCAAAAGGATGAAAATCTGGGGACTCTGGAGGGTACATATGTAACTATTAGGATGGATGTCAAGGAGAACAACTATCTCGCTTTCCTCCCAAACATCTTGTTATTGTAGGTGATAGAACACTGGACTGGATGGACCATTGGTCTAATATTATTATTATTATTATGGTTATTATGGTATTTGTTCAGCGCTTAATATGTGCCAACCACTGTACTAAGTGCTCGGGTGGATACAAGTTAATCAGGTTGGACACCATCCCTGTCCCACATGGGGCTCACAATCTAGACTTAGGAAAATGGGGATTCAATACCTGTTCTCCCTGCCCCTTGAGCTGTGAGCCTCACGTGGGACATTGACTGTGTCTGACCTGATTATCATGTATCTATCCCAGTACTTAGTGTAGTGCTTGGCACATAGTAAGCACTGAACAAATACCACAATTAGTATCATTCTGCACACATCTCCCTACTCCTGACAAACCTCCAATGGTTGCCAATCCCTTTCGGCATTGAATAGAAATTCCTACTTATCCTCACTTCTTTCTCACTACGACCCAACCCCCACACTTGACTCCCCTAATGCCAACCTGCTCACTAAGCTTCACTCTAATCTCTGTTGCCATCAATCTCTTGCTCACACTCTCCCTGCAGCCTGGAAGCCCTTTCAACCTTCACATCTAACAGACCACTACTCTCCCCACCTTCAAAACCCTACTAAAATCACCTCTCCTCCAGGAAGCCTTCCCTTCTCCTCCAGGAAGCCTTATTTTTCCTCTCTACTGCATCACATGCACTTGAGTCCTTACCCACTGAACATTTAGGTATTCATCTCCACCTTTCAATGGCATTTGTGAAACTATCCTTATTTTAGGTTGCTTCCCCTACCTAGAATTTATTTTAGTGTCAGTCTTCCCCACTAGACTGTAGGCTCCTTGAGGGCAGGGATCTTGTATCTCAACTCTAGTGTACTCTCTCAAGTGCTCAGTACCATACTCTGCACATGGAAAGCACTCAATAAATGTCATCGAATGATAGAATAAGGCAAGTAGGAAGGGAGGGAGCTGAGCAATGGTTTTGTTTTATCCGAACTACTGGGCTAAGCAGTGAAATAGTGAGATGGCAGGGAAAAAAAACATGGAAAATTTGCCACTCACTGTTCCCTGAATGAATGAATGAATGAATGAATGCATAAATAAATTAGGTACACTGATGGGTGGGTGCTGAGACTCTCCAGGCTGCTTGTTCTTTGGGATTCCCCAAAAGAGGGGATCTATTTTGATCTGGTTGCCCAGACCCAAGTCCCTCTTAGGGCACCCCCTTTTTGTACACAGAGCTCTCATTAAGGACTGACGAAGCTGAGCCAATCTTCATCTTCATCTCAACGGCTCTCTCACCTCCTATCTGCACCTAGAAAGCCTGAAGACTCTGGAAGAGGCCAAGGTACCAACCGATAAAATATTTGGGCTCTCCATTTAAATCTAGAACACCAACCTCTAATACCTGACTAGAGAATCCTGAGCTCCCAGAAGGGGTCGGCCCCACTGGCCAAAGTGCAAGGATCTCAGTGCCCCCTCCCACATCCCGGATGGGCTTGCAATGGGCTGTGAAAGGTGCTACAGAGGCAGCAAGGCTTGTTCCCGAGTCCCGTTTAGCTGCCCAATCATCAGGGGAATCTGACTGAAGGTGCCTTTTTATTTAGAATTCATCAGCTAGAGGTGCAAGTTCAAAAATGCCGCTGAAGACTTGTTCCTTTACCTGTGGCTTCCCTGATCTGGGGAATGGCACCACTGGGAGAGAGGACTTTATCTCCAGAACTTCAAAGAAATCAAACCAGTAGATGCTCATGATCTTTAGGATGGTGGGAAGGGCTGGAGGTGGGGATGGGGTAGAGGAGGAAGGTAGGACAGGGAAAGTTTTCAAGACTGGAATATGCTGGATCATCATATACCAAAATAATTCCTCCTCACACATCAGGTTTTCCCCTTTGCCATTCGGACCTTCTCCCTACATCCTCACAAGGCAGAAATGTTCTTCCCACTTCGCCCTGAAAGGCTAAGTAGCATGTTAATGGCCTGGTCACACAGCACACAGAGGAGGGGAGGTGAGATAGAGAAGGCAGAGGGAATGTGGTCATCTGAATCAATCAATCACCTTACCCCTTGATTGATTGACATGCTGGTCCCATGACCAGGAGGTACCAGCTGGACTAGGATCATGTCCAGGTCTTCATCTTCCTGGAAAGCAGAAGCTAAAGACATTCTTCAGTCACTTAATCATCAATCAATCAATCAATCAATCATATTTTTAGTGCTTACTGTGTGCAGAGCACTGTACTATGCTCTTGAGAGATACAGTGTAACAGAGTTGGTAGACATGTTCCCAAATTTATTGAGTGCTTACTGTGTGCAGAACATTGTACTAAGCATTTGGGAGAATACAGTATAGTAGATATAATCCCTGCCCACGAGGACCTTAACAGTCTAGCAGGGAAGACAGATATTTAAATAAATTATAGGTAGGGGAAGCAACCCTGTGTCTTGTCTTGTCTTATGCCGTCGAGTCATCTCCAACCCTCAGTGTCACCATGGACACATCTCTCCTAGAACGCCCCACCTCCTGCAATCATTCTGGTAGTGTATCTATAGAGTTTTCTTGTTAAAAATATGGGAGTGGTTTATCATCGCCTCCTTCCGTGCAGTAAACTTGAGTCTCCACCCTCGACTCACTCCCATGCCACTGCTGCCCAGCACAGGTGAGTTTTGACTTGTTGCAGATTGCCTTCCACTCGCTAGCTGCTGCCCAAGCTAGGAATGGAATGGATATGCCTCTGCTTGACTTTCCCTCCCATAGTCGAGAATGGTTGAATACCGCTAACTCTCCAGGTGCGACTCTGAGAGTGGAACCCCGTGTGAGGATGTGCATATAAGAGCTGTAGGAATAGAGAGTGTTTAGAAGATATGGACTCAAGTTCATAGATGATGGAGTGGGGAGAGAAAATTAGTCAATCAATCAATGGTGTTTATTGAGCACTTACCATGTGTAGAGCACTATACTAAGCACTTGGGAAAGTACACCTGAGTTGGTAGACACAATCCATGAGCACAAGGAGCTTACAGTCTAGAGGCGGAGAAAGACATTAAAATAAATTACAGATATGTACATAAGTTCTTGGGGAGAGAGGGTGGGGTGAATAAAGGGTACAGATCCAAGGGCATAGGGCTTAGTCAGGGAAGGCCTCTTGGAGAAGATGTGAATTTAATAAGGCTTTGAAGGTGGGGAGGGTGGTGATCTGTCAGATATGAAGGGGAAGGGAGCTCCAGGCCAGAGGTGGGGAGGTGAAAATAGGGAAAATAGGGTTGGGGGATGAGTGATTAATCAGGGAAGGCTTTCTGGAGGAGTTGTGATTTTAGGATGGCTTTGAGGGTGGGGAGAGTACTGGCCTGTCTGATGTGAAGGGGGAGGGAGTTCTAGGCCCAAGGGAAGGCATGGGCAAAGGGTCCACGGTGAGAGAGATGAGAGCGAGGCACAGAGAAGTGGTTGGTGTTAGACGAGCAAAGTGCATGGGCTGAGTTGAAGTGGCAGAGAAGCCAGGATTACAAGTGGGGAGAGAGCTGATTACATGCTTTAAAGCACTTGAGAAGTAGTGTGGTCTAGTAGAATGAGCATGGAACTGGGAGTCAAAAAAACCTGGGTTCTAATCCCAGCTCCTCTACTTACTTGCTGTGTGACATAAGGCAAGTCACTTAATTTCTCTGTGCCTCAGTTTTCTCATACATAAATGGGGGTTCAATACCTGTTCTCCCTCCTATTTGGATTGCGAGCCCCATGTAGGGCATAGACCGTGTCTGACCTGATTGTCTTGTATCTACCCCAGGGTTTAGTTCAGTGCTTGGAACATAGTATTATTATTAAAGCTGACCGATCAATCAATCAATGAACGATATTTATTAAGTTATTTCTTTGTGCAGAGTACTGTGCACTTACTGTGTTCTAAGCATTTGGGAGAGTACAGTACAACAGTTGATAGACATGCTCTTTGCCCACAAGGAGCTTGCAGTCTAGAGGTAGTGAGTTTCTGTTTGATGCAGGGATGAATAGACAGTCACTGGGGATTTTTGAGGAGTGGTGAGATATGCACAGAACAATGTTTTAGAAAAATGATTTGAGTGAAGTGTGGATTGGAGAGGGGCTAGAGACAGGGAGGTCCGTGAGAAAGCTGATGCAGTACTGATGAAAGTATTGAGGGGTGGTAAAATAAAAGCAGTATTTGACTTCTCCCACTAGAGGGAGGCAATTCTGTGTCCTTCACTTTGGGGAGGCAATTCTGTTTCCTTCACTTTTGCTAGGAATAGGAGTCCCTGGAGGTATCTTTCCCCTTTCTGGGTCACACCTGGAGAGTTTCCAGTACTCCACCATTCTCGACTACGGGAGGGAGAGGGCAGGCATATCCAGTCCATTCCTAGCTTGGGCAGTGGCTAGCGAGTGAAAGGCAATCTGCTATAAGTCAAAACTCACCTGTGCTGAACAGCAGCGGCATGGGAGAGAGTCGAGGGCGGAGACTCATGTTTACTGCGCAGAAGGTGGCAATGGTAAACCACTTCCGTATTTTGACCAAGAAAACTCTATGGATACACTACTAGAACGATTGCAGATGAAGGTGAGGCATTCTGGGAGAGAATATATGTATATGCACCTGTATATATGTATATATGTTTGTGCATATTTATTACTCTATTTATTTATTTATTTTACTTGTACATATTTATTCTATTTATTTTATTTTGTTAATATGTCTTGTTTTGTTGTCTGTCTCTCCCTTCTAGACTGTGAGCCCACTGTTGGGTAGGGACCGTTTCTATATGTTGCCAACTTGTACTTCCCAAGCTCTTAGTACAGTGCTCTGCACACAGTAAGCGCTCAATAAATACGATTGAATGAATGAATGAATGAATGTGCCCAAGGTGTCGCCTTGGGTCAGGGACAACTTGACGGCATAAGACAAGACAAGGAGGTATCTTTGCCACCCACAGGTGCTATCTCAGGAAGGGGCCCCTCTCGGTTCTCTAAAAGAGAGGGCCAGAGACCTGGGATAGTAGGAGAGGGAGGCTACAAAGGGAGGTTGCCTTCTGTTTAGGCTTTGGAAGAGTCACACAAAGCATAGGATAAGCAGTGTGGCCCAGTGGATAGACCACAGGCCTGGGAGTCAGAAAGAGCTGAGTTCTAATCCAGATCTACTACTTGTCTGCTGTGAGACCTTGGGCAAGTCACTTAACTTCTCTGTGCCTCACTTACCACATCTGTAGCATGGGAGACTGTGAGCCTCATGTGGGACATAGAGTATGTCCAACCTGATTAGCTAGTATCTACCCCAGCGCTTAGAACATATAGTATATAGTAAGCGCTTAACAAGTATCACAGTTATTATTATTATTATTATTACCCCAGTGCTCAATACAGTGCCTAACACATAGGTGACAAATACCACTAAAAAAAAAAGAATAGAAAGCCTAGCACATGACAGCTGAGATGCAGACAGGAATAGAGGGGCTGCTTTGGAGCAGAATCTGGGGTAGGGGAAGGAGGGGGGAGGGGACAGGCTAAAGAGAACAGCATCCTGCAATGTCTTCTCACCATCCCTGGGAAAAGCCTGAGGGTTCAGACAGTCTAACCACTGGCCCTTTTGTCCTAACTGAAGAGCAGTGGGACTTGGGCAATGCCAACTTACAGACTGCAAGTACTTCAGAAGCTGAGCTGGACTGGCTCTCTTTGTGGTAGGTCCCACACTTCCTGGCCTGCAGGATCTCCCAGCTGCCATTGGCAGAGGACTGACAGTGTTTTCTGAGCAGAGTTGTTGTGCCTGTATTGGTCAAGGTACCACTTTCCGGAGGGAGATTTCCAAGCGGAAGGTGAGCCAGTGGCTGGGCTGCTGGAGAGAGGGTGCTCCCATCTCCCCCTCTCCTCTTCTGTTCCCTAGGCATCCCTCTTCCCAAGGTCTTTGCCGACACCCCAGCTTCGGTCTCTTTTCTGACACCTGCCCCAGTCGGACGTGCTTTGTCTCAGGAAACTGCAGCAGAGGGGCATTCGTGGTCAAGTATTTCCATTGCTATTGTGTGCCTAGGGTTGCTTCCCTGCTCTGTTCAAGAGCTGATGGGAAATGGCAGAAGCCAGGAGGTACATGCCCCCACATGTGAGCTGGACAGTCTCTTGACCCTGGGTGGAAGCATCAGTGCTTGGATGATGCCTGTTTTCCTTCCCTAGTCATTCATTCCAGCAATTAAACTTGCAGCACACCCTCCTCTCCTTCTCCACTCCCAAGGCTGCCCCAGCCTCTTAGCTCTCATTTGCTTCTCCAGAATACTATTTGGCTTCCAGGCTCATCCACCACACTGCTGCCTCTCAGACTGGGGTGGTAGAGGAATGGGGTGCAGGCAGCTGAGGAAGGAGTTTGTCTAAGACTGGAACCACAGTCCAAGTGCCCCAGAAGGGATCTGGGAGGAAGGTACACCTGCCAGGCCTCTGTGGCCTTAGGGGAAAGAGCATAGGACTGAGAGTCAGAGGACCTGGGTTCAAATCCTGCCTCCACCACTTACCTGCTGGGTGACCTTGGGCAAGTCATTTCACTTCTCTGTGTCTCAGTTTCCTCATCTGTAAAATGGGGATGAAATGCCTATTCTCCCTCCCTGTTAGACTGCAAGCCCTGTGGGGGACAGGGACTGTGTCAGATCTTATTGTATATCCACCCCCAGGGTTTGGCACATAGTAATTCAGAAATACCACATTGATGATGATGATCATTCTGGGGAGGAATGAACACCCACTCAGTAGAGTTGGAAGCCCAAAGGATAGTGGGAATGTACCCCTCACTAACCCACTATAATGAGAGCCCCATTGGAGGGCTGGAGGGGAGGGAGAGAATCCAAGGTTGAGGGGTTATGGAGAAGGAACTATGGTCAATTACAGGGTCTTATAGTATATTATCTTATAATAATAATGGTGGTATTTGTTAAGCGCTTATTATGTGCCACACACTGTACTAAGCATTGGGATGGATACAAGCAAATCGGGTTAATCATAGTCCCTGTCTCACGCGGGGCTCACGGTCTCAATCCCCATTTTACAGATGAAGTAACTGAGGCCCAGAGAAGTGAAGTGACTTGCCCAAGGTGACAAAGCAGACAAGTGGCTAAGACAGGATTAGAACCATGATTGTCTGATTCTCAGAACCGTGCTCTATCCACCAGTCCACCCTGCTAGGGGACGAGACTCAGATCACCCTGAATTAGGGTAGATCTGAGAGCCAAACTCAGAGCTACTGATGCCCTGGTTGGGGCCTGGCTCCCTCTTTCTGAGTGAGACAGTGGGGACCTTGATGCAGCAGAAACCATGGGCTTTTTCAAAGGAGTTGGGAAGAGGCTTTTGTGGATGCCTTGAAATGGAGCGGTTTTCTAAACAGCTCTGGTTTTTGAGCATCAACTAGCCACAGATTCATTCAATCATATTTATTGAGTGCTTACTGTGTGCAGAGCATTGTACAGTGATGATGATGATGATGATGATGATTCTGGGGAGGAATGGACACCCACTCAGTAGAGTTGGAAGCCCAGAGGATAGTGGGAATGTACCCCTCACTCATCCACTTTGATGAGAGCCCCATTGGGGGGCTAGTACACTTAGCACTGTACTAAGGTGCTGTGAGTCTATAGGGAGGGAGAGCAATATACATCGAGACCCATCTCATTCCACAACCATGACCCACCAAGCCCCAGAGACAAACCTGCTCATTTGAACTTTTTCAATCAATTTACCACAGGCAATTGTGGATGGAGTCTAAGGATGTGCCAGCCTAAGCCCCTCTGGTAATCCTAATGACCAGGGGAAAGTCAATCCTACTCTACAAGGCAGCCCTCATTAAGGCTAGACAGGCTGAAGACAGGCCCCATAGGGAGGGGATCAAGGAGGCCTTCAGACAGTTCCTCAGACCCCACTTCCTGGGGAATGGGCTCTAACAGGTCCAAAAATAGAGTGTACAAAGACATAAGTGGCAACTGGCAAATGTAACGGAGTGAAGATGGAAATGTGTGACGTTGTTTTTCCCAATAGCCTTCCCTCTGCCCGCCCTGCCTGGAGTGGCAAGTTTTAAGGGGGGAAAAAAAAAGCAACGAGAAGCCGCATGGCTGATGGAAAGAGCACGGGTCTGGCAGTCAGAGGACCTGATTCATTCGTTCATTCATTCAATTGTATTTATTGAGCGCGTACTGTGTTTAGAGCACTGTACTAAGCGCTTGGAAAGTACAATTCGGCAACAGATAGAGACAATCCCTGCCTGACAATGGGTAATTGCGGCTCTGGCACCTTTCTGCTGTGTGACTTTGGGAAAGTCACTTCACTTCTTTGTGCTCAGTTTCCTCATCTGTAAAATAGGGATTAAATCCTACAGTCTCCTACCTGGACTGTGAGTTCTACATGGGGCAGGAACTGTGCCCAACCTGATTAATCTTGTATCTAACCTAGAGCTTAGAACAATGTTTGGCACATAGTAAGCACTTAAAAAATACCATGAAAGAAACAAGAAAAACGAGCCAAAAACCACTTATATTAATCATACGAGGTCCTTGTCTGAATTTGTTTCCTCTGCAGCTTGCACACTACAGGCCTTCTGAACATAGTGCCACATGGATGGTTTGTAGGGTGCAATGCAGCAGATCCCTTGTGTGACCGTGGTGGTTCGGAAGTGATCTCACCTCAGAAATGGCCCGGTCAGGGTTGAGAGAGAAGACTTGAGAGAAACAGCAACAACTAAGGAGCAGTGTTAATTTTAGTTTCTATCTGTAATTTATTTATTTATACTAATGTCTGTCTCCCCCCTCTCTAGATTATAAGCTCACTGTGGGCAGGGAATGTGTCTGTTTATTGTTGTATTGTACTCTCCCAAGAGCTTAGTACAGTGTTCTGAACACATTAAGCGCTCAATAAATATGATTGAAGGAATAAATGAACAAACGGATGGCAAAATGACAGATCTGCCCCTGGAAATCTGAGAAGTGCCCAGTTCTGTGGGTGTACTGTGTAAGCCCGTGTCCCTGAGGATGGGTGTGCTGTGTAGCAGTTAAGCAAACTTGGTATGCCCTGACTGCCTTGCCTAATAAAGCCTGTCAGATTCAAGCCTCTGATTATTATTGAGCCCTAGGGCTCCCTACCATCATTTGATCTCTGAAAAATGAACTCTGCTCAGAAGTGGGAGGTCACGCTACAGGTTTTGCAAAACCACCAAGGAACAAATCCTGGTCATGGACAGACGACCGGCTCTGAGACTAGTCAACCCTAACATCCTGGCTGGCTTGTCAGAATTTGTTCTCAGTTATGTGCCCTGATGGTCTCTGCCCTCGAATGTTCATTCATTCATTCATTCACTCATATTTATTAACCGCTTTTTGTGTGCAGAGCACTGTATTAAGTGCTTGGGAAAGTACAATACAACAATAAACAGTGACATTTCCTGCCCGTAACAAGCTCACAGTCTAGAGGAGGGGAGACAGACATCAATACAAATAAATAAAATTACAGATATGTACTAAAGTGCTGTGAGGCTGGGAGTGGGGAGGAGCAAAGGGAGCAAGTCAGGGCAACGCAGAAGGGAATGGGAGATGAGGAAAAGTGGGACTTAGTCTGGGAAGGCCTCTTGGAGGAGATGTGCCTTCAATAAGGCTTTGAAGGATGGGAGAGTAATTGTCTGTCAGATTTGAGGAGGGGGGGTATTCCAGGCCAGAGGCAGGACGTGGGCCAAGGGTCAGCGGCAAGACAGGTGAGATCGGGGCACAGTGAGAAGGTTAGCACTGGAGAAGCAAAGTATGTGTATTAGGTTGTAGAAGGAGAGAAGCGAGGTGAGGTAGGAGGGGGCAAGGTGATGGAGTGCTTTAAAGCCAATGGTGAGGAGTTTTTGTTTGATACGGAGAGGATCCAGGAATTGGTTTACGTAATAATAATAATAATAAAAATGGTCTTTGTTAAGCGCTTACTATGTGCCAAGCATTGTACTAAACACTGAGGTAAAATGTAAGCTAATCAGGTTCCAAATGGGGCTCACAGTCTAAATAGGAGAGAGAACAGGTATTGAATCCCCATTTTGCAGATGAAGGAACTGAGGCACAGAGAAGTGAAGTGAGTTGCCCAAAGTCACAGAGCAGACAAGTGGCAGAGCCGGGATTAGCCCTCAGGTCCTCTGACTCTCAGGCCTGTGCTGTTTTCATCAGGTCACATTGTTTCTCAATATAATGGCACCTCTTCTTCCCTACCACCATCAGAGAAAAGTCTCTCTTGAGCTAAATTGTAAGAGCTAGGGTTAGGGGTTAGCCGATAGGGTAGCTTCCATGGATGCAGAGTATGAGTGGTAACAAAGTCACTTTCCCAGATCATTGCTCCTGGGTGGCCTAGGGGAAAGAGCACAGACCTGGGAGTCAGGAGGCCTGAGTTCTAGTTCTGGCTCTGCCACTTGCCTGCTGTGTGACCTTGGGAAAGTCACTTAACTTCTCTGTGACTCAATTTCCTCATGTATAAAATGGAGATAAAATATCTGATTCCCCCTCTTTCTTAGACTGTGAGCTCCATGTGAGGCATGACATATTTATTACTCTATTTATTTATTTATTTTACTTGTACATATCTATTCTATTTATTTTATTTTGTTACTATGGTTGGTTTTGTTCTGTCTCCGCCTTCTAGACTGTGAGCCCACTGTTGGGTAGGGACTGTCTCTATATGTTGCCAACTAGTACTTCCCAAGCGCTTAGTACAGTGCTCTGCACACATTAAGCGCTCAATAAATATGATTGATTGATTGATTGATTGATTGACTGCATCCTATCTGCTTAACTTGAATCTACCCCTGCACTGTGCACTCTTCTACTACAACCCAGCCGGCACACTTCGTTCCTCTAATACCACTCTACTCTGAAGCAGTAGAGTGAATACTACTCTGAACTACTACTATGAACTACTACTATGAACTACTCTGAATACCACCCTATAGAGAAGCAGCGTGGCTCAGTGGAAAGAGCAAAGGCTTTGGAGTCAGAGGTCATGGGTTCAAACCTCGGCTCTGCCAATTGTCAACTGTGTGACTTTGGGCAAGTCACTTAACTTCTCTGTGCCTCAGTTACCCTATTTGTAAAATGGGGATTAAGACTGTGAGCCCCACGTGGGACAACCTGATCAACTTGTATCTACCCCAGCGCTTAGAACAGTGCTTTGCACATAGTAAGCGCTTAACAAATACCAACATTATTATTATTATTATTACTCACTGTAGCTTGATCTTGCCTATCTCGCCACTGACCTCTCGCCCATGTCCTGCCTCTGGCCTGGAACGCCCTCCCTCTTCATATCCAAAAGACAATTACTCTCTCCCACCTTCAAAGTCTTACTGAAGGCATATCTCCTCCAAGAGGCCTTCCCTGACTAAGCCCTCTTTTCCTTTTCTTCCACTCCCTTCTGAGTTGCCCTGACTTCCTCCCTTTATTCAACACCCCCTCCCAGCCCCACAGCACTTACGTACATATCTGGGATTTATTTATTTATAATTAATGCCTGTCTCCCCCTCTAGACTATAAGCTCACTGTGGACAGGGTATGTGTCTGTTATATTGCTATATTGTACTCTCCTAAGTGCTTAGTACAGTGCTCTGCACACAGTGAGCACTCAGTAAGTATGAGTGATTGATTGATTAACAAATACCACAATTATTATTATTTTTATGACAGTCTCTCTCAAAGGTACTCACACTCAAGGATTCAGTCTGACAAGTGTCAATGTCATTTTTGAACCAGAGGGCATTTTTGAACTAGAAGACAGAGCAAAGACCCCAGAGGAAGAAGACACGGAAAGAGGAAATGCTGAAAATGTCAAAGTAAGAAGAGTAGCAAGGGGGGAACAGAGGTAGAGTGGCAGACAGAGAGAGGGAGTGGGGCAGAAAGTGGGGAGGTGATGTTGCAACTCAATTCCAAGTTCAGAAGTAAAGAGAATCTCAGAGGGACAAAGATTGACAGGAGCTGGGAGAGAGATAGAGAGGAAAATTAGGAGAGTGGGGAGTATGAAAGGGAGAAATGAGAGGCATAATGAGGATCTAGAAACAGGAGATCAGTAACAGGCAAATAGGCAAAGGAGACAGTAAGAGAAAGTTAGACACACAAGAGTAAAGGGTCATGGAGAGAGCGAGCAGAGTGACTCAAAGATAATTACAAGAATAGAAATAAGGAGAAGTGGAAGGGACAGAGAAGTGGAAAACTACTGCATCTTTCTGCAACCTAGGCGAAGGATAGGCACTTCCGCTTGTTTAAAATAAACTCCCTCTCCAAGCTGTGATCACTGTAGTGATGCAGTTCATTAGACTCCCAGCATGCAAAGGACTGATTAGAGCCTTTGTGAAAACCGCCTTGTGGCTGGGCGTTCCTGTTCTTCTAATAGCTGGCAGAGTATTACAACATTCACATTTTGACACAGCAGCAGCTGACACCATAACCAATATATGGCCAGAACCTTTCTTCGTCCTCTTCTTGAAGAAAATGCTCCAGAAAATGACCATGGGAGATGATGAATTTTCCAGTTTATCTTCATGGATAGGGTCAGGGGCAGAGAGAGGAAGGGTACCCATGTTCAAGATCCTTACTAACCCAAAAACAAGTATTTTTCTTTTCTTTTAGTGTTAGAGCCTTTCATGGCTTTCAGGGAGTGGGAAACTATTGTCTAGAAAATCGTTTGTTGGTAGCCCTTGCATTCATTCATTCATTCAATCGTATTTATTAAGTGCTTACTGTGTGCAGAGCACTGTACTAAGTGCTTGGAAAGTACAATTCAGCAACAAAGAGAGATAATCCCTGCTCACAACGGGCAATGGGCTCACAGTCTAGTAGGGGAGAGACAGGCATCAAAACAAGCAAACAGGCATCAATAGCATCAATATAAGTAATTAGAATTATAAATATATACACATCATTAATGTAAATAAATAGAATTATAAATATATACGTATATACACAAGTGCTGTGCGGGGTAGAGCAAAGGGAGTGAGTTGGGGCGATGGGGGAGGGGGAGCAGAGGAAAAGGGGGGCTTAATCTGGAAAGGCCTCCTGGAAGAGGTGAGCCTTCAGTAGGGCTTTGAGGGGGGGAAGTGTGATTGTTTGGCGGATTTGAGGAGGGAGGGCATTCCAGGACAGAGGTAGGACATGGGCAAGGGGCCGATGGCAGGGCAGGTGTGAACGAGGTACAGTGAGGAGGTTAGCACCAGAGGAGTAGAGTGTGCCAGCTGAGATGTAGAAAGAGAGAAGGGAGGTGAGGTAAGAAGGGGCAAGGTGATGGCTTTGAAGCCAATAGTGAGGAGTTTTGGCTGGATATGGAGGTTGACAGACAACCACTGGAGATTTTTGAGGAGGTGGGGTGACATGCCCAGAGCGTTTCTGTAGAAACACTTCTTTCTCACATTAAAACCTTTGGGGCTCGGCTGGTTGGGGCTATTATAAATTTACCCTCCAAGGACTACAGAGGGCAGAGATGGTTCTCCAGAGCCTGACTGCTAGATGCCAAGTGCTGAGACCCAGGTTTTAATGTCAGATTTGCAGCTACCCTGCAGTGTGATCTTAAGAACTCAGTGTGGCCTTAAGAACTCACCTCCCTGCTCTCTGGAGGACATCCATGTCCCTTGATCTCGCAAGTGAAATTAACAGTCATAATACCTGTTATGGTGAAGGTTAAGGTTTGGGTGAAGAAGCAGTGTGGCCTAGTGGAAAGAGCATGAGCCTGGAAGTCAGAGTACCTGGGTTTTAATCCTGGCTCCATCACTGGCCTGCTGTGTGACCTGGGAGAGTGACTTAACTTCTCTGTGCTCCAGTTTCCTCATCTGTAAAAAACAGGGATTAAATGCCTTTTCTCCCTCCTACTTAGACTGTGAGTGTAGTGTGGGGCAGGGACTGTGTCTAACCTGATTATCCTGGCTCTGCCACTTGTCTGCTGTGTGACCTTGGGCAAGTCACTTCCCTTTTCTGGGCCTCGGTTACCTCATCTGTAAAATGGGGATTGAGACTGTGAGCCCCACGTGGGACAGGTACTGCGTCCAACCCGATTTGCTTGTAACCACCCCAGTGCTTAATACAGTGTCTGACACAGAGTAAGTCAACAAATACCACAATTATTATAATCTTATCAGTGCTAGAGACATAACAAGACAAATACCACAATTATTAGGTGATCAGATTTTGTAGCCCTTAGACTGGGACTGAGGGTGGGAAGAGAATGGGGCTGGAAAGACGGAGCCAGAGGTGCAAAAAGACAGAAGGAAATACAGAGGAGGACAGAGAGAGTTGGAACAGAGAAGCAAGGGGACCAAGAGAGGGGGGCATGGAAGAGCATAATGGCAACTTTACCCACCACCACTGAACCATTGAGGCTCTTTCTCTCTCTCTCTCTCTCTCTCTCTCTCTCTCTCTCTCCCTCTCCCTCTCCTGTTCTTCCCCTCCATCTCTCTTTCTCTCCCTCACTCTCTCCTACTCTGCCTCCCTCTCTCTCTCCTTCTCTTCCTCCCTTTTGCAGAACCACCCCCCAACCAACTCCTCAAATACTGGAAATGGCCATAGCTAACTATTCCAATCATATATTTTGGTCTGGAGTGGCCTCTTGGCCCACCTTTGCCTCTGAAGACACAGCCAAATAATCACTTCAGCTTCCCTCAGACCCAGATCTCGCCCAGGGCTTTCTCAGGCCCCTCAGTCTGTTCGGTGCTGCACTTAGCACCTTGTTGTTGCTCAAAAAGGTTTATATAATGAGAATGAAAAGTCATTGCCGACCATGCTACTGACTGACCTAGAGCTCCAGACGTCAGGCAAAGGTAATAAATGGGAGGTGACCAGGCAATACCGTAATGTCGGCCGCGCAGAAGTGTTTCCATGGTGATTAATCTCTGCTACCAGGAGACTGAGAGGTTATTATTTATTTCTTAGATTTACGTGGCCTATTTCCTCCAAATGGGCCTAAGCCCCCAGCCATGCCCTCTTGTTGTTGACCCCTATTGTTTCCCAGCCCTGGCAGAAGTCCATGCCGTGTGCTCACAGGTTGGAGGAGGGGAAATTTTCAGATTAAGCAAACCATCATGCTGGGGTGGGTGTGAGTGATGGGAATAGAGGATGACTCAGGAACGTATCTGGGGAGGGGGAGAGAAGGGTTTTTGTGTGTGCGTGCATGTGTGTATGTGTGTGTGTGCGCACGCGCACGCGCATATGTGCGTACACCCCAGAATAGAGAGTGTCCCTGGGATCTCAAGCTTATTCAGTGTGAAAAGCAAAATTCAATAACCCTTATCACTACTGTTGAATGGCAATTTTCACCTAGGAACTTCTGAGCTGAGTGGAATATAGGCCAGGGCTACTTTCCTGGGATGGGTTTGTTCTGTGAAACTCTGCTCATTAGTTTGGGAAAATGGAGGCTCAACAGAAGGAAGCAGTCTGAGGAGGCTAACAGCCCAGGTTGGTTACATGGTTGCTGGGACCTCAAGAACAGCAGCTTCCATTTTGTAAGTCTTCAATTAGTTGAGTGGGAGGGTGTGTGGCAGGTTTCGACTTCTGTACCCGCTTTCTCCACTTTCTCTCCTCCAATTCTCTCCTTGACCCTCTCCAATCTGGCTTCCACCCCCTTCATTCCACAGAACCTACCCTCTCAAAGGTCACCAAGGATCTCATTCTTGCCAAATCCAACAGCCTCTACTCCATCCTAACCCTCCTCAACCTTTCAGCTGCCTTTGACACTGTCGACCACCTCCTGGAAACATTATCCAACCTTGGCTTTACTGACACTGTCCTCTCCTGATTCTCCTCCTACCTCTCTGGCTTCTCCTTCTCAGACTCTTTAGTGGACTCTGCCTCTGCCTCCCACCCCCTAACTGTGAGAATCTCTCGAGGCTAAGTTCTGGGTCCTTTTCTATTCTCCACCAACACCCATTCCCTTGGAGAACTCGTTCACTCCCATTTTTTAAACTACCCTCTCTATGCAGATGATTCCCAAATCTGATCTCTCTCCTTCTCTGCAGTCTCACATTTTTCTGAAAAACCATTCACTCCACCTCTCCCCACTCCTCAAGAATCTCCAATTGCTGCCCATCCACCTCTGCATCCAACAGAAACTCCATAACATTGGCTTTAAAACTTTCAATCAGCTCGCTTCATCCTACCTCGCCTCACTGATCTACTCCTCTGGTACCGGCTTATTCACTGTGCTCCGATTTCGTCTATCTTGCTGCAGATCCTTTTCCCACCTCCTCCCCCTAACCTGGAACTCCCTCTCTCTCCATATATGCCAGACCACCACTCTCTCCACCTTCAAAGCATAATTCAGGACCCACCTTCTCAAGAGGCCTTCCCTGATTAAGTCCTCTTTTCCTCCACTCGCACTCCCTTCTACATCGTCTCTGAGTTTGGATCTATGCACCTTGGTTTATTTGATATTTGCCCCACCCTCAACTCCATAGCACTTGTGTACATATATTTAAATTATGTATTATAAATTATTTATTGATATTAATGTCTGTCTTCCTCTCTAGGGTGTAACCTCATTATGGGTAGGGAATGTGTCTGCTAATTCTGTTGTGTTGTACTCTCTCAAGCACTTAGTACAGTGTGAAAACCACCCTAAGAATTTCTGGAACTCTGGAGTTATGCTGTTTAAAGGAAACTGAAAGGCTGTTTCTGTGAGGCCTATCTCCCAACTAAGGAAGCAGCATGGCCCAGTGAAATGACTATTGGTCTGGGAGTCAGAAGTCCTGGGTTCGAGTCCCAGATCTACCACTGGCCTTCTGGGTGTCCTTGGGCAAGTCACTTAACCTCTCTGGGCCTCAGTTCCCTCATCTATGAAGTGTGGATAAGACACCAGCTCTCCCTCCCTCTTAGACTGTGAGCTTCTTGTGGGACAGGGACTGTGTCCAATCTGTTATCTTGTGTCAACTTCAACCCTTAGGACATAGTAAGCATGTGATAGCACAAGATTGTAGCTACTCCTCTTTACTCCCTACAGGGCTGGCTTAAAACATTTAGTCGCTTTGAAACTGGGAAAAGTTCACCATCCTCTGCTATTCTGTGTGACATCATTACACTGCATTGCATGCACTGTGCTGGGCATGCAGCATAACTTAATAAGACCATAAGGAAGTTTGCCCAAATTCACCTGGACCCCCAAACCTAGAGTGATTTTCTGGGAGGGACCCCGGATTCTCCCCCAACTAGCTCCAGAGTCACTGTGTTCTCCTTCTTGGGAGGCAGTGTAGTCTAATGTAAAATGAGGATTAAACTCTCTTTCTCCCTCCACTTAGACTGTGAGTCTCATGAGGGAGGGGGACTTTGTCCGATCTCATTATCTTGTATCTATCTTAGTCCTTGGCATATAGTATGCACTTAATAAATATTAATATTATTATGTAAGATTTCAGTAGGGTTTTGAAGTTGGGGAGAGTCGTAGTCTGATCAGTTTGAAATGAGAGGACATTCCAGGCAGAGAACAGGTCCTGGGGAGTGAGTATCAGCAGAGGCGGGAGAGTGCCCAGAGCAAGGCACCATGAGGAGGTTAGCTTAGGGGGAATGTACAGCACAGGCTGGGGAAGAGAGATGGAAAGAATACACATATAAGATGGAAGGAGCTGATGGAAAACCTTTAAGCTAATTTTCAGTATTCTTTGCTTGATGCAGAGGGAAATGGGTAACCATTGAAGGTTTTTGAGAAGGGAAGAGAAATGTACTGAGCATTTTAGAAAGATGTTACCAGCAGTTGAGTTTAGTTAGACTGGAGAAGGGAGAGGTTCGAGGCAGCAGGGCCAGAGAGGAGACTGAGACAATAGTCTAGTAGAGATATGACAAGAGCTCGGACCCAGATGGGGGCCATTTGGATGAAGTTGCAAGGGGTGGTTCGGGAAATGTTATCAAGGAAAAACCAGTAGTATTTAGTCCCAGACTGAATGTGAGAGGTAAAAGGCAGAGAGAAGGCAAAGATGATACCAAGGTTGCAGGTGTCTGGGACAAGGAGGATGATAATGTTGTCAACTGAGATGAGGATTTTAGAAGGAGGGGTGGGTCAAATTTAGCAGGTCTAGAACAGAGCTCCTTATCTTCCCATCCAAACACTGTCTTCCCCCTAATTTTCCCATCATTGTAGACAGTGCCACCATCCTTCCTGTCTCACAAGCCCATACCTTGACATTATCCTCGACTCATCTCTTTCATTCATCCCACGTATTCAATCTATCACTAAATCCTGTTGATTCAACTGTCACAATATCGCTCAAATCTTCCCTTTTGTCTCCATCCAAATGGCTACCATGTTAAATCAATCACTTATCCTTTCTCGCCTTCATTACTGTATCAGCCTCCTTGCTGACCTCCCAGCCTCCTAACTCTCCCCACTCCATCCACACTTCATTCTGCTGCCTGGATCATTTTTCTACAAAAGCGTTTAGGACATGCTTCCCCACTCCTCAAGAAACTCCAATGGTCGCCCTTCCACCTCCACATCAAACAAAACTCCTCACCATTGCCTTCAAAGCACTCAACCCCTCCTACCTCACCTCACTACTCTCCTGCTACAATGCAGCCCGCACACTTCACTCCTCTAATGCCAACCTACTCACTGGATCTTGATCTCTTTTATCTCATCCTCAACATCTTGCCCACATTCTGCCTCTGGCCTGGAACGTCCTCCCTCTTCATATCTGACAATTAGTCTCCCCGCCTTCAAAGCCTTATTGAAGGCACATCTCCTCCAAGAGGCCTTCCCTGACTAACCCTCATTTCCTCTTTTCCCACTCCCTTCTGCTTGGCCCTGATTTGCTCCCTTTATTCACCCCTCCCTCAGTCCCACAGCTCTTATGTATATATCCATAATTTATTTCTTCATATATATGCCTGTCTCCCCACCTAGACTGTAATGGTTGTTGTGGGCAGGGAATGTGTCTTCCAACTCTGTTGTATTGTACTCTTCCAAGTGCTTAGTACAGTGCTCTGCATACAGAAAGCACTCAATAAACACCATTGATTAATGAATTGATCTCCCTCTAAACTGTAAGCTCACTGAACAGTGCTTGGCACATAGTAAGCACTTAACAAATACCATAATTATTATTGTTATATTGTCCTCTCCCAAGCACCTAGTACAGTGTTCTGCACACAGTAAGTGCTCAAGAAACCCTAGCCCTACTTCAAGTACAATCCCCATGTGGGACAGGGACTCAGGGACTGTGTCCAACCTGATTAACTTGTACTGTTCCAGGGCTTGGAGCAGTGTTTGACACGTGGTGAGTGCTTAACAAATTCTATTAAAAAAAATTACTGCTTTGATTCTTATATCCATATCTGTAATTTATTTATTTCTATTAATGTCTGTATCCTCCTCTAGACTGTAAGCTCATTGTGGGAAGAGAATGTGTCTGTTTACTGTTTTATTGTACTCTCCCAAGCACTTAGTACAGTGGTTTGCACACAGTAAGAACTCAATAAATACATTTGATTGATTGACTGATTCTGAAGGAGAGGGAAGAGGCACATGGTTCCAGAGCCACCCTTGCTGCCCAGGACTTCCCTCTCCTTCCGCTTCCTAGAAGAGGCAGGACTTGTGTATCGTAGTGGTATGTGATGTTCTCTGTGTGTGTGTATGTATGTGTGTGTGTGCATGTGTGCATATGTGTGTGTGTTTATAGGTAGCTGCAGTATACAAAGATGCTGTTTCTAAAGAAAATGGTCTTGCTTTTGGTAATCTGTAGTTACGAATGATTCCTGTCAGCACTGATTAAGAAATAATTATTTAATCTCCTGGTTCATTTTTTTCCTTTAGTGGCACTATAAATATTAATTCTGCAATTTAGTGATGGATTCAGAACCCCAGGACTGTGTGTTTAACGTCCAAACATCCATTCTAATGGTTGCGTCACGGGGAGCAGGAAACAGGGAGGCGAAAGGTGTTTTGTTGTTGTTTCCCTCCCTGCTGAATGCTGCCAGCAGATAATAAATGTGCTTTTTTAACCTCTTATTGGTTTCATTTGAAAACAAACTTCTTCACAGGGTGGTGCTGATTTTCCATTTAGTAGAGTCTCACATAGACCGTAATTCTAAAGAGCAGCACAAAGGAAAGATCTAAAAGGGTCAGGGTTTTGCTTGATTGGAGAAAAGATGAGACAAACTACACTCAGTTCTACCAGAAGATACGGTTTCACTATGCATTTTGGCTAGAACATGACCACAGAAATAGGGAATGTTCTTCAGACATAGCATGCCTGTCTGGATATAGTGTGATGCAGTGCCAGAAGAAATGATTTGTGCATTTAGACATGGCACGAGTACAGCACATGAGTTTTCCTTCACATGGGTTCATGAGTCAGAGGACCTTCTAATTCCAGCTGTGCCACTTGCCTGCAGTGTGACTTTGGGCAAGTCAATTCACTTCTCTGTGCTTCAGTTTCCTCATCTGTATTAAATCCACCAGGTCTGAGCTCCCCAAAGTCACTTCTCCCCCTTCTCCAACCCCCTGGCAATCAACCCTCTCCGCTACTCTCCCATCCTTCCCAGAAGTATCCTCAGATGAGATCTCCTCCTTCTTCTCAAGTGCTACTCCCGCCACCTGTGCTTCTGACCCCATTCCCTCTCATCTTATGAAATCTCTCGCTCCGTCCCTCTTCTCCTTCTTAACTTCCATCTTCAACCGCTCACTCTCCATTGGTTCCTTCCCCTCTGCCTTCAAACATGCCCATGTCTCCCCCATCCTAAAAAAAATCCTCTTCTGACCCCACCTCCCCTTCTAGTTATTGCCCTATCTCCCTCCTACCATTCCTTTCCAAACTCCTTGAATGAGTCATCTAAACGCGCTGCCTTGAATTCCTCAATGCCAACTCTCTCCTTGATCCTCTCCAATCTGGCTTTTGTCCCCTACATTCCACTGAAACTGCTCTCTCAAAGGTCACCAATAACCTCCTGCTGGCCAAATCCAATGGCTCCTACTCTATCCTAATCCTCCTCGACCTCTCAGCTGCCTTTCGAACTGTGGACCACTGTGGACCTTCTCCTCAACACGCTATCCAACCTTGGCTTCACAGACTCCGTCCTCTCCTGGTTCTCCTCTTCTCTCTCTGGCTGTTCATTCTCAGTCTCCTTTGTGGGCTCCTCCTCCCCCTCCCATCCCCTTACTGTAGGGGTTCTTCAAGGGTCAGTTCTTGGTCCCCTTCTGTTCTCTATCTACACTCACTCCCTTGGTAAACTCTTTCGCTCCCACAGCTTCAACTATCATCTCTACGCTGATGACACCCAAATCTACATCTCTGCCCCTGCTCTCTCTCCCTCCCTTCAGGCTCGTGTCTCCTCCTGCTTTCAAGACATCTCCACCTGGATGTCTGCCCAACATCTAAAACTCAATATGTCCAAGACTGAACTCCTTATCTTCCCTCTCAAACCCTGCCCTCTCCCTGATTTTCCCATCACTATTGACGGCACTACCATCCTTCCCGTCTCACAAGCCCGCAACCTTGGTGTCATCCTTGACTCTGCTTTCTCGTTCACCCCTCACATCCAATCGTCACCAAAACCTGCCAATCTCACCTCCGCAACATCGCCAAGATCCGCCCTTTCCTCTCCATCCAAACTGCTACCCTGCTGGTTCAATCTCTCATCCTATCCCGACTGGATTACTGCATCAGCCTCCTCTCTGATCTCTCCCATTCTCCTGTCTCTTCCCACTTCAATCTATACTTCATGCTGCTGCCCAGATCATCTTTGTGCAGAAACGCTCTGGGCATGTTACTCCCCTCCTCAAAAATCTCCAGTGGCTACCAATCAACCAATGCATCAGGCAAAAACTCCTCATTCTCGGCTTCAAGGCTCTCCATCACCTCACCCCCTCCTACCTCACCTCCCTTCTTTCCTTCTACAGCCCAGCACACACCCTCCGCTCCTCTGCTGCTAACCTCCTCACTGTGCCTCGTTCTCACCTGTCCCGCCGTCGACCCCCGGCCCACGTCCTCCCCCTGGCCTGGAATGCCCTCCCTCTGCACATCCACCAAGCTGGCTCTCTTCCTCCCTTCAAAGCCCTACTGAGAGCTCACTTCCTCCAGGAGGTCTTCCCAGACTGAGCCCCCTTCTTCCTCTCCCCCCCATCTCCTCTGCCTTACCTCCTTCCCCTCCCCACAGAACCTGTATATATGTTTGTACATATTTATTACTCTATT